>NC_090440.1:1149681649-1149996912 GCF_031143425.1 Pleurodeles waltl | reverse complement strand
GAGCCGGGGACCCGGTTATTATTTTAACATATCTGGTCTCAGGACCCACGTGGGCTCTGAGATCGGAGCTTTTAAATTTATAGCATGGGTCGCCGAGCCACATCGATGCGGCGCGGCACCAGGTTATTAATTTAACAGCTCCGGTCTCAGAGCCCACGAGGACTCTGAGATCGGTATGGTAAAATTGATAACAGGGTCCCCATGAGCCGCGCCGGTGCGGCTCGGCGACCCGGTTATTTATTTATCACATCCGGTCTCAGAACCCACGTGGGCTCTGAGATCGGAGCTTTTCAATTCATAACATGTGGTCCTCTGAGCCTCACCGATGCGGCGCGGCCACCTAGGTTATTAATTTAACAGCTCCGGTCTCAAAACCCACTTGGGCTCTGAGATCGGAGCTGTCAAATTAATAACTGGGGTCTATGAGCAGCATAACGCACGAGGCGCCCCCATGTTATTAGTTTAATATCAGAGAGACCTCAGGGTCTCTTTGAAATTAAACTAATAACATGGGGGGCCCCATGCGTTATTCTAGTTGTGGGGCTCGTGGGTTAATAATAGCAGCACAGATCCCCCCAAAATACATATAAATGTACAGCATCTGAACCATGCTGTACAAATTATGCAAGGCCTCCACCTCCACAAACTATGGTGGTCATTCCGACCTAGGCGGGCGGCGGTTGCCGCCCGCCCGTCGGAAGCCGCCTGAATACCGCCCCGCGGTCAATAGACCGCGAGGGGTATTCTGACTTTCCCGCTGGGCCGGCGGGCGATCTGATTCAGATCGCCCGCCGGCCCAGCGGGAAAGCGCCTTCCACAAGGAAGCCGGCTCGGAATCGAGCCGGCGGAGTGGAAGGCGTGCGACGGGTGCAGCAGCACCCGTCGCGCTTTTCAGTGTCTGCATCGCAGACACTGAAAAGCCTAGTTGGGCCCTGTTAGGGGGCCCCTGCCGTGCCCATGCCATGGGCATGGGCACGGCAGGGGCCCCCAGGGGCCCCGCGACCCCCCCTACCGCCATCCTGTTCATGGCGGCTTTCCCGCCATGAACAGGATGGCGGTAGGGGGGGTCAGAATCCCCTCGGCGGCGCAGCGAGCTGCGCCGCCTTGGAGGATTCTAAGGGGCAGTGGAAAACCGGCGGGAGACCGCCGGTTTTTCCGTTCTGACCGCGGCCAAAGCGCCGCGGTCAGAATGACCAAGGGAGCACCGCCGGCCTGTCGGCGGTGCTCCCGCCCCCGTTGGCCCTGGCGGTAGAGAACCGCCAGGGTCAGAATGAGGGCCTATGTGTATACCCTCAAAAATACCAACAAATACACAATCCCAGAACTAGCAAGTACAAATTAAGCAATGCCGCCACCCAGCCAAAATACGTGCAGACCCTCATAAATATCTGCAAATACATAGTCCCAGAACATGCAGGTACAGGTTAAGCATTGCAACCCCCCTATAAAGTACCTGCAGACCCTCAAAAATATCTGCAAATATATAGTCCCAGAACCTGCAAGTACAAATTAAGCCTTGCCACAACCCTATAAATAAGTGCAGACCCTCAAAAATATCTGCAAATACTCAATACCAGAACCAACATGTACAAATTAAGCCTGGGCACCACCCTTACAAAACACGTGCAGACCCTCAAAAATACACACAAATACGCAACACCAGAACCTACAAGTACAAATTAAGCAATGCCTCCAACCCCCAAAACAAGTGCAGACCCTCAAAAATACACACAGATATGTCACCCCAGAACCAATAAGTACAAATTAAGCAATGCCTCCAGCCCACAATATTAGTGCAGACCCTTAAAAATACATACAAAAATACAACCCCCAGAACCAGTAAGTGCAAATTAAGCAATGTCTCCACCCCACAAAATTAGTGCAGACCCTCAAAAATACATACAAAAACAATGTCCCCAGAACCAGTAGATACAAATTAAGCAATGCCTTCCCCCCACAAGATTAGTGCAAACCCTCAAAGATACATACAAAAACACAGCCCCCAGAACCAGTAAGTACAAATTAAGCATTGTCTCCACCCCACAAGATTAGTGCAAAATACAGGCAAATATATAACCCCAGAACCAATATGCACAAATTAAACATTGTAGCCACCAGATTACCACTGACAATCTCCAACATACATTAATATCATTTTTAAAACATGTTGATTTTACTCTGCTATGTATAGTTAAACCGGTTGGGGCTAATAGCAATGTTAAACTACCTTAGAACATATACAAACACCACACTGTTACAGACCTTAAGTAGAAGAGGTTTAGCAGCACCAGTCTGAGCTCCGCCCTTCATGTTTTCAGCCAGGATGTCCTGATGGTGCCCTGCTTGGCGCAAACTTCAGTATGTAGTTAAAAAAAAGAGGCCTGTGAAGGTGGGGGTTCTTATACCAGGCTCACTATGCTAATTATGCCTAGACTTTGTGGTGGGTGGGGCCTGGAAATAGACATCTGTTTTAGATTTGCAATACTAGTCCTTTGTTTTGTTTTCAAACTTTAATTGCTTGGACAGTTTCTAATTTAGCCTCCACTGTATCCCAGGGAAATCCTGTAGGCACACATCTGTTTTAGATTTACAATGCCACTCACCCTTTGAGGCCAGTCCTGGGAACACTTGGGGCTACATCTGTTTTTGATTTGTAATACTAGTCCTCTGTTTTATTTCAAACTTTTAATTGCTTGGCCAGTTTCTAATTTAACCTCCACTGTGTCCCAGGGAAATCCTGTAGGCACACATCTGCTTTAGATTTACAATGCCACTCATCCTTTGAGGCCAGTCCTGGGAACACTTGGGGCTACATCTGTTTTAGATTTGCAATACTAGTCCTTTGTTTTGTTTCAAACTTGTAATTACTTGGCCAGTTTCTAGTTTAGCCTCCACTTTGCCCCAGGGAAATCTTGTAGGCACACATCTGTTTTAGATTTACAATGCCACTCATCCTTTGAGGACAGTCCTGGGAACACTTGGGGCTACATCTGTTTTAGATTTGCAATATTAGTCCTTTGTTTTGTTTCAAACTTGTAATTACTTGGCCAGTTTCTAATTTAGCCTCCACTGTGTCCCAGGGAAATCCTGTAGGCACACATCTGATTAGATTTTACAATGCCACTCATCCTTTGAGACCAGTTCTTTGGGGGCCTACATCTGTTTTAGATTTACCTCTCTAAATTGATAGGCTGGTTCTAACAAAAGCATCATTTGACCATTCTTTTTGGACTAGCCAACCAGGATGAGTCTGGCCAGCCCGCCCACTTCGCAGCCCTGTGAGGGGAGCCCCAAACAGCCACTTGGTCCTGAATGTCTGACATGTCCAGACCTGTCATCTTAGGCTCGGAATCTGCTTACACAACACCAAAGCATTCATTTTACATAGGCCATAGAACAACACCCAGGGGCTAGGACCCAGGCACATGGCTAACACGTGCCACCATGAGGTCATAAACCACGTGACACCTCTACAACCCATGTCACTTCCGGGGAGGGCTCTCTGAGGCACCAGAAGTCCCAGTAACGGACATGGCATCACTTCCGGGGCGGGATAACTGTCACTTTACAGTTAATGAGGAAAGGTATCCCCTTATACTACTAATATGGTGCATTTTCTTGTTTTCGCAGTGCGCACCTTTTAAAAGGTGCACCTGGTGCAAACAATGAAAATATGCTGTATGTATATAGCCCCAGATGTTCAGCATACGCAGAGCGACCTGGAATCCATACCTGTGCACACATAGGGGCATATTTACAGGCCTCTAGCTCCTACTTGCACCCCACTATTGTAATTTGTTACGCTAAGGCAGCGTCAAGGAGGCCTTTTCCCCCACCAGATTTGCAAAGTGGTGTAATGCAGACATTGTGCCACTTTCTAACCCCTTGCTCCACATTATGCCTGCGCCAGACATAATGTATGCAAGGGGTCGTTCCCCTGTTAGGAAGCTCAGATGAATGGCACTGTGAAATTTACGAGATTTCACTGTGCAATTGTTCCCGTCATTTTTAATGCCTGCCCAACTTAATTGTAAGTATGCCCTTTAGTGTGCAAAAATATTGTATGGATGCTGTGACCATGCCATGATAAAGGAAAAGTTGCAGAGGTTCTGGGTAGTCCCACTAAAAAGGTGAAAGGGTCTACCACTTCGCAAGAATGTCACAAATGAAGGTTTACAACACAATCCTTACTGTTGCAATGAAGAAAATATCTATGTGTTTAAAATGCTATGTGTTAAATGCCGTGCTGTCCATTCACTTCTTAACAATAAGACTTGGAGAAATCAGCTAACAAAGACCCAGACCACTTCCCTAGAACATTCTATGAGAGAGCCACTGGAACAGGAATCACACCCACATAATGCTACTCCCGCCCCCTACAATGTAGCGGTGACGGCTAAGTAAGCTTAGAAGTGCTGCAGGGAAGCACCCTTTTCTAATGACCCGTGCCCGTCACATGGAAAGACAAAGCCTTCGAGAAACACAATTAAAATATTCAAATTATTTGCACTGCCGCGTTCACCTTCATTAGCTCCAGATTCAAGATGCAAATCGCACTCGGAATTGCTAACGCTGTCAACATCAGACATGGGCAAAATCTTAACATTAAACAGGGGAGGGACAGCTAAAACGGCGGAGGCTGGGACTGGTGTCCAGCAGTATCAGGGACAGCGCGAGAAAGGCTAATGGTGTATTCGCTAAAAGGAATCCTGAGCTGGCCAGAGGACGCTGGTTCTATTCCCCTTTGTCATCCACAAGACGTAAAACCACAGGACGGGCACCCCGTGGTTGGATTAAAGAGTCTGAGTTCTCCTTGGGTGGGCATCTGTAGGAGGAGGATTCGCAGTTATAAGGGTCGAACTGAGTCAGAAAACAGGCCAGCACACTAAAATAAAGTGGCCCCCAATAGTGAATCAGGTGGCTAAAGAATTGGCCCACATTTGCAATTCAGGGCAGTTTTGCACTTGTAAAGACAAGCTGTATGGATGTTTTGCATGGTATGGATCTGTGCTTGCTGCAGGTAACGTTTGTAGTAATATCAGGGAAATCAACGGTACAAACCGACCCATCAAACGATAAACAGTCCCACAAATATAAAAAAACACCTTCACACTGACCTGCCCGACCAGCCCTTGTAACACTGCCACATTGCTCCATTGGCCAGTCTGACCCCAACAGTTACTTTTAGCAGTTATCCTTCGCTATATATTGTTTTATTTTTATTTTTGCTCCTACATGTTCCCCTGTTTGACATTGTTTAGATTCCCTAATCCCAGTGAAAATACAGAATGCAATTGCTATTCTCAGAGGATTCCCAAAGTACCCCCAACCCACTAAATGTTGCTAAGTGAGTAGTCACTGTCTGTTGCAGGAACATTGTCTGGGTAAAGGAAGAGTAATTAATGGGTATGGTGCATCTTTTGCTTTTACCAAGGGTACAATGTCTACCTATGTCACCGTGTTCCCGTAAAATATATGCAGTCGTCCATAAGAACTACTGCAATCAGTGTATGTGCCCTTACAAAAAGTCTTGATGTCTGTAATATGGAATTGTCCTCACGGGTGACAGCCTATGAATGGGACAGCTCTTTTCTCCACTGTCTGCCTATATAGACTCATTTACAAGATGTCTGAGATAGGCAGAAAATGCACTAATCTTAACTGGAAAGCTGACACTTTGTGGGTTGGCCAAATTTTCAAATGATGCACCATAATTAGGAGCCTGCGCCCTGTCCACTTCCCCTAGCTTGGATAAATATCAGGCCCAGACAAAATTTAAATTACTGCGGTATAATTCATGTAATTAAAGGAATTTTGTGTTAAGCTTGTTATGGAAAATTAATTAAATAATGCAGTTACTGCAAAATTAATGTTTGGTACCGCAGGAACAACACGACTGAGCAGAAATACAGAGAGGGTTGCGTGATGGCACTCCTGTTTTTCATGCTATATTTTTTAATGGGAAAATGCCCTTACATTACAAAATTGACACAAGATTGCACTACACTTAAAATTTTAGTGCTAAATGACAAATTTGCATTTCACATAATTATGCATAATTTCACATAATTTTCCCAGAACTTTGCATATCTATGCAAAATCAATTTACACGAAGAAATACTTTCTACTTACAGCTGCTCCCATGAAGAGACACACCTCAATAGATCTGGATTGATCCGGCTAGAGTTAAAGGGGTGATTGGAATAGTGCACTGTCTCATAGCCCTTGGCTTGACCCAGTCCTGGAGAGAGGAACCTAAGTCCCACCCAGAAGCTGCTGCCATCAGTGCTTGTCTTCAGACACAAAACACACACCCAATTAAAGTGAACCTACATTGAAGCTATCCATGATCTAACTGCAGCTGTTCTATGCCAACATGAAGCAGAGATGCCATGACCCTCAACAAAAAAAAAAATCACCACAAAGTGCTCCTAGAGCAACGGTGCCTAACAAAGGTCCCGAAGCCCAAATCCATGCCAAGTTTCTATCATAGCCATGTAAAATAAATTTACATGGAGTGAATTTAAATGGAACACATTTTCTCAGTGAGTGGTTAAGATGAAAATGTGGCATGCATGTGCCCATCCTTAACTGCAATTGGACATGCATTTCCTAGGGCCTTGTTCTCTGGTAGGGGAGAGGGATTTCTTGATCTTTATGATCAAGTTCAATAACTGCACACTTTAAAGATGTGGAAAGTCCGCAGACCATAAACTCAAGGTACTAGAGTATACAAGGACACCAAGATCCCCTGTAAACCTCCACCATACAATGCATAGGCACAAGCCCTTTATAGCCTCAGTAGCCGAGACCCCAACCTAATACGAGGATAAGTTGAGGGATCCCGGACTGAAAAAACTGTTAAAAAGTGAGCTAAACCTTATTTCGGGAACTTTGAGTTCGTTCTCACAAAATAACAGGAACCATTATATGTCTCTGAAAAACTAGATCGCCAGACCTGGCAATCTCATGGAACCAATATTGTGTCTCTCCTAGGATGTCGAGAACCTGACTTGTAAAATATAGGAGTAGGGGTGAGGAGTTGGCGGCTTTTGTTGCGTCGGCAGATTTATTTAATGTGATGGACGTGGAGGGAATTGGAAAGCAGGATTTACCAACTGTTAGGGGCAGAAATAAAACTAGTATTATAGATTATATTTTTATCTCACATAATCTGAGAGGTGTCTTGCAGCAAGGAGAAACGGTCGCTACTGATTATAGGGACGATAATCCAAATATTATTATTTAAGGAGTCCTGTGTAAGGGGCTTTACCAGGAGGTTAGTAGCATGGTGAATTTATACCCCTAAATGATAATTTACGGTTGTACTGGAAATTACAGTACTCGGCAAAGTTTTTAAAAGTGGTAGTCGTAAAACATTTTCAACTCTCATGCAGAATTTAGAAGAGGGTGGGAGCAAAACTGGTATTCTTAAGGCATTTGAAAGTTGTTGTGGGCAGATTAGATACTCCCTATTTAAGCCATCGAAAGTTGAGTCATCATCATCATCATATATAACTTTATTTCGGCTATAAGCCATAAAAGTAAACAATACAAGACATAACATGATTAAGAAGCATAGCACTTTAAAAATTTTAAAAATTTATAGACAACGTTATTTTTAAACATTTTTTGTTTTTACGAAATCTCAAAAACATATAAAAGTATTAGGTTGTTAAAATTTAACTTCAATTAATTAAAATTTTATCAAACTAATTAAGTATAATCTAAAATCAGGACATTAGAAGCACATGATTATCAGAATTCTAGTTCGTGTCACCTGTGTATTTTACAAGAACCTTGCCGCTGAGTGACCAATTTTAACATTTGTCTCTATTATCCGAGATAAAAGGAGAAAGTTGCATAATTTACTTTTTTTTAAGAACACTAAATAAATAGTGAGGTCATATATTTATAAAACATACAAATCGTCATTATTCTTTAAACTAAAATCCAGACCGTTTAGGTTTTAGGTTCATCCGGTTAAAAACTGATGTATTAAGTGAATATAGTCTAGAACCAATGTATTAAAATTACACATTTATAATAGTTCTTTTGTTCTTAATAACCATGCACTTCGCAGATATCCCACCACAGAAAAAACTATTTTATCATTTGTATCAGTTGTTAGGAGTCGTAATGCCGTATTCCATTCCCTTATCCCAATAGCCCTACATAGTGGAGCAATCCACTTTTTCCTAGGTACCAAATATCTAGGGCAGAAAAACATAAAGTGCGCGAGTGACTCTTTTGTCTTTTGGCAATGATGGCAGTATATTGAATTGCAGTCCTCCGGTCTCCATTGCGCTGTAAATGACTTAAGCGGAAGAGTCCCTAGTCTAAATTTAATAAATAGTGTTTTGGTATATGGAGGATTTACATTATCCATATAGGCCTCGAACTTGGGACTACATTTATGGTCTAAGAACTGCAAAGTCAGACTACCATGATTTTTTAACCAAATTTGGGTCAGAATGCTCTCCCAGTAACACCTTTTTACACGTTCCTTTGTTCCCTTTGCCAAATTGTGGGGAGCACTCCACACCTCCTCCATTTTAAGAAATTTACACGTATCTCTGATGTATCTGAACCAAGGGATCTTTAATACGCTGTCATTTGCAAGAAATTCATCTAGTGCTTTATGGAGAATGGACCGGTCCTCTGAGGACCAAAGATTAATCCAATACATTAGGGGTCTTAATGCAATTTCATTGTGTATTTCATTTAGGGCTAAATCAAATCTTAGTGGAGTGAGAGGGGTGCTCATCGGCAACTTTAGGAAATTTCGAATAAACCGGTTTTCTACAGTGGTCAGACACCTAGAGTTGGTATGACCCCAAAGCTCGGCACCATAAATTGAGGCCGCTACTGCCACTGATTTGTAAACGGTGATGGCAGGTGTTATCTCCCCTTCACAAGTATTAGCTATTTTCTTAGCTATCACTATAGACCTTTGCCTAAGTGTTGTCAGACTCTTCTTAATCTGTGCCGACCAACGTTGGTCGTCACTTAACCTAATCCCCAAATAATCAAATTGTCTGACTCTCTCCACTGGTTGGCCTGCTATTATCATTTTCCCCCTAAATAGTTTGTGTGGGTTATAGGCCATAAACTTAGATTTTGTTGAATTAATTTCAAGTCCTCTGTTAGAGCAAAAATTATAAAAAGTGTCCAATTCATTTTGCAAGCCCATAGGTGTTCTTGAAATTAGTAAGGTGTCATCGGCGAACATTAAAATAGGGACTGGGGTTCCAGCTAATCTAGGGGCATCATGATTACAGTGTAGCAATTGGTCCACAGCACCGTTTATGTAGAGGTTAAATAGTGTTGGTGCCAAGATGCAGCCCTGCCTAACCCCTCTATTGACGGGTATGGCTTCCGTTAGGTCGCCACTATCTGACCAACGTACATGAGCGTAAGTCCCTTCATGGAGATATCTAATCAGTCTTAGTAGTTCGCTATTGGGTTGATAACTCTCCATAACTTCCCATAATGTATCCCGAGGTACCATATCAAAAGCAGCTTTTAAGTCGATAAAAGCTACATACAGTTGACTTTTGTTGAATGACAGGTATTTCCAGCAGAGGAGGTTAAACCTAAATACCTGGTCTATTGTACTCACTCCTCTTCTGAAGCCTCCCTGGGAGTCTGAGAGAATTTGGGCATCATCTATCCATGTCTGTAATCTGTTCAGCACTTGCTTAGCGAAGATTTTTTGGCTAACATCAATAAGACTGATAGGTCTATAGTTGTTAGGTTGTTCCCTTGGCCCTTTCTTATAAATAGGGACTATAACTGCTCCTTGCCATGTAGTAGGGAGTCCTCCCCCCCTCAGTATTTCGTTACTAAGTGCGTTTAGATACAATGACCACGTTGTCAGACGAGAAAGATATAAATCTCCTGGGATACCATCAAGACCAGGGGCCTTTCCCTTGCGTATGGATTGGAGAGCCTCTGTTGTTTCTTTTATGGAGAATAAGTCCAGGTCAAATTTGGGTGGTGTTGTACTCCCCCACGTTAGGGTATTGCCAACAGGATCATTAGGTTTTAGTAGGGGTGTAATAGTGCTATTGGTATGTGGTTTTCTGTATATATTTGAAAAGTGCGTCATCCAAATTTCTGGCTGGATGACAGGGTAACTTTCCATTTCTTGAGGGCTACTCTTATCTGACACTAGTTTCCAGAATAGGTTAAGATCTTTCTCCTGGAGCGCCACAACCATCTTGTTCCAATTCCTATTCGCCCATTCTTTTTTTGCATTTTTAAGTACATCTTTGTATACAGTCCTGCTCTTCCTTATCTCTCTTAAATTCCCTTCCTTAAGTGCTCCCAGTAAGTGTATCTTAGCTTGACGGCAGGAGTTGGAGAACCACCTAGAGGTTTTAATCACAGTCTCTGTCCGCCTCCTTACCGTCTGAAAGTGTGGTTTTAGTCGGATGGCCAAGATATTATGAAGATAGACCAAATCAACCAATTTGATATTTGTATGTTTCAGGGGGGAAAGTGTTGTTGCAACTGTTCTATAGATCGCTAGCTGGAAATTTACATCACTTTCAACCCGATCCCATTTCACATTTTTACGGTCATTGGTCCTAATGAGGGCACTATTTGAAGTCCACGTTGATAGTGTCTTGTCACTAAATAAGATAGTGGAAAAGGAGGTACTTAAGGCTAGATGGTCACTATCAATGCGAGGGAGAACTATCATGTCAGTTAGGGATTTCCAGAGGGCGTCATTTACTAAGACATAGTCCAGGTGGCTGGTATATACACCTCTCCTATATGTAGGTGACGCCGGATTGTCTGATCTGGTATTCCCATTTACTATTCTTAATCCCTTTATTTTTATTAGGTCTTCCAGTAGGTCTAAGGCTCCTCCTTCTTTCTTAGATGTAATTTGCACCGGCCCTGATCTATCCCATGAGTCTGTGAACTGGGATCCCTCTTGCTGATTGCCATCTCCGCGGTTCAATTGCATAGTGAAGTCGCCCGCAACCATTATACCCCGCCCAATAGGTAAGCAGTTAAGAAATTCTACTATTGAACTCATCTGGATGGTCTGGGTCCTTTGGGTGCCAGGTCTAATATATAAATTTACAATTATTATGTTAACAAGACCATTAACAGTACTAATTTCAACTGCAACGGCTAATAAATCCATCAAAGGGGATACTATCTCTTTAACTTTTGGGAACAAGTCGTGTTTTAACCAAATTATCAGGCCGCCTGAAGCCCTACCTGATGGAGATGGTAATGCAGCCTTCTGGAAGGTCCAATAGCCTTCTCTATTTACTACAGATGGCGCCCAGGTCTCCTGTAATAAAATGATGTGGTGTTGATCTATAAGTCTGCACCAGTCAGGATTAGCTATTTTCTGAGTCAGGCCTGCCACATTCCAGGATAGAATCTTAATCGGTGGGTCATGGTCATACCCATTTTCTGGTAGATTTTCCCTAGTCTCATATGTACAAAATATTTCTTGGTGGGGCTTCTCCTTTGGCGAGCCACTACAATAAGTTTTAGGCTCTGCTCCCAGGATATTAGGTAAGTCATTTTTTGTAGTATAAGAGTCGGGATTGGGTATGCCATTGCTCCCAACTTCAACGGCAGGAACTTCAACGGCAGAGACTTCGCGTCAATCTATGTCTGAAGTATGTGTTTGCTTTCGATCCCTTCTCTGCGGGCAAGAATATTGGGCCATTATAGTACTATTTATCTCTTGTGGAGACCGGTTTGTCAATGATTGCGGAAGTTTGTGAACAAGTGTCATTTGGGAGGAGGTGCCCGGTCTCATTCTTTCCTCAAGTGCCAAAAGGCCCTTAACTAGATTCTGACTGGTCAATTTTATCCCTATGAGATCTGATGTTGAACCTATTTTTATAAGTCTCTGTGCAATGACTATATCGTCCCTTATAATGGATCTACACTTCTTTGTCCTTCTTATCCAATGTATAACTTTATTTTTAAGGGAATCCCCTTGCTCAAATTGATCTTTACTTAGCTTCGGGACGTTTGTTATGTAAATATCATAGACGTTATGTCTAGTCTGGCATTGGAGGTTATTTCCCAAGGGGCATTTGGAGCTTGTATCTAGGTGTCTTTCTCTGTGCACCTTCCAATTATTCCCTGTGTCCATGGGTGGATTGTAGTTATTACGAACACACGCTACAGGAGGTGCGCTATTGCCCCCCTGAGTAGTCTGTGTTACCATTTCGACCCTTTGACGCCTACGCCTCTGTGGGATAGGTGTTTCCGGTATTTCAACTGACTTTGGTAAGGAATTAAGGTCTAATTTTTGTGGTATCTTCCTTATATCCCCAATTACTGCAGATATGCCATCCAGCTTCTCATATATCATATGAGTAAAAGATGTAAGATGCTCTCTAAGGCTTAAAATTTCATCTCTTATCTGTACTAGCTGGAAGACAGCTAGATGTTCATCTTGAGTGGCTATGACTGGGACTGGTTTCTCAATTTCCCTTGAGATGGTTCTCTCTAATTCAGCTGGCGATGGTAGGACAAGGGGTAAGAAGCGGTTATTGCAGTTTGGCAGGGGGGATACACCATCTTGCTGGTTAGGCAGATTTAAGTTAGGGCTCTCTGTTGGATTCTTTAAAATTTCTAACTTCCTAAGTTCTGTGCTGGTGCCTTGGGGTATAGATATCTGCGAATCTCTGTGTACAGGAGCGAAGAAAGATTTTATGACATTAGAGGAGGAAGAAGCATCTTTCCTACGAGATTTTGAGGGTTTCGTGGCTAGCAAACTCTCCACTTCCTCTATAAGATCGTCAATTTGGGTGAGCGTACAATTTTCGGCCGCGTGTCGAGGTGCTCTTTTTGCCCTTCCCTGCTCAGTAGGATTACTGGTAGCTTTCCTTTTCCCCATCTTGGTAAGCTATTTGCCTCAAAGACGTTATAACTAGTGCGCGAAGGGGGAGTTATGAATACCTTGGGTAATAAATTCCAGAAGCCGATAGGCCCTAATTGGGAGGTAGTGCGATATGGGTAAGATTGTTTGTACTTAAATAGACCCAGGCGCACTGCTTTTAAGGGGCATCACATTTGAGCCTACCCCGTTCAAATTATTAGGGGAGTGGCCCTGCCCTGGCTCTTCCAGGCAATGACGGGCAAGGACGGGCCCGCCCTTGGCCCGGGCTTCGCCCGGGCGCCGCCCGCGCGCGTCCCGCGCAGCGGGAGCGCGTCAATGTTTTTAAAGGGCTCCTTGTCCTGACGTGTGGCGGCTGGCCCCTCCTCCTGCTCACAAGTGCGCTACCCGCGGCAGCGGGAGCGCGTCAATGTTTTTAAAGGGCTCCTTGCCCTGACGTGTGGCGGCTGGCCCCTCCTCCTGCTCACAAGTGCGCTACCCGCGGCAGCGGGAGCGCGTCAATGTTTTTAAAGGGCTCCTTGCCCTGACGTGTGGCGGCTGGCCCCTCCTCCTGCTCACAAGTGCGCTACCCGCGGCAGCGGGAGCGCGTCAATGTTTTTAAAGGGCTCCTTGCCCTGACGTGTGGCGGCTGGCCCCTCCTCCTGCTCACAAGTGCGCTACCCGCGGCAGCGGGAGCGCGTCAATGTTTTTAAAGGGCTCCTTGCCCTGACGTGTGGCGGCTGGCCCCTCCTCCTGCTCACAAGTGCGCTACCCGCGGCAGCTGGAGCGCGTCAATGTTTTTAAAGGGCTCCTTGCCCTGACGTGTGGCGGCTGGCCCCTCCTCCTGCTCACAAGTGCGCGAAAGTTGAGTCAGATAGCCCCAGATGGTTTGACAAGGGATGCTCTAGGGCGAATTGAGCACTGCGTAGGGCTTTAACTGCTAGCCTCCGGATCGTACTTTAGTCGCAGTTCACAGAAAATGTATAAATCCACAACGGAGAGTGTCCTGTACTAAGGATAATACCTCATTTTGGAGGGCTGCCTCTTGTTTGTGACAAGTGGATGTTAAAGTGGCATCGACCAGCTGCCATATAATGGGGGAAGAATGGGTGGCGCATATTTCTAGGGTATATTTATTAGGTAATGGTAGTAGTGAACAGTTGTGGCCAGTGGGTGCCTCTTCTTTCTCACAGTTTACCGTACCAGAGGTGGGCCGATAGGGGTCGTGATAGATGTGAATAAAAGCAACGTGGAACTCTGAGCACCGATCTTAACCAATGTGTATAATTGTTTGGGGAATCTTGGATGCCAGACACTTGGAAGTGCTCCACTATCGTGCCGATCTTTAAAAAGGGAAATAGGGTGGAGCCAAAGAACTATAGGCCTACTTCCCTAATTGATATACCGGCTAATTTACCTATCAGAGTATTCTATATCAGGATTGGCGAGTGGGTTAAAGAACATAATGTGCCAGTAAGCTGTCTGTATGGTTTTCGTAGTGGACTTGGGACAACTGAGCAATGCCTCAATGTAAATTTGATAATCTGAAAATATACTGTGGCAAAAAAATCAAATTTATATTTTTCCTTCATGCACCTATCAATGGTCGTTGATTGTGTGGATATGGGTAAATTATGGCAGACCATAATCAGGATACAAATGTATTCTAATATTGTGCATATGTTGGTGTTATTGTATTCTGGTATTAAGGCCGGATTAAGATTTGCAAGAGTTTGTGATAGGCCAAGGGGTGCGCCAAGAATGTATTCTTTCCCCACTCCTTTTTATTATATATCTCAACGAGTTGAGCTCAGTGTTGAGCAAGTGTACCCTGGATGTACCAAGGATTTAGGGGGGTCCCTCTACTTGTACTGTTGTACGCAGATGATGTGGTGTTCATTGCGCGTACCCTAGGGCCCTTTGTCTTTTAGTTAGCTAATTTGTTCTTTTTGTGGGGAATTAAATTTAAATACAAATTTTAGTAAATCTTTTTTAAAGACTTGTGAGTTAAGATGGCCAAAGCGTTTAACCATTAGAGTTGGGGACAACATTAATAAACATCAGCACTTTCTCCTATTTAGGGGTAACATTTAGTTTGTCTTTGGGGTAACATTTAGTTTGTCTGGCTCCTGGGCTTAGCAATTAAGCAACATAGGAATAAGTTTACAAGGTCCATCAGTTCGTTATTAAGTTTGCCCTCCGCTCCTGGGGAACGACTGCTTAAATCAGTTAAACAAATATACTCTACTCTGTACGTGCCCATTGCAACTTATGGGGCAGAATTTAGAGTGTGGGAAATCCACTAAACTTTCAAAGAGAGGACAATTGTTTGAAAGGTGTTATCGGCTCTCCCTAGTATATCTATTTATATATGTCACAGGGAACTGGACCTAGGATACTTGAGTGATCTAGTGAGTTGTAGGCAAGTTCTATTGTGTCTGTCTGTATGGCGATCTGATGAGGCAGTTTTAGCATAAGATATCATTTTAGATTGCTTGGCGTGTGACCAGGGATAGCTATACCTCGGCAAGCATATGTAAGGAAAATGTTGGCGGCTGTAAGTACACAGGGGATGTGGATTAGTAAACGACAGGTGCGTTATTTATTGTTGGAGCGAGCAAGTGTGGAGAGGATGTGGATTGTGGATGTGGATGTGGATTTGTGTAAGGGATTATTGTTATGTATTGGCAGTGTGTCTATCACGTCATATTTGTGGAACAGTAATAACAGTTGGTGCTGCTCCCTATTGTTTAGGTTCAGAGCAAGTACCTTGAAATATTCACAGTCTCGTCTGTTAGCCAATCACTGTTTATGGGGATTAGGGGATGATGAAGTTTGCTATCATGTGTGGTTTTTTTTTACAAGTTGCGGTTCCAGCTAGGGAGTCAGTGTCGGTTTATTAAACCAGGAATTTGCCGTAAAGGTTAACATGTATTTTAGTGTTTTGTTGATTTAAAGATCATGTACATAGGTATATTTAGCCGAAAAAAGGTGTTTTGA
The DNA here is from genome assembly GCF_031143425.1 of Pleurodeles waltl. Classification (NCBI taxonomy): domain Eukaryota; kingdom Metazoa; phylum Chordata; class Amphibia; order Caudata; family Salamandridae; genus Pleurodeles; species Pleurodeles waltl. The sequence goes on along the minus strand of NC_090440.1, from coordinate 1,149,981,047 downwards.
CTTGATTTAACTTGTAAAATGTGTTCAGCCCAGAACTTCAAGAACATCCACGATTATGAAAGTTAATGGGACAACGTTGCACAGCCTATTATATGAGGACTTAATTTTCTCTCTTATTCTGATGTGTTAGTTAAAGAGCTAATATTTTTTAATTAATATTTTCGATTGTGCATTGATCTTTAGCGGCTGTGATAATTATTTGTATTATACTCGGGACCAGTGAAATTATAAGGCAATGATTGTCGAATTATCCAGTGGAGTTAGCAAAATTATGTAGCATGTAAGAGAAATATATAGATTGTATTATTTGGCTACTTTGTTCTTTTAGCACACATTTATATTGACTTGGTAAAATGTTACTAATTTGAACTAGTCTAGCACCTGACTACAGCAATCAGCATGTGAAAAGAGCCTGCCATTGCATGGTACCACGTGTGGAGCTTTTTTTGATAACATTTGATCTGTTTGAGCTAGACACAGTAGAAACACAGGTGAATTATGTGGAGGAGAGGTTAATCTATAAATATGAAGAAAACGCCACACTCATATATTTCAATGGCCATAGGGTCTCAAAATTCACATCACAGTCACTGGAGCTAAGTCTCTAGCCAGTAGAGTCAAGGAGGATTTGAAGGCCAAACTTTCAGTCTCAGACTTATGGGCATATTTATACTTGGTTTGCGCCGCTTTAGCATCATTTATTTTGATGCTAAAACAGGGCAAACGTAACTCCATATTTATATTTTGGCACTAGACCCATCTAGCTTTAAAATATAAGAGTTAGGGTCATATTGTGGATGTGGAAAACTACCTTTTGCTAATTAGAAGCAAGGTAGGTGTTGCCGTCCACAATATCACGCTGACCTCTTACCGCCTTATTTATACTCTAGCGCAAAAATGACATGCACAGAGTAGGCGGACCCAAATAAGGGTGCTAAGCCTGCTTAGCCCCATTATTTAACGTCTGCGTCTGGCCAGGCATTAGGGGACCTGTGGACTCATTTCTATGGCTAAACACAATGGAATGGGCCCGCAGATGCCCACCCCAAGCCGCAGGCACACCCCCGCCCACACCAGAGGGACGCCATAGGATGTGGGACCCCATCCTGGGTAAGTATAGGTAAGTATAGGCACCATGTACATGGGACACTGGTCCCCTGGGCTCGCCATTGGGGTGGTGGACTTGACTCCTGTCTTTGATTTTTGAGTGGTAGTGCATCAGAAAATGAGGCTAGGCTGCTTAGCCGCATATTTATTGCTGCTAACTAGCCTAGCATCATTTCTCACTCACTAACACCTTTTCCCCTCCTGCCATCCCCCTCCTAGCATAATTTCTTTAGATGCTAGTCTGTCCTTTGCGCCACCGTGCGCTATTCCATAAATATGGCGCCCAGCTGGTGCAATGGAATGGCGCTAGCAGGCCCTAAGGCTTTTGATGCAAAACTGTTACCACAGTTTTGTGGCAAAATTCATAAATATGGGCCTTAGTGCCCATCATTCTAGTCGGTAGGGAAGACACAAGTCTCCCTCTTGTTTTTTCTCAGTGGACAATGTTGCCTATAGGATCTGAGGAAAAGCCTCACAACAGCCTGTGGTTGAGTTAGCATGGGTTAAGAGGAGCTCCTATGATGATCTCAGCATACATGGGTTTACTGTTGGTTGCATTACCTGTTGATGTTTTTGGAAGCTTATTTCCCATAAATGGGTGCCTCATGGAGTTCTCAGCTGGACTGAATTGTATACAGTGCTCTTCCAGTGTTTTTGTAGTGTAAATCAGATCCCAGGGGTGGCATTCATAAAGTGCTCTTTGGGTGGCTCACTTATTTAGGTTATACTCCCCACAGGAAGGACGATTCTCTTATGTCTGTTCCCTTCATGATAGTCTCAGTCTGACTAAATTCTTTTTTAGTGATATCTCTGTTAGTGATCTCACTGCTCACTTAAACAGCCTTTTCCACAAGTGTGTCTGAAGAGTTTTACTTAGTGCCGTCCCGTCCGACACTCACCCTCGTCCCCACTTTAGATTCCTTTCTTAGAGTTATCCCCATCTCCACACCAAAAAAAAAAACCTGAAAGGCCTCCTGAAAGTGAACCCCCTGTCTGGCCCTTTGGCACTACGTTCGCTATTTCCTGCTTACAGATAAAGAAGATGGAAGCAAGAACGGAGAGTAAGCAGGGCTAAACGTGCCATGTTTATTGCTTCGAAGTCCACTCCCTGCTCTGCCACCTAGCCTCTCATGAAAACCTAGAATTCTGATAGATATCTGGGGGTGTTGAAGAGTCAACTCTTTGATGTCATAATGGTCACACAGTGCGTGATTTCTCATCCCTTACTCCTGGGATTTCAGTGAATCCACACCCATGAAGTATTCGCGAGGATGAGCACCCCTGGGTCTAGGCCCATCCTAAGACATTGCAGAGACATCTGCAGTTAGCACAGTGGAGCTGAACCTCCCAGCCTTGACAGCGCGCGCTCCCGCTGGAAGATTGGCACGGAGCGCTTACTACGCACTGATTAAAAACCATTCATAAATCTGACCCGCAGAGAAACTGTAATCAGTGTGTTGGATTTTTATTTATCTGCATCTATTGTTTACTTTGGTTTATCTGGAAATCAATATGTTCAAGCTAATTAGCTCTCTGTGGTAATGTCTCACACATGGACACGATATGTGCATGAGAACGACGGCCATCACTCACCGCCTCTAATGAGCTACACGTCACACCCTGGCGAGGCTATTTTATGAAACTGTTAATCTTAATATCGGATAATGTTCCTCGACTACAAAACCACAGAGCATTACAATGGCTGCTTCTTACAGGGCTTTAATAACCGTTTCTGCTAACTTGTCAGGCCAGCAATGAGCAGATGAAGGCAACCATGCGCCTGTGAGTAACGCAACCTATTCCAGGCGCATTTTAACCTTCTTTGGTGTGACTCAAAATGTTTGTTGCGCTTTCTGTGCATTGAGTACTCAAGCTCTCCCACGCCCATGAACCTCAATATGGGCGAAACGTATCTGGGGTGTGCTTCCATTCCCTTTCAACCATGCGCCTGTGAGTAACGCAACCTATTCCAGGTGCATTTTAACCTTCTTTGGTGTGACTCGAAATGTTTGTTGCGCGAAACGTATCTGGGGTGTGCTTCCATTCCCTTTCAGACGGGATATGGTTGAGAACTTTGGGGTGGTGTGTCCCTTTTAGGGTAAAAACAAGAAGTGATGGACGGAATGCTTATCTGGGTTTAATCCATCGTTCTCAGTCTTGAGGACCGGAAACAAGCATCCTGGGACCGGTTTCGGGGTTTCACCCCTCATCAGCCAGGCTAGCTTGAATCCAGTGGCATGGGAAGCACGGGACCCACGTCTGGGCATACCCTTCCCACTTAGGGCAACAAAGCAAAAACAACAAGTGATGGACGGAATGCTGAACATTGTCAAGCACTCACCCACAGTCACAGATCTGGGTTTAATCCATCGTTCTTTTGCTCACCATGCTCCCCCAGTTTGGACCAGTCCAGCCCGAACTGCCAAGCCAGGTCCTCACTGGACCAGAAACAAGCATCCTGGGACCAGTTTCGGGGTTTCACCCCTCATCAGCCAGGCTAGCTTGAATCCAGTGGCATGGGAAACACGGGACCCACATCTGGGCATACCCTTCCCACTTAGGGCGACAAAGCAAAAACAAGTGATGGAAGAATGCTGAACATTGTCAAACACTCACCCCTAGTCACAGATCTGGGTTTAATCCATCGTTCTTTTGCTCACCATGCCACCCCAGTTTGGACCCAGCCATATGCAAATCAGTCTTGACCCTGTTCCTCATGGGAACAGTCCAGCCCGAACTGCCAAGCCAGGTCCAGCTCCTCACTGGACCGGAAACAAGCATCCTGGGACCGGTTTCACCCCTCATCAGCCAGGCTAGCTTGAATCCAGTGGCATGGGAAGCACGGGACCCACGTCTGGGCATACCCTTCCCACTTAGGGCGACAAAGCAAAAACAACAAGTGATGGACGGAATGCTGAGCATTGTCAGCACTCCGTCCATCATTCTTTTGTGTTGTTAATCCCTTTTAGGGTATGCTGAAGACTGCTTTGCATATATTTGGTCCACCTCTGTAATAATCTAAATGAGTTAAAGGAATGTTACTCATAAAAAACAATAGTAAAGACTGAGTCAATCACCCCAATCCGTCACGTTTGGGTTTTCCTTTCTCAGTAACATCCTGCAAGTACTGTGCAATTATGAGTAAATCCCAGACGGTCAGAGGGAAATCTGTGCGGCCCTGCCTTTATCGGGTGGAATGCTACATGGTATTGCTGTTCTGTGGGGATGAATGGTCACATTTACCACCTCTCCTGGGAAAGTGTTGAATGTGAGCTGAGGAGCGGGCATGGGTAGGGAGTAGGTGAGAGTGGGAGAGGAGAGGAAAGGACAGGATGTTGCTCATCAGGCATCCCTATGTGCCTTTGGAGGATATTAGGGCATCCCCGGAAAAGGGCGGGGCTGCGCCGCATTTCCTGCACCGAACGGCACTTCCCGCACTGAGCCGCAAGGCGATTTGACCTGTCTGATTTTCCAGCCAGTAAAATCAGGCCCTTTGCCCTCTCCCTGTTAAATCCGGGTGCGAGAACTGCAGCCCGCTTTTGACGGAGTAGAGCGAAATGTGTGTGGTGTGTGCGCAATTACCGGTGTGAAAATGCATAAATCCAGTCCTTTACATCTGAGCCGATGGGTGTCGGTTTATCTCGTTGCACCTGTTTATATTTGTGTACATATTAATGTCTTTATTGTCCGCGTGACGTGTTCATCTATACGTAAGTTATGTGAGAGGCCTTGACGCTGCTTGTTCCGCGGTACTCCCTGTGAAGAGGTCACTTTTTTACCAGCTTCTGGGTCATTATTTCAGCGATGCCAGCAATCAAAATCACCGGAAAGGACTGTCTTTAATATTCCAGCACAGGCTTTAACTCCGACTCCATTTCCTCAGTTAAATTGTTTAACAGCGTTTAAAGAAAGACAGATAGCCCTGTGTATTCTAGTGAGAGGCAGGGGGCAGAGACTAAAAATATTTCTACTCGCAGCGAGTTAACAAAGAAGCCCTGAGAGATCCTCCTGTGAAATTCAAGGTTTGTCCTCTACAAATACAGTGCAGCTGCAGCGAGCAGCAGGGGAGTGCGATGCAGCCCGGGTGGAGGGAAGCGGAGCAAAAAGGAAGAGAGATGAGGGATACATAAGGTTCCAGGCAGCGGAGAATGCAGAGTTGGAAACTGGATAGGGAAAACAAGAGACGTACGGGAGCGAAGCAGTGAGGAAGGGAAAGATGGCCGACGGAGAGCAATAACTATTGACCAGGAGGCACATCCGGAGAATAGAGATAATCAGGGATGCGGAGAAGGAACCAGGATGGAAAAGAACCAGATATGAGGAGCGACATACTAGTAACCAGAGAGGAGGTGGGGTGGACAGAAGACAGAGGTAACCAAAGATGAGGACGTAGGGACCAAGGACATAGATAACTAAAGATGAAGAAAAAGGGGCATAGGGCTGGGATAGCTAGCGGTGAACAGGCATTGACCTAGAAGGGCAGTAACGAGAGATGAGGAGAGGCGGACCTGGATAGGGTTAATTAGAGATAAACCCTGGGCAAGGCGATATGGACCAAGGATACGCATCACTAGAGATAAGGGGACATGGGCTTAAATTAGGGATGAGAAGAGAAGGACAGAGGACAGAGATAATTAGTGAAGGGGAGAGAAAGCACTAGGCTTTGAATAAAGAGAGAGGAGGAGAGAGGGATCTAGGTTGAGGGTAACCAGAGGCGGGGAGATATGAAGTTAGGTTAGGGATGTGTATCAAACGAGAGGGACAGGGAGATTAATGGTCCAGTGTACAGCCACCCAAGCGTAGCCTATACAAGTATAAGGTACACTGTTCTAGCAGAAAGAAGACACAGGATAACCCTACTGTTAGAAGCAAAGGCCTTCACACATCCTATTGGATGTCATGCTTCATTATTGGGCATGCTCCTCGTCAGACCGGTGCTGCAATGTCTGATGGCCCCCCCCTTAAAGGAGTCTCTTTGCCGGAGATCTTTTTCACTGTCTATGTGCCTTGAGAAGTACGGAGACAGGCAGTGCCGCCTCACAAAATCAACAAAGGAAGGAAAGCAGGAAAAAATAAAATTGGCTCAAAACCAAGCTTTTCGTCATAAATTTATTAGATCAGCAAGAGGTTAAGGCCAAGGTTAAAAAACAGGTGGAGTGTGTTGATAGTGATAATGCTCAAACCCTCTCTCAATGTAAATAACAAGGTGGGAAGAACATTACCTAACACCCTCTCTAATCGGTCGACATGTTTCGCGTCTCGTGGGTCCACAAGGATTCAGCGACGCTTCTTCATGACCAAAACAATCAAAAATACTTCTCCATCTAGAAAAAGAAGACCTTAAAGTGTCTGAGAACGTCAGTCTACTAAGCTCCGGTCACTTACTTTATCGAACTGCGCGTCCAGCTAGTCTAGGAAGTAAGGGTCGCGCTGCGAACAAAAAGATAAATGGTGACAAGCGTCACATTTATAATGTTTGCCAAAACATTTCATGCACACACAAATGTGAGTGACGTTCAGTGAGTAAAAAGTGAAAAAGTGCTAGGTGGTAGTGTGGAAAAACATCAAAAAAACTAACTGGCTTTCCGTCTCAAATTATGAAAACGGCTCCCTAGGAATCACTTGTCGAGAGACTGGTGCACTAACTAAAACGATATAAAGGATAGTCATAAGCATATTCATGCGGCTACTAGAAAAATAAATACATTGTGTATGTGGTGTAATAAATTCATTGAACCTCAAATATATTTAGTAACGGAAAATAATCCCAGCACATGTAGAGAAGTCTGGTTGTTCCAGACCTGGTGCTAGGATAACCATCCCTTACCCTAAAGACAGTCTTGCCCAGTCCCACCTAGTATGGTAGGTCAGAAAAAGTAAGTTGACTTAATGACCATGGTACAAAGCGGAGGGGAGAGAGGGAAAAGAGGGAAAAAGACAGCCGCAAAAAGGAAGAAGCAGGCCTCATCAGGGGAGCTATGGGTATCGTCTCTGGATGGTGGGTAGACGTTCAGAGAGTATTCAGTGGTAAGCTAAAAAAATATTGTTGAGAAAATCGACAAAATCGGTGAAATGCCTGTAAATATCCAAGACTCTCATTACCGAAACCAGCTACCCAAGAAAACTACCCATGTCGCAATGCTCCGTGCAATGACCCCAGATATTTCTGAATTGCACAAAGGTGAGAAGCTAATTATCCTATGGACAACTGGGGACACAGTAACAGGGGAGAAAGAAGCCTTAATGCCAATCTTAAATCATCATATTTGTCAAACTGAATCTGTAAAGTCGTCTATTATACGGACTTATGAAAAACGGTATGCAGGAAAAGTCTATGCAGCCCAGGTGGGAGCAACTCACTCGCAAGGTCACGCACTTACTGTTATGCAGCCGGTACTTCGCTGAGGGACCTAACCTGTGGCAGCATTCCTGAAAGTAATTTCAGGTGCACACGGCCCGATAAAAGGACGCTCGAACCCGGAACTTCTAACAGTAGGGTTATCTTGTGTCTTCTTTCTGATAGAACAGTGTACCTTATACTTGTATAGTTAGGTTAGGGATAACTAGGGATGAGGAGAGATAGACCAAGGACACAGATAACTAAGAAGGAGAAGGCATGGACCTAGGATAGAGATGAGAAGATATCGACCTGTAGTGGGAATAATGACATCATACAATGATAACTATGGATTTGAGGGAGATGCAGTGGAGACTGTCTGACCGAGTATGCTAATATATATCTATGTGGACAACTCACTCAGTTTGAAATTAGATGTTGAATGGGATGCTGAAATGACGTCAACAAGGTTGAGTATATTGTAAGGTATACGTACAGGTGTATGTTCCTTTATACATCACGTATATAGACAGCTCTTCTGGATTATTTTGTGATAACGAAAATGCTAATAAACAGATTCAAACAAAAAAACAAGGGAGAGACAATGGAGTAGGGGTACATAATTGGATAGCTATGGACCTGTGAAAAAATGGACAGTGGGGTGAGAGGCAAGAGTTTAGGGCAGGGAGAGTGGGAAACTTATTATGTTTTGCTAGTAGTGTTGTGGGCATCCCTAATATGCTAGTGTGATATGGCCTTTCGATTTTCTTTAAGTTGGAGTGCATATAAGGATTTAGGATGTAGTGTGGATGGCAGTTGTCATAGGTGTAGCAGGAAAAAGCGTCTTCTTTGGAAGTGGGGAGTGAGTTTGGATTCATGAAGAAGTGTCAGGTGTGTGTGGTATATGGAGGATATCTGGTATGAGGTGCTTAGGGGCATATTTATACTCTCTTTGCGCCGAATGTGCGTCAACATTTTTGACGCACAATCGGCGCAAACCCTGCCCCATATTTATACTTTGACGTCCGACCCCGCGGGCGTCAAAGTTCCACCATGGGCGTCATTTTTTGGAAGGGGGAACCAGCCTTGTGTTAATTATATGCAAGGTAGGCGTTCCCTTCCAAAAAATGACTTTAAGGCCTGTGCGCCTTATTTATACTGTGACGTCATTTTGACACACAGGAGGGGGCAGGCCTTAAAAAACAGCGCCCAGCCTGATGGGCGCCGTTTTTTAACGCCTGGGTCAGGGCAGGCGTTAAGGGACCTGTGGGCTCAGAAGGAGCCCAGAGGTGCCCTCCCATGCCCCCAGGGACACCCCCTGCCACCCTTGCCCACCCGAGGAGGACACCCAAGGATGGAGGGACCCATCCCAGGGAAGAAAAGGTAAGTTCAGGTAAGTATTTTTTTTTCGTATTTTTTTTGTGGCATAGGGGGGCTTGATTTGTGCCCCCCTACATGCCACTATGCCCAATGACCATGCCCAGGGGACATAAGTCCCCTGGGCATGGCCATTGGACAAGGGGGCATGACTCCTGTCTTTGCTAAGACAGGAGTCATTTCAATGGGGGTTGGGCGTAAAAAAAAATGGCGCAAATCAGGTTGAGGCATGAATTTTGCCTCAGACCTGACTTGCCCCATTTTTTGACGCCCAACCTCCATTTTCCCCTACGCCGGCGCAGCCTGGTGTGAGTCATTTTCTTTGACGCACACCAGTCCGCTGCGCCGGCTAACGTCATTCAATAAATAAGGCGCCCGCATGGCGCTTTGGAATGGCGTTAGCCGGCGGTAAAATTTTTGACGCACAACTGCGTTGGTGCAGTTGTGCGTCAAAAAGTATAAATATGGGCCTTAGTGTGTAGCAGGTATCTAGTATTCAGTGAACGAAGTGCAGTGCTTGGAGCTGGGCAGGAAATATGAATGTTTGCTTTGCTGAGAAATCGGAGGTCATTTTGTTTTTGAGCTGCACGATTATGTTTTATGTTTATGTCCGATTCTTAACTGTGAATAGGGAGTACATGTTCCAGGGTATCGTGTTTGGTTTATAGAGTGTGTTGGATATTTGTTGTAAGCTGTCTAGGGTAGGTGATTTTAATGTATCCATTGTGTGTTGTTTAATGTGTGGTGTGAGGTAGCAAGTGTGAAATTGTGTATGTAATGTGTGTCATCTGTGTTGAGTGCATTGGCAAGCATGTGTGGGTGGTGAGTGTGTGTTTGGTGATGCAACAATTTTGGGTGTCAATGAGGTGAATTATGAGTAGTAGTAACTGTGTGAGACGAAGTGTAATGTTCTGAGATCGAAAGAGATATTTGTCATCTGTGAATGTGTGTATGTGTTATGCTTTGTGCGCTGTGCTAGTTTCTTGGTGCAATACTGTTAGTGTACTTTATTGGAAGAGGTTTTTGTTAAAATTTGAAAGTTGGGTTATGGTTTTTTTCTGGCCATCTGTTATTTAAGAGACCCTGGAGAAGTGAGCTCTTGGTTTCTTCATAATAGCGTAAATATCTTCATTTTTATACCAGTTCCTTCCACATTGCAACAAGTTTAACATTAGCCAATTCAATGGTACTCAGCACATCAATTGAGGACGGGTGGGAGACTGTTTGTTTTGCCACGAATCGTACTTTCGACCTGCAAATCACAGTAGCAAACGTTTTACTCAATAAAGCCCAGATTCACACCATGCAGCACAGCACCTTAAGTTGCTGCATTGCGATGTGTAAAAGGGAAAGAGCAGATCAGCGCAGAAGATCATTGAGTGGGGGGCTGTAGAGTGTCATGGAGTGAAGCAGACTGGAGAAGAGTGGAGTGTTGTGAGTGGAGTTGTGAAGAGAGTGGCGTAAAGAGGAGTAGAGTGCCATATAGTGGAGTGTCATAGAGGTTTGTGGAGTGGCGTAGAGTGGAGGGTTGTGAAACGCATAGAGTGGAGTGCCACGGTGTGTCGTAGAGTGGAGTGTTGTAGAGTGGAGGGAAGTGTCATACAGCTGACTGGAGTGTCATCGAGTGCCGTGGAGTAGAGTGGAGTGTCATGGAGTAGAGTGGAATGGAGTGCTGTAGAGTACAGTGGAGTGTCGTGAAGTAGAGTGAAGTGTTGTGGATTAAAGCAGGTTGTAATGGAGTAGAGTGGAGTGGAGTAGAGTGGAGTAAAGAGGTGTCAAGTGGTGTAGAGTGGTACAGGGTGGAGTGGTATAGAGTGGTGTAGAGTGAAGGGGCATAGAGTGGAGTAGGGTGGAGTAGAATGTGATAGTGTAGTGTGGCATAGAGTGCTGTAGAGTGGGGTGGCATAGATTGGTATATAGTGGCATAGAGTAGAGTGGCATAAAGTGCAGTAGAGTGGCATAGAGTGGAGTAGAGTGAAGTGTCATAGGTCAGATTATCATAGAATGGAATGTCATAGAGTGGAGGGGCATGCAGTGTCATGGTGTAGAGTGGAGTAGAGTTACATTGGCGTAGAGCAGAGTGGTGTGGAGTACAGTAGAGTGGCATGGAGAGACGCCGCTGCGCGACAGTGGTAGCGACCCTTGACCCAAGGGTAGGTCGCTCCCCCTGCCGCTGCAGCTCCTCCAGCTCCTCCAGCCCAGGTTCCTGAGACCTCCCAGCAAGCCCAGCTACCTCGCAGTAAGTACCCCCCCACCTCCCAGCCCCTCGCCCTGCCCCGCGCTACTCACCCTCTCTCCTGCTTCTTTTCTTCTTCTCTGTTGTTCCTCTGCGCTCTCCTTCTGTAGTCTTCTTCTGTACTCTTCTTTCCCTCCTGCTCCCCGTCTTCTCTCTTCATCTGTGTGCTTCTCTCCCTCTCCTCTGCACCGCGACCCGCGTGTGCATCCTCTTCTCTGTCCCTCTTCTTGGCTCCTTCCTCTGCTGCTTGCCGCCCCTCTTCTTCTTCACCTTCATCTGTATTCTTCTGTCTTCTGTGCTCCTCTTCTTCACCTTCATCTGTATTCTTCTGTCTTCTGCGCTTCTCTTCTTCAACTTCATCTGTACTTTTCTGTCCTCTGCGCTCCTCTTCTTCTGCAGCTTCTTCTGTGGCCTTCTGTCTTCTGTGTATTCGGCTCCTCTTCTTCTGTGGTCTTCTGTCTTCTGTCTTCTGTTCTTCTGTCTTCTGTTCCTCCTGTTCTCTCCTTTCCCTCCTGCTCCCCGCTCCTCTTCCTCTGTTAGCTCTGTTTCCCAACAGAGCTAACTGCTACCTACTCCCTGGTTCTTCCCGCTCCTGACTCGACTCTCCCCCTCTCTATCACCCCTATCTACCCCCATCTCTATCTTCCTATCTCTCTATCTCTCTCTCCGTCTCCCTCACTCACCACCTCCTCCTATCTACCTATCTCTCTATCTTCCCCCCCACTCGCCACCCCCTCTGTTACCACCCCTATCTTCCTATCCTTTCACTCTACCTCTCACCCTCACCCACCTCTACAACCCCCCCTCCCCTATTTTCCCAACCTTACTCCTATCTCGCTCCCTAAACTCCTAAACTTCCTAAAACTCACCCCCCACCACCCTTAACCCCCCTCCCCAGCTCTTCTCCCCTCTACCTGTCCCCCCTCCCTCCGCTTTCCCGCCGCTACCTCCTGCACGCCCCCGCCCCCCAGCTCCCATTCGCGCCCAGCTGACCCCGCCCTCTTCTGCGCTCCTCTTCTTCACCTTCATCTGTACTTTTCTGTCCTCTGCGCTCCTCTTCTTCTGCAGCTTCTTCTGTGGCCTTCTGTCTTCTGTGTATTCGGCTCCTCTTCTTCTGTGGTCTTCTGTCTTCTGTCTTCTGTTCTTCTGTCTTCTGTTCCTCCTGTTCTCTCCTTTCCCTCCTGCTCCCCGCTCCTCTTCCTCTGTTAGCTCTGTTTCCCAACAGAGCTAACTGCTACCTACCCCCTGGTTCTTCCCGCTCCTGACTCGTCTCTCCCCCTCTCTATCACCCCTATCTACCCCCATCTCTATCTTCCTATCTCTCTATCTCTCTCTCCGTCTCCCTCACTCACCACCTCCTCCTATCTACCTATCTCTCTATCTTTCCCCCCACTCGCCACCCCCTCTGTTACCACACCTATCTTCCTATCCTTTCACTCTACCTCTCACCCTCACCCACCTCTACAACCCCCCCTCCCCTATCTTCCCAACCTTACTCCTATCTCTCTCCCTAAACTCCTAAACTTCCTAAAACTCACCCCCCACCATCCTTAACCCCCCTCCCCCAGTCTTCTCCCCTCTACCTGTCCCCCCTCCCTCCGCTTTCCCGCCGCCACCTCCTGCACGCCCCGCCCCCCAGCTCCCATTCGCCCCCAGCTGACCCCTCCCCCCCACTCCTCCCTCTTATGGCGGCCGCTGTGCGACTGCGCAGCGGGCGCACTGCTGGCGCGCTGGAGGCGCGCCAGTGGCAAGCCCGTCTGGGCCCGTCCGCGCCTGGCCCGCGCCCAGCGCCACGACCCCTGGTCCTCAGCACTCCCAAACCCCTCTGCTCCGCTACGACCCCACCACCCTCCACGCCATCAACCCAGGACGCTCCAACACCTGCTTCCAAGCTAACCCAAAACGTACCCATGGACCTTTCGCCTGCCACTCCTGCAAACGTATCTTCCACCACGCAACTACCTTGACCACCAGCCCACGTGCCATCAACCACCTCAAATGCATCCTGGTCAACGCTCGATCCGTCCACAAGCACGCCGTTGAACTCTGGGACCTCCTGGACTCCACAGCACCGGACGTCGCCTTCATCACGGAGACCTGGATGAACGACTCTTCGGCCCCAGACATCGCCATAGCCATCCCCGAAGGCTACAAGATTTCCAGGAAAGACCGCACCAACCAAGTAGGAGGAGGAATCGCCATCGTCTTCAAAGACTCCATCAGCGTCACCACCTCCACCGAAGACACCCCCCTCGCCGTAGAACACCTGCATTTCCAGATTCGCACCGACCCCAGGACCACCCTCAGAGGATCCCTCATCTACCGTCCCCCCGGACCGCGCGGCCCTTTCATCGACTCCATCACCAACTTCGTCTCCCCGCACGCCCTCGCCTCGCCGGACTATATCCTCCTAGGCGACCTCAACTTCCATCTGGAACACAACAACGACCCCAACACCACCGCCCTGCTCGACAACCTCGCCAACCTCGGCCTCAAGCAACTGGTGAACACCCCCACCCACATCGCCGGACACACGCTTGACCCCCATCTTCTCTGCCAGCAAACACGTCTCCTTGAGCCACGCCTCCGCTCTACACTGGACCGACCACAGCTGTGTCCACTTCACATTCCGACGCAAGACCCGCCACCTCCGCACTCAACCCATCCCTCGTCGACAGTGGCACAAAATCCCTGAAGAACAGCTCTTCTCCGCGCTCACCGTCAACCAACCTACCCTCACCACCGACCCCAACGATGCAGCCCTCAGCCTCACGAACTGGATCACCAACTGCGCAGACAACCTTGCTCCCCTCAGACGCACGCATCGACAGGCCAACACCAAAAAACCTCTCTGGTTCTCTGACACCCTTAAGGAATCAAAGAAAACCTGTCGCGCCCTCGAGAAAGCCTGGCGCAAGGACCAAACTGCTGACAACATGACCGCCCTCAAGAACGCGTCCCGCGAACACCACCACCTGATCCGCGCAGCCAAAAGTAATTTCTTCACCGACAGACTGGACAAAAACAGCCACAACAGCGGAGAACTCTTCAGCATTGTTAAAGAGTTCTCCAACGCCAACGCCATCATGCCCTCACAAGACCTGTGCAACTCCCTCGCCACCTTCTTCCATCGCAAGATCACCGACCTCCACAACAGCTTTGGACACCAGACCCAGCCAAGCAACACCGAACCCACACCCCCTGCCATCACCCTCAACGCCTGGACCCACATCAACACTGAAGAGACCAAAACCACCATGAACTCGATCCACTCCGGCGCCCCCTCGGACCCCTGCCCTCACTTCATCTTCAATAAAGCCAACGACATCATCGCCCCGCTCCTCCAGACCATCATCAACTCCTCATTTTCATCTGCTACCTTCCCCGAAAGCTGGAAACACGCCAAAGTCAACGCCCTACTAAAGAAACCCACGGCTGACCCAAGCGACCTGAAGAACTTCCGCCCCATCTCGCTCCTCCCCTTCCCTGCCAAGGTAATAGAGAAGACCGTCAACAAACAGCTTACCAACTTCCTGGAAGACAACAACCTTCTCGACCCTTCACAATCCGGATTCCGAACCAACCACAGCACTGAAACCGCCCTCATCTCAGTCACAGACGACATCAGAACCCTGATGGACAACGGTGAAACAGTCGCCCTCATCCTCCTCGACCTCTCGGCTGCCTTCGACACCGTCTGTCACCGCACCCTAATAACCCGCCTCCGCTCCACCTGGATCCAAGGACAGGCCCTGGACTGGATCGCCTCCTTCCTCTCCAACCGCTCTCAAAGAGTCTACCTCCCCCCTTTTCGCTCAGACCCCACCGAGATCATCTGCGGCGTCCCTCAAGGCTCCTCGCTCAGCCCGACACTCTTCAATGTCTACATGAGCCCCCTCGCCAACATCGTACGCAAGCACAACATCATCATCACCTCCTACGCCGACGACACTCAACTTATACTTTCCCTCACCAAGGACCCCGCCAGCGCTAAGACCAACCTACAAGCCGGCATGAATGACGTCGCAGATTGGATGAGGCTCAGCCGTCTAAAACTGAACTCAGACAAAACGGAAGTCCTCATCCTCGGCAACACCCCGACCGCATGGGACGACTCCTGGTGGCCCACGGCCCTTGGCACTGCACCAACCCCCTCAGACCACGCCCGCAACCTCGGCTTCATCTTGGACCCTCTTCTCACCATGACCAAACAAGTCAACGCCGTGTCCTCCTCCTGCTACCATCACCCTCCGCATGCTCCGCAAGATCTTGCGCTGGATCCCCACCGACACCAGAAAAACCGTGACCCACGCCCTAGTCACTAGCCGCCTGGACTACGGCAACACCCTTTATGCTGGGACCACTGCAAAACTCCAAAAACGTCTGCAACGTATCCAAAACGCCTCCGCCCGCCTCATCCTCGACGTACCCCGCAACAACCACAT
The DNA here is from genome assembly GCF_031143425.1 of Pleurodeles waltl. NCBI lineage: Eukaryota > Metazoa > Chordata > Amphibia > Caudata > Salamandridae > Pleurodeles > Pleurodeles waltl. The sequence goes on along the minus strand of NC_090440.1, from coordinate 1,149,965,545 downwards.
CTCCGCACACCTGAGACACCTGCATTGGCTCCCAGTCAGCAAAAGGATCACCTTCCGACTTCTCACCCACGCACACAAAGCCCTCCACAACAAGGGACCTGAATACCTCAAACGACGCCTCAGCTTCTACGCCCCCAGCCGTCTCCTCCGTTCCACCGGCCTCGCACTCACTGCCGTTCCTCGCATCCGCCGCTCCACGGCGGGTGGGAGGTCTTTCTCCTACCTGGCAGCGAAGACCTGGAACACCCTCCCCACCAGCCTCAGGACCACCCAGGACCACTCCGCATTCCGGAGACTCCTCAAGACCTGGCTCTTCGAGCAGCAGTACCGCCCTTCCCCCTAGCGCCTTGAGACCCGCACAGGTGAGTAGCGCGCTTTATAAATGTTAATGATTTTTTTTTTTTTTGATAGAGTGGAGTGGCCTAGAGTGTCATGGAGAGGCATAGAGTGACGTAGAGTGGAGTAGAGTGGCATAGAGTGCAGAAGTGTAGAGTGGTGTAGAGTGGCGTAGTGTGGGGTAGAGTGGAGTAGAGTTCAGTAGATGGGAGTGTCATCAGATGGAGTGCCGTAGAATGGAATGTCATAGAGTGGCGAGGCATAGGGTGTTGTGGTATAGAGTGGAGTAGAGTGTCATAGAGTGGATGAGTATAAATTGGAGTGTTGTAGAGTGTCATAGAGTAGGGTGACATAGATTAGAGTAGAGTGTGGCATAGACTTCAATGTAGTAGAGTGTCATGGAGTGGAATGTCATAGAGTAGAGTGGCATAGAGTGGAGTAGAGTGGTATAGGTTGGAGAGCAGTACAGTGTCATGGAGTGGCATAGAGTGGAGTGGTATAGAGTGGTGTGGTATGGAGGGGCATAGAGTGAAGGGGCATAGAACGCAGGGTATACGGTGGAGGGGTGTAGAACAGAGTGGAATAAAGTGTTGTAGAGTAGAGTGGCATAGAGTGGAGAGTCATAGAGTGGAGTGAAGCATCATAGAGTGGAGGGCCGTAGAGTGAAGTGAGACAATGGAGTGTTGTAGAGTAGAGTGCCCTAAAGAGGGGTAGACAAGAATAGAAGGGTGTAGAGAAGAGTGGAGTAGCAAAGCATAGAGTAGAGTAAAGTCTTCTGTGGAATAAAGGGGTCATAGAGTGGTGTAGAGTGGTTTAGATTTGCATGGAGTAGAGTGGCGTGGAGTGACAGAGTGGAGTAGCTTAGGGTGTAAAGGAGTATTGTAGAGTCATGGAGTGTCATGGAGTGTTGTAGATTGTTGTAGAGTGGATGGGCTTGGAATGGAGGGGCTTAGAGTAAAGGGGTGCATTGCAGAGGGGAACAAAGTAGAGTGGAGTGGCATTTAGTGGCATACAGCAGAGAGGCGTAAAGTGGAGGTGCGTTGAGTGGAGTGCCATAGAGCGGAGTGCCAGAGAGTGGAGTGTCATAGAGTGGCATAGAGTGGCATAGAATGGAGTGACACAAAGTGGAGTAGAGTGGCATAGAGTCAAAAGGCATGCAGTGGTGTAGAGTGATGTAGAGTGGAGTGATGTAGACTGGAGTAGAGTGTTATAGAATGGAACAGAGTAGCATAGAATGGAGTAGAGTAGTAGAGTGGAGTGATGTAGAGTGGAGGAGTGTAGAGTGGAGTCTTATAGAGTGGCGTAGCACAGAGTTGAGTAAAGTGTTATAGAGTGGAGTAAGATGTCATGGAGTGGAGTAGAGTAGAGTGGAATGTGGCAGAGTGGAGTAAGTGGGAGTGGCATAACAAAGTGGGGTGAAGTGTCATAGAGAGGAGCTGCATAGTGTGGAGTGTCAAACAGTGCAGTAAAGTGGCATGAGTGCAGTAGAGTGAGTGTCATAGAGTGTCGTAGAGTGGCATAGAGTTTTGTAAAGTTGCACATAGTGCCATAGAGTGGTGTGGGGTGGCATGGAGTGTCTTAGAGTGCAGTGTCATAGAGTGTTGTGGAGTAGCATAGTGAGGAGTAAAGTGCCTAGAGTGAATTGGCATACAATGTGGTAGAGTGGAGTGGGGAAGAGTGGTGTATAGTAGGGTGGCTTAGAGTGGAGTACTGGAGTAGAGTGAAGTATTGTGCCATAGAGTAGGGTAGGGCATAGAGTGGAGTAAAGTGGCATGGAGTGGTGTAGAGGGAGTGGCACAGAGTGGTGCAGAGTGTTGTGAAGTGACATAGATTGGAGTAGAGTGTTGTAGAGGGGTGTAGAGTGGAGTAGACTATTGTAGAATGGAGTGCTATGGAGTGGAGTAGAGTGGCATAGAATGGAGTGGTGTAGAGTGTAATAGAGTATCATAGAATAGAGTGTCATAGAGCGAAGTGGCATATAGTGGAGTTGAGTGGAGTAGAGTGGAGGGCATCAAGTGGCATAGCATGAAGTAGAGTGCCACAGATTGGAGTGGCGTAGAGTGGAGGATGCATGGGTAGTGCACTGCCATTGTACACAATATATTTTCAGTTGAAATGGCTGTTACATTTGCACAGAAAAACAGTTTCACTGATAAAACTATGTAGCACACAAACAATAGTGTGTGGAACCGACATCCCCTAGTGAATTGAAGTATTTTGGTCATATTAAAATACTTGTTTCCACCACACTTCAGAATTACGAAAAATGTGCCTCATTTGTGTGTTTCTACTTCTGACATATTCCGAATTATTTAGAGAGCTCATATATATACATTAAAATTTTGTTGCGTGCTACACAAAGCCTTTCCTTTCACAACCCCCAAATTGTCAGATAAATACTCTCACTTTGAAGTCAGAGAAAGAAAGGACAAGACTAAGCGCCCTGGGAGACAGAGCCTGACATTTGACCTCTGTTTCTGAATGCACAGCAAATGTGACAAGATAAGAACAAAATGTAAAGGCCTCTTTACAGAAAGCAAGCAGTGGTGGAAGAATACAGTAAAGTTGTGCTCCATGGGAGAGACAAAGTCATACTGGACAGCCTTAAACAAAGAAAGCCAGCAACTAGAAAACAAGCAATCGTAAGTTACAAACAAGAGAGTCAGTGGTAAGCAATGGGGAGAATGCATTTCAAGGGAAGCTGTCAGAATGTCCCCAAGAAGTCTTTACAAACCAGACAACTGTGCTGTCTGCCCACACTTTGACCTAAAAATGAGAAGAAATGAAAACATTGTTTCTTTTTATGCCTGGTTTGAGGAGGTGTAACATTGTGGTGAAATTCCCTTTCTACAAATGCTTGTAGATAGAGATTTGCATCAAAACCCATGGGTGGTTGCATAGAAATGGCCATGTACTACTCATGGGATGCCTACTGGATGCAAAGTAATGCAAAGTAATACAAAACAGTGCAATGTTGCCCTGCTTTGGAGAACTATCCAAAGCAAATCCTTTTTTGCGTTGAATAGTTAATCCCAGTTTAACATTTAGGATTGGGTTTGCATTACAAAAGTAACACAAGCACAGCACAAAGTGTTAGTAAATCAGGGCCTTAATCCTTTTGTGTACAATCCTGTTTGGCCTCAGTAAGCAGTTTTTATAGTGATGTCTTGGGTTGGTGACAGAGGGGAAACGCTACATGCAGCTCCATGAACTGTCCCTGGCTGCTGTTTCCAGCCACAAAAAATTTCAGGATGGGGGAAGTAAAAATATGCCTGTCATAGGAAAATTCATTTTTCCGACTAAGGGCCTGATTACAACTTTGGAGGAGGTGTTAATCCGTCCCAAAAGTGACGGTAAAGTGACGGATATACCACCAGCGTATTATATCCTATGGAACTCATAATATGGCTGGTGGTATATCCGTCACATTTGGGACGGATTAACACCTCCTCCAAAGTTGTAAACAGGCCCTAAATGACTTTTATTAAAACTTAGGCCCATATTTATACTATTTTAGCCCCGCATTTGTGCCGCTTTTTGACACAAAAGCAGCGAAAACATACAAAATAAAATTGTATTTTGTAAGTTTGCGCCGCTTTTGCATCAAAAAATGACACAAATGTGGTGGAAAAAAAGTATAAACATGGGCCTTAGTTCTTCCCCACAGCAGTATGTTTGAGATAAGAAGAGGCATCGAAAGTGGTTTTCAGTGGTTTTCAGTGGTTTTCAGTGGTTTGCTAAGTTGATATTATATGCAGTTTGTTCAGTGTTCTGTGATTTGTTCTGACTGGTTGGAGTGCCGAGTGGCCTCGAGGGATGGATGGGCACAGGCTAGCTGACCCATGAAACCTTTTGAAGTCCCCAATGTACTCATCTTTTGCACGTCTTTTATAGTGCCCCCAATATGTGCAGGCTGGGCACCAAGAGAGGAAAAGTGATTGTGGAGGAGATATTTCGAAGGTCGATTGTGTTTTTTCACAACAGGAACATGTTAAAAATGTCTATGAGGCAAATGAAGCACTGATCCAAAGCATCTCACATTAGCTGGTATTGGCTGGAGACACTTCACCTTGAAGTTGCCAGGGTGCTTTACAAATGACAGTTTTTTGGGTAATGGTAGAGTTAGGACAGGGGGGCTTTTGTATGGATCTCATGAACCTGTGAACGTTCTTGTTGTCCAGCACCGCTGCAATGGAAGAATGAGACCTAGTGCAGTGGTATCATTGGCACCCAGTAAGACAAGGTTAAGATTTAGTAATTGTAAATATGTTTATTAACATTTGAAATAAACCATATAAGCTGTTCTACAAAAACCTTATCCAAATATACTAACTTGAAATAAAGAACTGTTCAAAGCTACATATTCATATAACCATTTCTGAAAGTCTAACACTCCACAGGAGAATAAAACATGAACAATAGTCTCTACATGTAAACCACACAGACAACATAATCCCCAGTTATAAGACGAGCGTGATGGGATTCCTATATGAGATGCTACTCTGTTCAAGTATGAAGTGAGTGGTTGTTCCCACACCTGGTAATTCCAGGAATTTAAATCCCTTTGTGAAAGTCCTACATCGCAACCTGAAGCCGTCTTCCTGACTCTCAACTATGGCACAGGGGGTTTATAATGTAGTCTTTCTTGCCCATCCCTACCTCCCCACCATCTTCCCCCCACCCCAAAGCATCCCCACCCCCTACTCACATTCACCATCTGCTCAAAGCAGGCATTTTCACACAGAAAAGACTAGTATACTGTGTGGAGTTCCAAATGGTAAAACCAGATCTGGATAGTTATTCCCCATTCCATGTGTATTATATTGTAATTGCAAGGTATGGGTGGGGTGTTACTGCACCATATGTATTTTAAAGGGTGAGGATTTAACACTCCGCCAGTATGATGTAACTTGGAATCTTGGCCTTAGTCTCTAAAACCTGGGTAACTTTAGCAATTCTACTTAAAGATTTAGAACCAGATTTACTAAAACCTGGAGCAGTGCGGCGCCAAAATTTGCAGCGCCACGCTGCATCACTTTAGAAAGGCAGAGACATGCCATTTTTAATAAAATATGGTGCACCCCTATGTTTCCCTCTGTGCCAGCCCTAAATTTAGCTGCCAGCACCAACGCAGGCATCCTTGCACCATAGTGCAAGGGTGTCTGCATTGAGAGGATTGATTGTTTATGTGCAGGAAGGTGTCCCTTCCTGCTCATAAACAATCTACAATGGTGATTTGGCACTTCTGTGTGTGTTGCAGAACGCAGCACACATAGAAGTACCAAATCGTAATTTTTTATGTTTATGCGCATTAAGGGACACCTTCCTGCACATAAACAATCATTCATGGCCTTTTGCTCCTTTATGTGTGCTGCGGAATGCAGCACACACGGAAAAAGTAACAATGAGGAGGAATAAAGGGTATTTCTCTTCGTTACGCCAGGCTAACACCACACCTGGGGTGCTGTTTGTCTTTGGTGCTGCCACAGATTTACGCTTTCTTGTAAATCTGGGACAGCATCAAAAGCAATGCGTGTTGTGGTGGAACGCCCACAGCAACACCCATTGTATGTCCCTCTGCCGCAGAAAACTGCCTCAAGGGGTCGGAGGTAAATTTACAAGGTGGCATTAAGCCACAAAAAATGGCTTAGCACTGCCTTGTAAATGTGGAGCACTGAACAGAGCCACCAGAGCGTCACAAAAAGTGATGCTCCAATGGCACTAGGGCCTTGTAAATCTGGCCCTTAGATTGGGAAAGAGGTTCAGTCTGCGTTGCTGAAAATGGCCATAAAGAGACAGAGAGAGAGAGTGCATCACTGAGAATGGAAAATACAACATATGTAAGTTTTTGGTAGACAAATAACATGATGGTTGTGTGTATAAGGGTTTGACTTGTGTTCTAATACATGGCTTTATCAATGACCTGGTCATCATACTAGCATCATTAAATGCCATCAGTCCCAAGAGTTCTAGTTAGCATTCTAAAGAAGGTATATATTTGCTACATTCAGGCAAATTATTGCAGGTTACATCTTTAGTAAACTAATTTGCCAATGTCTTGGACAGAGACAGCAATAGAGCAAAGTGCTCAAATAGAAGAAACTAAATAACTTGTGCTTTAGTCGAAATCATTTTACGTCTCACTCACCAAATGACCTATTGTCAACTTACAGAGGGATCACAGTTGTCCACTGCTTACCATTAGCTGGATTTCTTACTACTCTCATATGCTTGGTTCTTATTAGATGGCTTACTTTCCTCTTCCTGTATTTGTACCTCCTCTGGACCATAGCCTCTTTACAAACCTTTTGATTGGTTGACTTGTATCCTTCCACTGCTCACATTTAGACATTTTCTTCTTTTTCATTTATCATTTCATGAGTGCCTGTGTATTGTAGCTCTCTCCCTCGTATGTTTCTTGCCCCCCCATTTACTCACTACAACTGTCTTGCTCCCCACTCCTCCCACCTTGTCTATAAAAACACAGAAATTGGGACATTTTTATCAGGAATTGCTGAAATGCAGACTTTAATGGAAGTTATTGTTGTATCTCTTGGATTTCACATATTGCATGAAAGCACAAGCTGTGGCACACAAAGGCTTTTATGGCACTGGCAGAAGGTCATCTGCTGGCATCTAAAGCACTTTTCCTGGAGGCCCACACATCTGCTCGCTGGTAAATACAGAGGACCAAATGGCTGAATCCTGTGAAAGGTAAATTAGGCATTGGCAAGCATTTCCCTTTACATTCTCACACTTCTTTACACTTTTAAAAATTGTTTCACAGAAGCATGTGTGAAAAGTATTTGGGAAAAACCCATGGCATTCATAAAGATTAAAACAGTGAATTCAATGTACAGTTTGTTATGAGATACTATAAGAAACATGCTTGCTTTTTCTCCAGTATATTGACATTTTTTTGACATTTTTTATCAAAACTTTACAGTCAAACATTAACAAATCCAATTGCTTGACACCCAAATTATAAAAGAGTGACCTTTTAGCTTTACCAATGCTTGTTCGTTCTAGTTGCATTGCCTCTATTGGAACACCATGCTGTAAGTGTGTGCTATGCCAAGTACTCTGTGTTGATTATCATTTTAGAAGTCAAAGGAAACCGCGCTTGGGAGCCACACTCTGTAACAGGAGTAATATTTGCCTATATGTATTGATTGTTAGGGACACATTCCATACTGTGAACTTTGTGCTTGGCAAATGTATCCATGATGACTGTTGAGGAAACGCTATTCCAAAGGATAAGTATTTAGTCAATGCTACGAGTCTATTTCAACATTCTAAAATAAATTTTTTCTTGCCTGGTTGGAAAAGATGGAAAACTAGTGATCCTAAAATGAAAGGGCGTCTGCCTAACATAGGGCTGGTATTCTTTTTGGTTCAATTATTAGGGGTTGATAAAAGTTAATTTCGAAGAAAAACTAAATTACTGTTGATGTTAAATAAGTAAGAGGTAAAAAATCAGCCTTACTTAATTCAGGAGTAAACAGCAGCCTTACATTATTATCACGTCACTGAATTAGGAAATGCTCAGGGCATAACATGATTTTTTGGCAGAATATACACCAAATTATGCAGTGTCTCCGTATATAGCAGTTTAGCCCATAATCCAGGTCTTGCTACACAGTCAAGGATTTTGGAGTGATCTATGAATGTCCGGGGCAAATGTTCCTCTCCTTGAATATGAGTAGGCGGGAGAAGAGATAGACAAAAGATGTTGTTGGACTGATAACCTCTTCAATGTCAGAAACTACTGCCTTTGTGGCTGGAAATGAGCTATCAAAATTAGAGATACTTCCTCTTTGCAACTCTTCTGCAGGACCCTCGGGAGAAGGGGAAACAGGGGGAAAGTATGGAGCAAACCCTCTGCCCATGGAAGTGCTAGGACATCTACTCTCAAGACTGTTTGACACTAGGGGGGTCATTATGACCCTGGCGGAAGGCGGAGATCCGGCGGTAAGACCGCCAACAGGCTGGCGGTCTTACTTTGTGGAATTATGACCATGGCGGTTACCGCCATGGTCATCCGCCGGTTCCCCATTCCGCCCGCCAGGGCGGAGACGACCGCTGGGCTGGAGACCCGGCTTACCGCCGTGGATTTCCAGCGGTTTGAACCGCCATGAAATCCATAGCGGTAAGCACTATCAGTGTCAGGGAATTCCTTCCCTGGCACTGATAGGGGTCTCCCCCACCCCCCAACCCCACCCGACTCCCTCCCATACCCCCCAACACCCCTTCTACCCCCAAAGGTGGCAGGGCCCCCCTCCCCACCCTGACCCCCAACATCACATCACCCATACCCACACAACACGCACGCAGGCACCACCTACACACTTACATGCACACACGCCGACATACATGCCTACATCCACACACACAGTCAGACACGCACACCCACATTCAAACATACTCGCACACATCCATACAGACATACCCACAGACATACACACACTCATTCCCATACACACAACACCCCCTGCAGGCATACACGCACTCACACACCCCCTCTACACACACACACACCCCCATGCACCCACACAACACCCCCCCACCCCCCTCCCCTCACGGACGATCGACTTACCTGGTCCGACGATCCTCCAGGAGGGGACGGGAGCCATGGTGGCAGCTCCGCCGACACCACACCGCCAACAGAACACCGCCACGGAGAATCACAGGACGTGATTCGCTGGGCGGTGTTCTGTTGGCGTGGCGGTGGAGCAACCTCCACTTCCCCACCTCCCGCCAGTATGGCTGTTGGCGGCTCTCCGTCCGTAAAAGGACGGTGAGCTGCCAACGGTCATAATAGGCCGAGCAGCAAAGCGCCACCACTGGCGGTCTTCCGCACGGCGGTCCCTCGGCGGTCTTTAAAAAAGACCGCCGAGGTCAAAATGACCCCCTAGGTGTCTTATTTTACGAGCCCCTTGCGGCTCCGGTGTGTCACTTTTTATATGGGATAAAGTTGTAAATAAGCCTCTAGATCTCTTTACAGAGTTGGGGAAGCATTGCATTCACAGCGGTGGCAAACTACAATCACGGATGACTGAAATTTTAAGTCACTATCTGAAACCCTTCTTCACTGATCTGGAACTTCACCGATGATAGTATGTTCTGACCCAGACAGTCCACATGTATATTGTCCTTCAATTTGATATAAATCACCTTTTGCAAAAGTTGATTTGTCTCCGCCCACGAACACATGGAATGGACCAGACGGGAGAAAGGTTCGATTTTTGTGCCTCCCTGAAGGTCTATGTAGCTTTTTGCTCCTGCATTGTCCATTCTTACGAGAATGGTGTTTGGACAAAATATCAATTTTAGAGATATCAGGAGACAGAAATATCAGAAATTAAATATCATGGCACACAGATATTGTGATACACAAATATAATTGACACGAATAACATTGTTTGAGGAAAGTAATATTGTTGTAAGTATTATTGATGTTGTTAATATTGGCATTAATGTAGTGGTTAAAATATTGTTTTTTAAATTATTTTAATGTGTTTGAGTTGACATATGAATTTTATGTGTTGCTATTATTTATATAAATGTTATTGTTTTAAAAATACAATATGTCATTTTAGGTGTTTCGATTATTTTAGTAATTTTTAATAGTAATTTATAGTGTCTTATCCAGTTGTTCGTGTTGTAGGGGGATAGGATGAGAAGCTAGTTAGGTGATAATTAATTAAGAATTATTTAATAAATTTTACTTAATTACATGATTGATATTTAATATGTAATTTATGTAATACTGTAATATTTTTATTAAATGTTATTTATGGGCAGTCAGGTTCGTAGGGGTATAAGGGTATTTCATTAATTGTTACTTATTTTATCTATGTAATTTATGAAATACATACTTATTTGACTTACATTTTAGTTGTGGACTGCTAAGCTTGTAAGGACTTAGGTGGGAAGTTAATTACGTAATAATTAATTAACAATGTATTATTAATTTGTGATTATTTATCTAATTGTTTGTTAATTATGTGAAATATGGAATACTGATTTATTTTACTTATATTTTAATTGAAAGATGCTAGGTTTGTAGGGGTGTAGGGTGAGAAGTTAAATAAGTAATAAATTGCTTATAAATTATTTTTTCAAATGAATTATTTAATTGAATTTTGAATATGTAAATTGTGGAATACTCATTTAATTTATTATTAATTTAGTTGCAGGAAGCTAGGTTGGTAGGGGTCTAGGGTGAAAAGTTAATTAAGTTATAATTAATCGACAATTAATTGGTAATTAAATATTTAATTTGTTGTAAATATGTAAGTTAATAATTAGATTTTCTAAATGTATCTTTATGTGTGGAGTGCTATATTGTGCTGGAACATGCTGGGAATTAATTTGTTTCTAAGTGATTACAATTATTTATAAATTGACTTTTTTTAAATAATAATTATGTAAACTGATAAAATGTTTTCAGTTTTTAATACATATTATGTATGCTTTTTATGTTAATTAATATGTGGTTACTCATGAATTTAATACATTTGAAGTGAAGTACTTTCCCTACTCTTGCTCACACTGCAGTAGGAATAGTAAATTTAACCTCTTCCCAGTTAACACTTTCCCTGCTGTTGCACTGTTTGGAGTTGGAATAGTTTTACCCCTCCAAGGTCCAACACTTTCCCTACTGTTGCGCTGACTGGAGTGGGACAAATTAACAGATTTTTCAAATGTTAATATTTAATTTATAATATACATTAATTAATATATGTTTTCCTATTCAATTCATTATATTTTTCATGGTTTTACTGTGTGCACATGTTAGGATAGATAGATAAATAGATAGATAGATAGATAGATAGATAGATAGATAGATAGATAGATAGATAGATAGATAAATAGATAGATAGATAATATCTCTGCCGGGACCCTCACGGCATTGGTGCAGGTCCAGGCAAGGCACCCTGTTAAAACTGCAACTCATACCCCTCACCATCAGGCGAGAAACACACACTCCTGGGAAATAAAAGGATCACTGTTCCATTGGTGCTCAATGAATCCTGTATTTTGGTGCCATGTTATAAAGGTGAAACCCAAAGCATTTTGGCGGTCTGGCCTTGGTCAATGGGTGAGTCAGAATGTTCCCAGCACCATTTTCAAACCCATAAGTCATGAAGGGAAACAAAATCATAAAAGAAGGGAAAGGGCATCACACACTAAACAGTTCTTCATTTTAGAATTACTAATACACTGTGGTTAAGTAACCTAAATTAGCAAGAAACTTAAGCGATAATGCACAAAAATTGGCAACATATTAACTTATGTGTCATAAATGCTCCTATCCAATTGTAGTGAAATTAACATTTTCACAAATACGAATGCATAAATAGAGCCTTTATCCAGTTATAAATATGGGGAAACGAGTACTGGCACACCCACCAAATGTAACGATCATGTGCGAGAGTGTTGTTATCCAATGTATCAATATACCCCAACAATGGTATTACTCGTTTCCCACTAATCTGAACATTAATACTCCAAATTGTTGTATCCTCAGAAAAAATTATCATTGATCTAGGCACATTGCTGTAGAAAACAAATTATATTTCTTTGCAACTTGTATATAATTGTGGTTGTCATGCCTTGTTGATGGTAACATTCCACATCTTGCAGCTTTTCAACTCTTGCATGTATGATTACTTGCTGGTAATGCATCCAGCAATGGCCATGACGGTACACCGACCTAAGTTATATGAATGAATAAATGTGGTTTCTATGGCTTCTTGAATACAAATAATATTCATAGATCCACGTGATATTGTTGCTACTGTAATGCACAAGGGGCACATAGGGGCATAATGATAAAATTGTCTGCAGAACCCAATCCTGTGGCTTATTCTGTACTGATGAATTTTAGAGGCAAAACCCGCACTCATGTAGAATCCCACTAAGAGCTGTCGAAAAATAGGTATTGGCCAAAATAGTGATTTAGAGGGTTATTCCAACTTTGGAGGAGTGTTAATCCATCCCAAAAGTGGCGGTAAAGTGACGGATATACCACCAGCCGTATTACGAGTTCCATAGGATATTATGGACTCGTGATATGGCTGGTGGTAAATCCGTCACTTTTCCGTCACTTTTGGGACGGATTAACACCTCCTCCAAAGTTGGAATAACCCCCTTAATCTCTGCTCACATATTCCAATTACAAATTATTATATGGAGCCACAGTACATGTAACATGGAAAAGAGCCTAGTTCCAATGAAAGAATACTACAAATTTGCATAGCAGAATATCAAAGACATGAGTAAGAAGTTTCCACATACAAGCATCAAGTAGAGCATGGATATAACAAGCTCTATTCACCAATAGTTTGCCCCACCCTGTATTGACAAGACATAAACAAGACATAATAAAATCAGAATAAAACCAAAAAACTGAGTGGATATTAGTCATAGAGACACATTTGTTTATATACAGCAACCCAGAACCCTCCTAGTGCATGCAAAAAGAATATTGATAATTTAGTGCAAATCAAAGGACACAAGGAAATGGGTCTACTCTAATCTCCCAGATTGATAAACATCTCATCTGCGTTCAAACCTATTGAAACCTTGCTGTCCTAGTCTAATGTGCACCTTGATTCTAACTGTCTTACTCTGCGTACACGATTACCCCCTTTGATAGAGACCGGTACTGTCCAGGGCAAAATAACCTTTTAGATCTCTATTACTATCTTGTGTGGTCTCAAAATGGCATGCCAAAGGGTAATGTTTGTCCCTATTCTGTGTGGCACCCATACATTCTAGTATGAGTTTTTTCACTGGAAAAGTTGTGCTCCCTATGTAGAATTTCCCATAAGGGCACACTAAGGCATATACACAAAGGTCTGAATGATAGGGCAAATGTTTGCCAATGCACTAAAGAGTATTGCTCAAAGGGGAACAGTATTGTTTCATATTACAACTGAACTTGCAAGCTTTGCAACTACTACATTTGTAAAAACCCATAATAACTACCTTGCCTTGTTTTCTGTAGGTCTGGGGGAAGTTTGCAGAGTTGTGCTATGCAGAGTTCCATGAAGGGCCTAAAAAACTCCACCGCGCTACACGGAGTTCCACAAGCGGTGGAGTGCGTTAGATCTCGCCGTTCATGCTGATTTTTAGTGCCAGGTGTTTGTCCAGCACAGAAAGATCAGCACAAAGAGCTTTTTGCTCAGCGCAAGAGAGCGCTGCTTCTTTTCTACTCAAGCGGCAGCTACCTCAATGCGAACAGACGATTTCTCAACGTGAGCGCACACAATAATCTGCAACCGCTCACGTTGAGAAATCTCACCGGGAGGTGGTTTTGAGTAAGGTTTTCCTTGCTCGTGCTCGCCAACTCACAGTTGACGAGCACGAGCGAGGAAAAAACTCCGCTCCACTCCACTCCACTATGTGCAGTTTTTTGGAACTCCACCCACTAAGCGGAGCGCGGAGTGGGAAAAACTCTCCAAACTCCACAAGCGGAGCAAAGTTCACCGCCCACCTAGTTTTCTAGTTTGACTAGTGATACTGTTTTTACACAATTTGCCTCAAAGCAAACTTCATTTTCTAAAGGTGATACCAGGAGGATTGCCCACCAGGACAGATAGTGTCCTCTGTACTGAGTATTCCCCAGTGTTTGTTCAGTATGTTTCTTACATATTTGGCATTATTACTGAAGGTTGTAATGAATCTTGCTAATCTTGCTTCTTGTGAGGTCTCATCATTCGTAGCTGGTTTGGGTGCCAGAAATGTATCTCTGCCAGTGCCCAGAGCTCATTGTAGTGACTTCTTAAGGACACCGTATTTGTACCCTCATTCTCTGAACCTAAACATCATTTCTTTACATTCCTTATTAAAAGTCAAGTCAGAGCTGCAATTCCTAAGAGCCGTAGGAACTCACCCTAAGGGAAACTGTTTATCATGTTTTTGGGGTGACTACTTTGTGTGTGCAAAAGAGTTTTCCTATGTAACTTGGGTGGTGGTTTGCCACCCTTGTATATAGATGTGCGAGTATCAGTCGAGGCACCTATAACTCACGCCCTCTCCATGCATTGCTACTTACCCTACATCAGTAATGACATCTTATATTACATCATTCATAACATAATTGCAATAAAATTATTGATGAGAAAACCGTGCATGGCAGGGGTATGAGTTATAGTTACCTTAGGCATGAGTTATAGTTTCTTAAGATAAGTGTAACTATAAGAGTTGAATCTCAATGGTTTTGTGCGTGTAAAATTTGAAGGTTTTTTTTAATTTGATTTCCTAACTATAACATCCCTGTAACCTTTAGTTTCTTTCAGTGAATCTATCTATCTATCTATCTATCTATCTATCTATCTATCTATCTATCTATCTATCTATCTATCTATCTATCTATCTATCTATCTATCTATCTTATATCTAATAATTCCCTTATGGCGTTCGCCACTAGGTAGTTATAGTTATAGTTCAGTTTATGTTTCCATAGAAAAAAGCAATTTTGACTTGCCTATATCTTTGGCACCGTTTGACAAATCTTCACAACATTTTCCAAAAGACGAGCCCCATTGATATTTGTTGCACACAGAAAGTTTCTGGGTGATCTGTCAAATTGGAAGGGGAAAATAAGGGGGGGGTTCAAAAAAGTTTCTCATGTTAATTCCCATAAGATATTTGAACAAGGCTACAGCCCGAACCACTGGACAGAATTACACCTAATTTGGCAGAAAGTCAGCTTTCGGTATACGGTTACGCTTTTGTAAATCCGTCCAATAGTTTAGGAGATATTAAAGGGAAAACAAATGTGTATATCCCTGGCTGTGATGACTTTGTGAAGATTAGGAGCTCATGCACAGCAAATTCACAGCTCTGATTAGCTGTCAACACTTCAAACCAGTAAGTGTTGGAAGCCATTGTGGCACTCGGCTTCAGCCAAGTCCCAGAGAAAATGTAAAAAACAAAAAATGGGGCCAGGGTAAAGTCACACAGACCCCTTTGCTTAGGTTCTTGCTTGAATGTGGGGAGCCACCCAGCCCCCCCCCCAGCACCAGGACCGCCATCTCCCCAGGGCTTTTACAAATATAACAGGGGGTGCCTGCCCCCGCCACGCATTCCCGGGGACCGCCAACCTACGGGGCATCAATAAAACAATGAAGGGGGTCCGTTTTGGACCCCCGCAGCCATGCTAGTTGGAGGGGGCTGCGCGTCCCCCCCTTGAGGAGCCACCGATGGCCCTGGGGATTGCCACCCCAGGGCCAGCTCCTTCTATGTACATAGCTGTTTGCTTTTGCTTGGTGTTAGCTGAAAGCTCCCACCAAGCAAAAGCAAACAAAGTCAGTTTTCTGACGCTGCCAGAAAGCGGACTTTTCATCTGTCTTCCCTGCTCACAAATATTCGTGTGGGGAAGACAGATGAAAGCATTGCTGCTAGATGCTGGGAGCTGCTATTTGAAGCAGCTCCCTGCTCCTGGGAGCAATGCCGGCTTCCACAGAATGCGGGGAGCCAGCTAGGAAAGCGGGCCTTGGGCCCTCCCTGTGGTCATGCCACTCTCTCTTTCTTCCATCCCATATTAGGATGGAAGAGAGAGAGCGAGCGATTCCATCCCATAGTAGAATGGAAGAGAGAGAGCGAGAGAGAGGAGAGAGAGAGAGATAGAGAGAGAGAGAGTGGGGAGAGGGAGAGAGAGAGAGACAGAGAGAGACAGAGAGAGAGAGAGACTGAAACCCTCATGCACCCACTCACAGACCTGCATGCACACTGACACATCCACTAAAACACTGATGTATGCACTCTCACACCCAGACAGACACACTCACAGCCACTCCCACTCCCAGATACACCCTCTCACACCCAGAGAGACAGGCTGTGGCCAACTCCCACCACGCATGGACAAACAGCCGTGCAAAGCGTGGGGTTGGGTGGTTAGGGCAGTTGGCCGCAGTGTCTGGCTGCAGGCCAGGCCTTGTGGGCAACATCCTCTGTACACGAATGAAGGCATGCATGGCGGAAGCTCAACCGCAACCGCGTACGACCAATGGAGTTGGTTAGATTAACGTTTAGTAATGAAAATTACTAGACATTAAATAACCCATAGTAATTCACTGAAAAAAACAAGGGTTACAGGGTTGTTATAGTTAGGAAATCGCATTGGAAAACAAAAAAAATCACTTAAAAAAAACAAAGGTTACATGGATGTTATAGTTAGGTTCAAATTTTGAACTTACAAAACCAAAGAAATTCACCTGTAATAGTGAGAGTTAACTCAAGTAACTAAAACTTGTGCCCTAAGGTAACTATAACTCGTGCCCTCCCCATGCACTGCTAATTACCCCACAATTTACAAGACACATGCCATCTTTGATAAGATCATTGATAATATCAATGTAATATTTGCAAAAACATTTTTGACAAAAAACTGTGCATAACGGGGGCACAAGTTATAGCTACCTTAGGGCACAAGTTATAGTTACTTAAGTTAACTCTAACTATAGCAGGTGAATTTCTATGCTTTTGTACGTTATGTGAACCTAACTATAACATCTATACATATATATACATATATATATATATTGGTCCACAGATTGTGCTTTTTGTGATTTGGTGCAAATCCTTTCAGTAGTTTTAAATATTTGCATATCTGGACAGTTGGGTCCGCTAGAGTCTCTTGAGAGTCTTGCGGGAATGCCAGTTTAAAAATAAAGCGTTCTGATTGCCCCAGGGAGTCTTTCTGTTTGGGCCGTCTCACTCCTGCAGGAGTCAGGCTCCTGCAGGAATAAGTGCTATGACTGGCTGTCAGCAACCTGAGAAAAATGTTGCTGGCAGGCATTATAGAACTCAGGGATTTAGGGCCTGATTTAGAACTCGGCGGGTGGGTTACTCTGTCACAACGATGATGGATATCCTGTCCGCTGAAATCTAAATCCTATTCTATCCTATACGATTCAGATTTCGGTGGATGGGATATCTGTTGTGACAGAGTAACCCATCCGCCAGGTTCTAATTAGGACCTAAGTCCCCTGCACTGGACTTTAATAACAATTAATATAAGAGGGCAGGGTAGGGTTACCCTGCCATCCTAGGCTCCATGGGAGGGTGGGGGGGGGGGAAGAGGGACTTCCCTGATGCCAAAATAAATAAAAAACTGAACATTTTGCTCCAGTCCCGTGGGTGCCCAATGGGATTGTGGCAAAATATGGTGGTTGCCATCCACTAGGGCCCAATCTATATTTTAAGGGGATGGGGGCATGCAGCTCCCACACCAAGCTGGTTTTGTTGCCAGGGAGTCCACCTTCAAGCCCCAAAATATTTGTCAGAAGAGGGGGCCACACAGCCCTTTACCCAAGCCTCAGAAAGGCCCTGGGGACCCCATCCCCTAGAGCCATCACTTAGTTTAAAAGGGAGAGGGCTTCTCCTTTAATGGCTCCTGGGATCCCATCCCCCAGGACCGGCTCACTTGTTGTGCCCTGGGAGCCCACCCCCATGACACAATGGTGTCCTGCTAGCACCAGCACAGGCAGGGAAACATGTGTTCTCTAACGTCTGAAGGGAGCATTTTGAAATTGTCCACCAAATGGGAGCAAACACAAAATCTGCTCCCAGAGGGTGGAAGCTTTCAAAATGCTCCTGCTGGCTGGAGGCGGTCTTGAGATCTATTTCCCTCCCCTCACTGATGCAGGCAGGGAAACAGAACAGGGTCCAGCCTGAGGGAGAGGCTGAATATTCAGAAGCAATGCTGGATCCAGGATCATGCGAGGAGTGAGATAGGGCCAAGGGTGCCCTGGGTGCTCCTCTGTGGTCCCCAAAATGTGCATGGTGGATGCCCTGGGTAGGCACTGGGCACCCACCTATAGTGAAGGGAGGCCAAGAAGGTGTGGTTCCCCGCACCCCTTTAAAAAGATACAGCCTCGGGGAGGGTGGCCATGTGGTTCCCTTCTCCTTTAAAATAAATATGGCCATGGGGGATGGTGTCCACCGTGCCTAATGAGGCTCAGAGAGCGGGATGCATGGCCTCCTCCTTTTTCAGTAAATACAGCCCTGGGGGATGGGGTCCCCTGGCCTAATCAGGCTCAGGAAAGGGAGCATTGTGGCTTCCTTCCCCTTTAAAATGAATACAGACCTGAGAGAGGTTGTCCCCAGGGCCTAATGAGATTAAGGGAGAGTGGCCACTTGTCACCCTCCCGTTTAAAACAAATAGATGGCACCGGGGGATGGGTCCCAAAGGACTGAAAAGGCATGGGGAGGCAGTTACACACACCCTCACCTTTTTAATAAATTTGGGGAGGGGGTCCTCAGGGCCAAAAAAGGATCAGGTAGAGGGCTCCTACGCCCCTCCCCATTTTTATTATTTGGCCCCAGGTGCTGGGGTCCCTGGGGCCTAATAAGGCTTGGGGAGAGGGTAGCATATCCTCTCCCCTTTTTCATTGGCTTTTGCCCCAGAGGATGGGGTCCCCAGGGCTCAGGGAGGGCAGGCATGCAGCCCCTCCCCTTTCATAAAGGAACTGCCCCAGGACATGGGGTCTTTAGGATGTACGAAGGCTCTGGGAGGCGGGCCACATGGCCCCCTCCCCTTTTTTATTGTACTTGGCCCCAGGGGATGTGATCCCTGAGGCAAATTTTGGGTCAGGGAGGAGGCTGCACACCACTTTACCTTAATATACTGTATAGGTGTTGGCCCTAGGGATAGGGCCTGAAGACCAACTCTAGGCTGCACATGCCAAAAACCGTGCACAGTGTGGGGTAGGCAGCCTGCTGGAAGTTTGGCCACAGGGCCTGATGGCAGGCCAAGCCCTATGCCCACCCCCCCTTGCTGCGCACAAATAAAGTCTATATGTAACATGGGTTTGGATGTCTGCGGGAGTTGGAAGGAGGACCTGCCTGCAGTACAGGCCCTGTGGCTAACCCCAGACATGCGCAATGGCCATATGTAGCGTGGGGTTAGCTGTCTCTAGGTGGCTGGCTCTGGCCTCTAGGTGGATGCCTGAGCAGGCTATATCTTGCACCCCTGTCCTGCACTACTTATGACCTCACATATTACATCACTCATGACATGATATATGACATAATTTATGACATCACTGAGAACATCCCAAATTACATCATTGATGACACCACTGATGGCATCACTGATATCATCAGCCAAGCTTCTTTTGTGCACATTACTGTATAAACTAGTATGGCAATAGAGGCCTGAAAGTAAGTATAAAATAGCTTGCAATAATATAAAGCATCATTAATGTCATCACAGATATAACTCCCTAAGGTGTAGCAAGCATGCATTATCCATTAATTATCCATACATTGACCCTATACCATATACTTCACAGGTAGCCTAGTTCACATAACAATCAACCACAGATATATAGGAAACCCTCATTGCAGATGGTGTTTAGTATGTATACAACTGTTCAGAAAGCCAAGTTACTCAAGATACTCAATGTTGTTCCTCAATAAATGCACTTCTATAGACAGCTTTTATCTCTATCGGATCCCTCACAGTCACCAACACTGAGAAATAAAGTTGATATGAGTAGAAATGTAGGGACTGTAAACAGTGTTTACTCTATGGAGAGGGGGAGTTTACTTTGTACTGTTGTAGTTTGGACTCTTGCTCTAGTAAAGACTGCTGTTTTAAGGGTGACAGTACTTATGTTTATAGGCGACTATGCCTATCCTACAATGAGTCGCAGCTGTCGTCCCAACCCTTCCAGCTCACTAGCAGCACCTCACCAAAAACCCGAACAGTAAAAGGTGATTTGTGGCAGCCTTTACACATGGACTCAAGAGTATGATATCTCAGGGAGTGTTGTGGTTAAACGGAGATTACCCCTTTCTCACAGATACATCATGTCTCATTCAAACACAGGCAATAACGAAGATGCAGTAAAGTTTCAATGTTTTTTATTTAACACAACTGCAATCTGCGATAAGTTGCATGGGCTGCAATGATTAGGATAATGAACAGTGCAAGAAACAGAATTGTAAAGACAAGAGTCATTATTACAAAAACCCCTACCATCTTGCAATAACATGAAAAGACATAAGGTGTGTAATATGTCCTAATACCCTATCATAATAGACCTAACCTCCTACCTAAAGGAGAGCTGGGTATGTTAAACCTAATCTGCTAATGCCATGTCCATGAGAGGAGCCCCCAACCATCGTTACCTTGGAATGAGTTCTCTATCTCAGACTCCGTAGGGACACCAAGACTGGGTCAGCGTCAAGGCGACGTGCAGCATCGATATCAGCGATGGTGGCGATGCCCTCTGGTCGGAATTCCTCTGATTATCTGTCTAAAGTGTGATGTATTTATGCAGATCTACTTGGACCCCTAACATAGGTGTGTTCCCAAACAATAGATAACAGGCATGTTTGGGGCGGCAATTAATATAAACAATTCTCTCGAAAGCATGGAGAGGGAAAGTCCCTAAGTGTGAACACCTACTGTTTGTTTGTCTTTGTCACTTGATCTTGATGCCTTAACGCGGTGGCACTGATAATGCAAATCATAACAAGTGGCCTAACTATAAACAAGGCAGCCATCTTAGAAGAATTAAATATTTAAATGGGCTAAGACAGAGCAAGCTAAGTAGGTTAAAAGTCACTAGGTGACGGGGCACGAGTCTGCAAGCCAAAGGCTAAGATAACTTCTGTTATCCAATTAAAACAAACTAGGATTCACTACACCCTCCCCGTTGCCGTAACAAGTATGATGGCATAACTGGATGCCACCGAAGGTGAATGAATCCAAACGCTAAAATTGCTCTGGACTTAAAAGCATAAAAACAAGCTAAAAACATTTTTTAAGAATCTTTTAAAAGGTAGTAATTAAAAATATTAGTTAAAAATACATACAGAGAAATTTAATGTCAAGCATGACAAGCACAGCAGGCCAAAGTAAAGGCAATTTGAATGCATACTTTGAATCGGGAATGGCACGCCAGTTTATCAAATTATTTGCTATAGTCATGATCTCGAAGAGTGTTATCGAAGTCACCAATCAAGGACCTCAAAAATGAATCCACATCGTCAGATGTTAGATCGATCACCGGGTGGGCAAACAGATCCACAGCGCAGTAGTGCGTGTCAGTCTCTTGTTCAGGTCCACCTGCAGCAGTGCCTTTTTCCATAGTAGATATTAGAACTGAAGGCTCATATGTGGCCTCGCGGAGAAGTCTTAGTCTCAAGGGGCATGACCGTGAATGAACCCTCATCTGGGACATAAGCAGTTCTTGGTCCACAGGAGATGCCAGTGCAACAGCAAGATACACCATAGGCAGGTGTTCGAAGAGGCACCACACGTAGCGGAAAACTGGTTGTACGCACCAGAGAAGTAGCCGAAATGACAACGACCAATCACTCTCCAATTCCACCAGCAAGGAGGCATCGAAGAGCCGAACTATGCATTCACGGCACAGTTGATTTGGTGGGAGCAGCTCCATTGCTCTGCGTAGATGGAAAGAAACAACCACTGCGAATCAGAAGAAATAGCACTAGTAGTCCGCCAATTAATGCCAAAATAATCGGAAAACCACCAAACAGGCTTGAAAAGAGTGAATGGATGGCTGATGGATGACTCCAAAAAAAAAAAACAGTCTGGAAGATGGACACGAATCCAGACCCGACAGGCTTAAAGATGTGGACAATCCCAGCAGTGCTTGAAGCTTTGAATATTCTGGAAACCAGTTCTCCAAAGTGCTTGGGGAAGTTGGTATTTAATAGGGATTGTATCTTGGCTGACGATCTCACTATCTGGAGAGCATAAGTCTCTCTAGCGGATGTCAACGCAACCTGTTTTTGAAACAATAGCGCCTTTAGTCTGCTCAGCTTGTCATAATTTACATTAATAGTATCTATGTGGAGCCACATGTCAGATACTTTTATCTCTCATGTGGGGGGGGAATAAAACATGTCCGCAACACGTAACGACCTTCAAGACCGAGATTGCGTAGGCAATTTCTGGTCGCATGCCGCAACAACTTTGATCGCACAGTACCACATAACTTCCATTAGAAAGTTCATGAAATAACGACGAATCAAAGGGACGGGAGTACCCTTCAGAAAACAGGCCAAGTTTGCGACCCTCGCAGTGCAAAGGCCGTGAAGAGACACCTGTTTACATATCATTGAATGACTAACAGTAGTCTCACATTCGCTTTCACTTAGAAAAACCTCTGTTTCGCTGTTCAAACATTTATAATCAAAGGACAGCTCCCACTCTTCCTTAATATAGCTATCGCCTAGTTGCTCAAACCTGCCCACTGCAAGATGTTTCAAGCAATTCAAGAAACGAAAGTTTGAAATGGGCAAATTAATTCTGCCATGTAAAAGCCAAATTGTTGAAGGACTCTCTTTTACCATGAAGGGCAGCTTATCTAACTTCTCAATGTGAAGCATGGTGAAACTAGCTTCCCTTTTAGCCATTGTCTACTGTTCCCTGGAAAGATTAAAAGCAGTGAACAGTTCACTACCGTTAATATACTTCCATGGAATGCGGCCATTTTTCAGTGTCTGTAATGTCCAACCTAGCTGCATGATGGAACGTAGCTGAGTTATTTCATGATATAACTGGGACAAGTCTGTCTGAGTAATATCAATAGCAGACAACACAATGTTGGATAGTGAATACATCCTGTTGGACAGAGTGTTCATGCCGTTGTCAACAACTGCTAAAGCCTTCTCTAAGTTTTCCTTATCTAATTGCCTCAAACGTGCAGCAGCTTCTATCTGTGAAAGTTTCCAGATCTCATTATACATAGCATATAGGAACCTTTTAGAGCACTGTTTCCTAGGACCTAGCAGAAAATCCTGCAAGTCTACATCTTCAGAAAGAGTGTTAAGATGTTTTTTAATTGCGGCTAACGTGTTAGTCTGTACCCATTGTTGGCACAGTTTACCCGGACTGTATGTTGTAATTATACCTGTATGTTGACCCGATACAAAGCGAAGGTCTGGCCTGTTAATTGTAAAAACCCTTGAAGAGTCCAAAAAACGTGCTTGTCACCTATTGGTGTCCGTTGGCCACATTAACCACCCGCCAAGACTGGAAAGTGAAGAATTATAGGTACCAGCCTTAACCATTGCATCAAGCGTTTCCTCTGTGATATTAAGGAAATATTGCAATCATCAAACTTCGCTGGTGTGGGTATACTGGGCGTGTTCATGTCTTTAATTTTTGCTAACCCCAGACAGGATGTCTGTTGAATCGTGTCATTTAAAAAGATCATTTGCACAGGAATCAGGCATGCTCTAAATAAAGCTTCCTTACCCTGTATTTGCCAATCTTGTGTTACCCATACACTTTTTAAAGTCAATAATGCTCTTCCAGTATTCGTAACCTTCAACTGCGAGCTGGGAAACAAAGGGATATGAATAAACCAATTTCGTGTTAGTTAGCAAAATTTTCCTAATTTGTGACGGAGGTAACTTAAAATAGTATGACTCTGCATTTTTCGTGTCATGCCCAGTGAAATATGTAAATTTATCTGTATATTGTTTTGGGCTCCCCACTGGTGGTGTTGAACAGTGTTCCCACTATGTATAGTTCAATGCTGGCCTGTGTCTAGTGGCACGGAGTAGGTAGGAATGTCCCCAATTGTTATAACAGAACATTTCCCCATAATTCATTGTACGTTCATATACATAATCACTTTCAAATACGGAATAGTCCTTCATTTCAGTTAGCATAGAATCAACTGTTTGGACATCCCAATCATCAGATACAACATCAGGTGTAACCACATCTGTCATAGATATTTTGAACACATATGGAATTTGAATGACCTCAGTAGGCCCGTATATATCAAAGGGAACATTGTCCCACACAATCCCATCAGAAATCGGTATTGCTGAAATGTTCACAAGGGACAAGTCTCTTCGGACCTTATGTGAGGAATGATATGGAGTTAAGACTTCATCCACAGGCTCTACAGAGGAGCGTTCAGGAATGTAATGACCATTTATAAGCAAAAAGAAAACAGTCACAAAACCAACCCAAAAAATAGTGCAGTAAATGTTAAACAGAACCATAAATAGTTCCACAGGTAAATTAAATAGTTCTTTTTAAGCCATTGCTATAGCTTACATGTTTTCGAAACAGTGTCAATCATAATAGTGGATGAGTCTGAAAGAAATCATCAATGTCTACGAAATAGCCAGAGGCAGGCTCTGTAAATACCGGAGCTGGTGCATTAATTGTACATTGGTCCACTTTGCGTGGAGGCTCATGGTAGACGGTCTCGTCAGTCTGTGTAGTGTTCGTGTAGAAAACAGCCAAATCTTGTACAGGTGTTGTCATTGAAGTAGTAACTGCAACTAGCAAGAGTTTGTTTTCCGCCCTCCCCATGGTCGAGGAGGTCTCTGTAACAGCGTTGGACATTGTTGCATAGTCCATAGTAGTGTTTTTCATTCTACCATGTAGAGGTATGTCCTGTTGGGTAGTGAGAGGGGATCGGGAACTACCCAAGGGACCTCTTAGTCTACTGTGAAGGATCGGCCACATGGTGTAGTTTGATGTCATCAATGGAAATGAATCTGTTTGTTCTGGAACCAGACAGTGGTGGTAAGATGAAAGTTCTGATACCTTGAATTCCCAAGACCAAGACAGGTGCTCTGTATGATGGACCGAATTCCTTCTTCACAGCGATCTTCTCATGAACCAAATCCCCGACTTTAGGAATCCAGTCATTCGAAGTTTTTGCTAAATCCCTTATTCCCAAGGTGGCAGCACTGGTAGATGATTTATCATCACAAAATTGCTGAAGCTCCTGTAAGACAGTGAGACGTTCATTTATGTCAAATGGTGTTTCTGCTGCCACCAAACCAGAGCCATCAAGATCTGGGACATACATAGGTATCCCAAAGAGAACCTCATAAGGAGTGCGTCCCCACCCAAGGGCCGTCTTGGCAGATTAATCAGTGCTCTCTGGACCCCATATAAGTGATGAAGCCAACTGCGGCCTGAACCTAATACTCGAGCTGTTAAGGACTGCTTTAGATCACGGTTCCGCCTCTACACGACCGAATTTCCCTCGGGATGGTATGGTGAGGAGTAATGGAGTTCAACACCCATCATCCCCATGATGTCCCTGAATGCCTTAGAGGCAAATGCAGGGCCCTGGTCCGAATGGAATGCTGCAACTGCATATGTTCTGATGAAGATCAGCAAGTCTTTTATAACAGTTCGAGTGTCAGCTGACCGCTGCGGCCATACCCACAGGACTCTAGAACAAGAATCTACAGCAACTAGGTTGGAGTGGACCGCAATGGTCCAGGTACACACATTGTAGCTGGACACTAAGAGGGATGTCAGTGGTTGGCGTTTCATATTGGAGCCCTTTATTTGCTGGCAAATGTCACAACAAAGGACGTACTTTTTTGTCCGTCCGCATAGACCAGGCCACCAGAAGCGCTTCTGTAAGAGGTTATCCTGGCCGAAATACCAGCCTGTGCAGAAGCGACACCCTCATGTGCTGCTTTTACTAGATCTAATCTCTGGTCTTCGTTGGGCATCACTTGATCTCCAACCCCAGGATTTGTTGCGTAGGCAACATTCTTTGCACTGATGTGGTAAGAATAATTTGTAGGGTATCCTTTCGGGAGGGGCTTACCTTCAGCCGAAGCTTTCACGGCAGTCAGTATTTCATTATCCAGTCTCGTTTTTGAACGAGTCACTGCAGCCACAGAAGCCATAGCTACTGCAGATTTGGCTGCTTCATCAGCCAAAGTGTTACCGGTAATGTGTACTCCTACACGTTGATGGCCCAATGTATGTACTACATGGACACATGGTAGCTTATCCTTAAGATCAGCCACTCTCCCCCACAATGTTTTGTGTTTAATAGTGTTCCCTTTGGAATCTCTAAACCCGTTCAGCTTCCAATGATTAAGATAATCATTGTATGACTGGACGCAGTAGTATGAGTCACAGACTATTAGAGTCAGGCATCCTGGCTCTGTGTGTTCTAGCGCTAATGTAAGAGCTTCAAGTTCAGCTAACTGAGCTGTGCAGTCCCCTAGGGTCTGTTTGTAGGTGTTGTGAGGGTGGAAAACTCCATCCTCCATCACTCCGCTCACGGCTGCGCAAGCGGCTGAGTATTGATGTTTAGTACCTACAGCTGGTTGTGCTGAACCATAAGTGTAGATGACAGTGTGGTATCTGTCAAGTGGCAATATATTTAGAGGAGCGGGGTACTCCTGTTCATACTGGAGAAACTCTTGTGTCTGAAGTTTTGGATCAACGATGTAATCAACATCAGTGGCGGTCAGAGACGTTGCCCACTGAATCCAATGTGGATGAAATGCTTTAGCGTTGGGTAAGCTTGCTTTGGTGACAGCCTCTAAGGCTGGCACAAAGGTAAAGACAATAATGTCTTTCCCTTGGGCAAGTGCCTCTCCTTTATGACAGCCATTTGAACTGCAGTCAGAATATTTTCTGTAGGTGCAAAACGTTCTGCATTTGAGTATAAATGTGATTTATATACTATGGGTACCGTGTCGCCTTAATTGAAGGTGACATAAGTAAATCCAATGGCACCAGCAATTATTCTGATGACCACATTTGTTTGATGTCACATGTGTGCAAGTGTTTAGTCTCTAACATGTCCTGGTGCAATTCCCTAAGGATGCATGTATGTTCAACTGTCCAGTGTCTGCTAGAAAAGTTTGGCTGTACCAAGTCATAAAGTGGCTTGATACGTTGTGCATGGTCTGGAATATATGTTCTGCCAAAGTTGAAGAAACCTAGTAATGACTATAGTTTCTTACACAGGCTGAGAATAGCCCTGGGCTAAAAGCGTTTTTGTGAGCCAAATGAGAATGCACTCAGGTCCAGACCGTCATGTGCTAAGTTCTGGCAGAAAAACCCATTAGAAATATCAAACGTTGTTTTATATTTTTCACGCACTCTATTGTTTATTAGTGCCATGCTATGTGAGTTTTGTATAGCATATGTTACGTGTATGACTATTTAAATATCTGTAATCTATGACTATTCTGTAGGAATGGTCTGGCTTTGCAACGGGGAATAACGGGCTATTCATTGCAGATGTACAGGGCTCAATTACTCCCTGGTACTCGAGCTGAGTGAGGATCTCCCTCACCAGAGCTTTTGCTTCATGTTTAACAGGATATTGTGGCTGAGGTTGGGGTGTAGACCTAACAGGAATGAGATGACAGGGAGAGTCCTTGTCCCAACCTACATGATTGCAGTATAACGCAGGTGCTAGCGCTAAAGCCCATTCAACAGCATAGGCTTGTTTTACTGCTTCTGGAACAAGATTAGAGAAAGAAGGCAAAATGACATCTTCCCCATGTGGGAGCTTACGGATGTGTTCAAGTGGCCAGTCTCTTTCGGCCAATAGGATATCACTAGTAAGTTCATCTCAGAATATCACACCAATGGTGCGCTCCACGTCTCCTTCTATTTGAATTTTTAAATCATAAATCCTGTTGGGTGAGAGAACGCAGCCGTCCGCAGTCTCAACTGCAATAAAAACGTTAGTTGCTGTCGCATCCAGATGATCTTTCAGACTCTGGCGACATATCGTGACCTCTGCTGTGCTGTCTAACAGTGTCACTGCTCACGTCTTGTTCCTCAACAATGTTCTCAATTGTATTGGCATTTTTAGCTGACAGTGCTGCCACCTTTTCCTTTTTAAACTGTGGCTTTTGCTAAGGAGTCTTTTCTTCTTTTTTGACTGTAGACTGTGTTAAGTCTTTCTTTTGTTTCACGTATTCAGGACGTCGATCAGGGCAGCCCCCTCTCTCGCTACGTCTATCCGGTTTGCCTGGAAGGAACGAGAGGGACGTGAATCAGTATATCTGTCAGGAGTTTATATATTTTCCCTATTTCTGAGATTGTATCTCCTTTCAGAGTTCTCCAGTTGTGGAGAATCAGCTCTCTTATTTTGTCTATCCTTAAATTCTTTTTGTTTTTCCCAGCGCTTTTTAGAGCTCTTCTGTGCCTGCTTTGTACCTTCCTTAAGGGTGGTACTTTGTAATTCCAATTTCTTTGGTTTGGCTCCCAAACTATCCTGCCTTATACTAATATAGGTGTCCGAAATTATTTTCGGTAGCTGTTTCTCCTGTTCCAACTGTGGAGTTTCTCGGAGACGCTGGCATATAGCCAGTGCTACCACTTCCCCTTTAATGTTACTGAGTATTATTAAGGAAACTGCGTCAAAGTTACGCATTAACTTCATCCCCAAATCTAAGGCTGGTGCAGACCCATACTCATTCTGTATTTGTTTTAACACTTCCGGTAAATTGGCAAGCGTCGGGGTACCATGTGTGGTAGTATATATAGAACTGGAGACTATACCCCATGTGGTGCAGTCATCCACTGAGGCAACTATCCCGAAGGGCAAGCACATTGTGAGAAGTCTATGTTTTTCCTGTGGTCCCGTATGGGGAAACACAGCTTGTATCTGGTTTGTTTTCTGGGCTATCCAGAACGGTATTTTCTCTTGTTCTGTGGGTATTTTACCCATGATAGTATGCACTGTTTGTGGATTAATCCCAGTAGCCAATTGGTATCCACCAGGTGCTTGTGGAGCTGGACATCCTGGTGTTGTGTTCCAAGTTCGCATTCCGAACTGGACTAGTCGTCTATATAGTGTCACTAATTCATTATATAAATTTCACAGATCTGCTATTTGCATATTTGGTATGCCTGGGTTAGGTGTGTATGTTGCAAACATAGGCCACGTTGGTCCATCATTACTTAAAGGACCTAGTCTTACTCTTTGTATTACATGTGGTAGGGCGCCTTCAAACCAGTTCTGATGCTCTTGGTAGGTGAGCGATATTTCATGATACTGGTATGCTTGGTACCGTTGAGGTACGTTTGTAATTTCGTATGTGTGGAATGTATGTGTTCTTTGGTCCGCCCCAGGAAATGTGACCCAACAGTAGAATCTTTCTGTTTGGTATGCTTCATTAGCTTCTATGATAAGACTAACATCCCTGTCCTCTGGTACAAGGCCATGCGCTAGTAAGTGTTGTGTTAATGCTTGTCTAGCATTCTCAGGAATTTCAATGGAGTTTGCTATATTTGTTTAGAAAAACAAAACACCAAATGGGGAGTAAAGTCCTTTTATGAGTTCGAGCTTGAACAACCTACAGCCTAATCAGGTGTTACCTGTTTAGTTGAGGAGGATCTTCCCCAAGACCACAGATGTCTCCGTTTAATGGTACTTAGGGTACCTGTTGTCTGTGAAACAGTGATAGTAAGGGTATCCGTAAATTAGTGCCTAAACACCATCGTTGGTGGCGCCATGTCGTAGTTTGGACTCTTGCTCTAGGCAAGACTGCTGGTTTAAGGATGACAGTACTTATATTTGCAGGCGACTACGCCTATCCTACAACAAGTCGCAGCTGTCGTCCCAACCCTTCCGGCTCACTAGCAGCACCTCACCAAAAACCCGAACAGTAAAAGGTGATTTGTGGCATCCTTTACGCATGGACTTGAGAGTATGACATCTCAGGGAGTGTCGTGGTTAAACGGAGATTACCCCTTTCTCACAGATACATCATATCTCATTCAAAGACAGGCAATAACGAAGATGCTGTAAAGTTTCATTGGTTTTTATTCAACACAACTGCAATCTGCGATACGTTGCATGGGTTGCAATGATTAGGATAATGAACAGTGCAAGAAACAGAATTGTAAAGACAAAAATCATTATTACAAAGACCCCCACCATCTTGCAATAACATGAAAAGACATAAGGTGTGTAATATGTCCTAATACCCTATCAATATAGGCCTAACCTCCTACCTAAAGGAGAGCTGGGTATGTTAAACCTAATCTGCCAATGCCATGTCCATGAGAGGAGCCCCCAACCCTCGTTACCTTGGAATGAGGTCTCTATCTCAGACTCTGTAGGGACAAGAAGACTGGGTCAGCGTCAAGACGACGTGTAGCATCGATATCAGCGATGGTGGCGATGCCCTCTGGTCGGAATTCCTCTGATTATCTTTCTAAAGTGTGTTGTATTTATACAGATCTACTTGGACCCCTGAAGTAGGTGTGTTCCCAAACAATAGATAACAGGCATGATTGTGACGGCAATTAATATAAACAATTCCCTTGAAAGCATGGAGAGGGAAAGTCCCTAAGTATGAACACCAACTGTTTGCTTGTCTTTGTCACTTGATCTTGACGCCTTAACGCGGTGGCACTGATAATGCAAATCATAACAAGTGGCCTAACTATAAACAAGGCAGCCATCTTAGAAGAATTAAATAATTAAATGGGCTAAGACAGAGCAAGCTAAGTAGGTTAAAAGTCACTAGGTGACAGGGGCAGGAGTCTGCAAGCCAAAGACTAAGCTAACTCCTGTTATCACATTAAAACAAACTAGGATTCACTACAGTACCACACTGTTTGTAGACAATGAAACTCTCATGAGAAATACATCACAGAGTGTTAAAAAAGTATCTATTTAGAACAGTGTACACTCTATGCAACACTTGCAAAAAAAAACACTATTTGCTTAAAATAACCAAGGTCTGGAGGTGCTAAATATCATACTTCCTGTAGCCTTCATACTGTGGTGAAAACTTTACAGATAGCCTATCTTTTGAAGCTAAACAAGAACATGTACATGGTTAGTACCTAGTGCACACAGTCTTTTATGTTTTATAGAAATTCACATGCTATGATGATTTTGTCTAATAACTTTAGGCTGCCTACAATACTGAAGGGCAGATTTAGGGAAAGCGGCGCTGCACCAAGTGCAGCGCCACTTTCCCTGTGCTCCTTAGCACCCTCCTAACACCACCATGTGTGCACTGTATTTAAAATACGGCGCACCATGGCGCAGGGTGGGGGGCAATAGCATCATTTTTCATGACGCTACTGATGTACTCTGCAGCAGTAGTGCCAAAAGATTGGCACTACTCCTGTAGAGTACGTTGGGCCCCATTCTAAAGAATGGAAGGCCCCTTTTAACGCCCGCTCTGGAGCAGGTGTTAAAAGTGCCATAAAAAATGGTGTAAGGAAATCTCATAGAATTCCTTATGCCATTTTTCCGGCTCCCCTAACGGGGGAACGCCCCCTTTGCATACATTATGCCTGGCTCAGGCATAATGTAGCGCAAGGGGTTACAGAGTGACGCAATGCATGCAGGCGCAGGGATTTCGGCATCATTGGGCCACATTAACGTCAAAAACAAGTGGCGCAAGGTGGTGCTAGGGAATTATAAATATGCCCCTTAGTATCTACTTCGTAGAATCTTTTCACTGTTGGAAACCTTTTCTTCAGAGCAAAAAAATCTTTGTGCAACATACTGGATGCAGGTTGTCAACTGTCATCTTCACATAAAGCTACTCTTCAATACAACAATTTATTGCATGTTCAATAACTCTACACTCATAGGATGCATTAGAAAGCATGCATTTTGTAAAGATTTCCCACCACCCAACAGCACAGCAAGGGACATCAATGGATCTCCCATTATCCACCTGCAAAGAAAGTAACATCACTGAATTTCCCATCATCCATCTGGACAAGAAGTGAGATCACTAGTTTTCCTATCAAACCAATACCTAAAATAAGAAGCCAATCAAGAGGACTTCATTTCCCATTACCCATCAGCACAGGAAATTACATCATGGGACCCTGGACTCCTCCATGCTCTCAGGACCTACTTAATGAGAGCTGGAACACAGGTGTGTGCAATGGGCACGTCACTGGTGCTCCAAAGACAAGCCCATCTGCGCCCATTCGTGCCTGGACCTTGCCTAGCACATGGAACCCAGATCCAATCGCCTCCCAGTGATACTGTGTAGCACTCCTTGTCCTCTTCAGTGCAGTTGACAGTATCAAATACAATTTCACCGGACAAGCTGCAACATAGGCAAAATCACAGAAGTAGACTGGCTCATCCCTCAGCACTAATCCGCCTAGCCCCAGAGTCAACCTCAACCTCAATAAGGACATGAACAACTTCAACAACTGAACAAAGAACTGCACAGACTACTTCGCACCCATCAAACCCAACTAGCATAGTGGATCAAACAAGCAGGCCAGTTGGTATACCGAAGACTCCACAGACATCAAACGACACTGTAAACAGCAGGAAAGGAAAAGGAGAGCCAGCCACGACATCACTGACAGAACTACCTACAAGGCTGCACCCAGACGCTATGACTAGCAAATTATTGACACCAAGAAAAAAACACTAGTGGACTGCATTGAAAGAAGCTCCAAAAGCTACAAGGATATCTTCTGAATCATCAAGAATTTCACCTCACCCTCAGCCACTGTCAACAACATTACTTCCTCTTAAAAACTCTGCAGAAACATATCCATCTTCTTCCACAACAAAATCAAAACCATCTATAGCAATTTTGCACACCAGCCCAACCCCAGAGAACTCATCAATAACCTACCCACCCCCAACCAAGACGGCCACCTGACCAAATGGGCAACCCTGGCCAGAAACAATATAGTGGCAATCATGAGGACCATCCACTCAGGGTCCCCAACAGACCCATGAATCCACCACATCTACAGCCTAGGAACATCACCAACCAGCACCAACCTGACCCACAACATCAACACCTTCATCACGTCTGTCACTTTCCCGGATAAATAGAAACTTGCAGAAATCAACACCCTCCTCAAGAAGTCTATTGCCTTCTCATATCAAATGAACAACTTCCAACCCATGTCCCTGCTCCCCCATCCAGCTGAAGTGATTGAGATGGCCATTAACAAGCAACTCACAACCCACCTCAAACTTCACCATCTTCTAGGCAACACTCAATCAAGAATATGAAGTACCCACAGCACAAAAACAGCACTCATCATGGCCACTGATGACATTTGAAACATCCTGAACTGAGGAGAGACAGCAGTCCTCGTCCTGCTTGTCCTCTCTGCGGCCTTTAAGACTGTCGCCCACAACACCCTCATCAGAAGACTCCACTAGATTGGCATACAAGGATTCGCCCTCAAATCTAACTGTTCCTTCCTCACAGGAAGAAATTAAAGGGTCAGGCTGCCGCCCTTCACATCAAAGCCCAAGTAACTGATATGCGGTGTCCCACAAGGATCGTCCCTCAGTCCCGCTATTTTCAACATTTACATAAATTTACCTGATACCGCTCACCAACACCATCCGATTACAAGACATCACCATCATCTCCTACGCTGATGACACCCAACTCATCCTCACCCTGATAGACACGACAAACACCAGCAGAACCAACTTCACCAACTTCATGACCATGGTAGCAGAAGGGATGCCAACCAACTGTCTGAAGCTAAACTCTGACAAGACCTCCCATGGGATTCCACATGGTGGCCATCAGTGCTAGGACCAACATCTACATCCACAGACCATGCAAGAAATCTAGAGATCATCCTAGATGACAAGCTCAACCTGACAGCTCAGGTCAACGCAATGTACACCTCCTGCTTCCACATCCTATTCATGCTATTAAAGATTGTCAAAGGGTTAGTCAGAACACCAGACAGACCATCAACACTCTCTATGCCGGAATCTCCAAACAACTCCTACACAGACTCCAGACGTTCCAGAATGCAGGCACAAGGCTCATACACAACCTCCCATGCCACATCTACATCACATTGCACCTCAGGAAGCTTCATTGGCTCCCCATTTACAAGCACAAACAGCTCAAATTGTTCACAGACATACAAAGCCCTACACAACATAGGATCAGAATCCCTGACAGCAGCATACGCTTTCTCAAACCCGCCAAGCACCTATTTTTGTCTTCATTCTCACTTGCACACACTCCTTGCATTCGCAAAAGCAAATCTGGAAGTCACTCATTCTCCTAACATGCATCTAAGATATGGCACTTGAGCAGTTATAGTTATACTTATGCACATGCCAAGAAACCATAACTTGTTGCCTAAAGTTACTATCCCGTATGAGTTATAGTTTCTTCAGATAAGTAAAACTATAACTGCTGAATTTCTATGGTTTTGTAAGGGTAACATGTCAACCTGACTTTAACATCCCTGTAATCTTTGGTTTGGTTGTGAATTTATATTTTGTTTTACCAAAAAGTAATATCAAATTTCAGCATGTTCATACACTCATTGCTGCGCACGGCTTTTATCAGCCAGGGCTCTTGGTGAACACCTCCTGCATGCATCCAAACCCTCGCTGAGCCCCGTGGTGGACCTGCAGAAAAAAGGGGCAGTTTTTGGGCAATAGGGCGTCCCTACAGGATTCCTCCACGTGTCCTATAGGTTTAGAATACCTGAACCTGGCCCCTTATATGCTATTACACTATTTTTCCCATCCCTCCCCAGCCACTGCAAGAAACAAAATGTCAGCGGCAAATTTTCTGTCAGGTTGCGGCCAGCAAATAAGGGCCTTGCTTTTCCCCTGGATCTGCGAATCCTCCACTAGTGGATCCGCAAAGGTTCTGCACCTTTAGACATACTAATTTATTTGTCCTTTTTCTAAAATTCTTTTTAATGGCATTCATAGTGAAAAACACACAACAAGAATTACAGCTGTAAAACATGGAGGGGGTGGAGAAGGAGGAGAGTAGGGAAAAAGTGGGGGGAGGAAAGGGGGGAATGAGCAAAGTGGTATACTGATGCATATAGTAAACAATAGCCGAGCGATACGCATCCCACAGGTGGCTGCATACATCTTTTGACAACAAAATGGGCTCATGCCCTCAATAACTCATTGGCATTGTTCGATCAGGAATGAGGGTCAGCAACAAAGTAGCAGAGAGCACTATCCCAGCTGCTGTGATATATTGTCTAAGACCACTGCATCGTACAGCATGGGTGGTGGGGTTTGGCACGATGTGGCAGGGGACAGAGGACCAGCCTCCGGTTCAGGCTCATGGGGTGAGGCTACAGATGAGTTTCTTTGGTGCATATATGACAGAAACGGTTCCCAAATATCCTTGGGGCAAGATTGCAAGGGCATCAAGTCCCAGATATTAGTCAGTTGCTCCTGGGAATACACCATGCCTTGCAGCCAAACAGGCACAAAAGGGGCAGGTCTCTAGCCCCAGTGAAAGGCCATTCTGCATTGTGGTGAGATGGCGACTGCTTGCAGGGTAACATTTGACATATCCCAGGAGGGTCACCAGGGTGAGAGAGGTAGGGCAGGTGCAGTGATAATGCAAATAATTGAAAATAACTCTCTCCAGAAATCGCCTACTCTGAGGCAACTCTACGCCAAGTGCATGAAAGTGGCCTGTGGAGAAGCGCATCTTAGACATTGTGCATCGTCTATAAGCCCCATGTGGAAGAGGTGTGTGGGGGTGCGGTAAAGGTGGTGTAGAAATGTAAAGTGTATCACATAAAACCTATAGTTAGGAGGTAGTGTTGCTGTTTGGCCATAGCAGTAGGACCACTGGGCGTTGGGGAAGGGGGGGTCTGTGTCAGGTATCCATGCAGTATGGGCCGCTGGTGTTGCTTCCGGGATGGATGTTTGCATGATAGAATGAAATCTGATTACTAATTTGCATGGTGATGAATTAGTTAACATATGTACCAGGCCAGGAGTGTCAGGATGCTGGGAATGTGTTTGTGTAAAGTGCAGCATGCAGTCCAGGGTTGATAGAACAGCAGCACTTCCAGGACAGTAGGGAGCGAGGTAAGCGTTATTTCAAATGGAGGCAAAAATTGGTTTCCTGGACAGATCAGAGAAGGTTGTAAGGTCTCGCTCTCGGGTACATGTTCCAGTGCCTGGGTCCTGCAGGGGGACTGCTGGGGGTTTACACCCAAGCGAAATGGATGGAACATAGAGGTGACGCAGATTGGCACATCTCCGTAGGCTGCCCCATGCCCATCTCACGCATCTGCCTGTGTCTACCTCTTTGGGAGCCTTGTAGGGTACTTAAAGAGCAGTGCTGAGTGGCCACGGTGCTTTAGTAACTACAGGTGGCTGAAAAGGCTGTGGATAGAGCCAGTGGTGTAGGTATTGTGCCTGAGTACATAGTACATAGAGTGCCATGTCAGGTGCGCCAAGGCTGCCGTGGCTGAGCAGGAGAGAGGATCTCCCATTTAATGCAGGACTATTTGCTGAGCCAGGTCAGTGAGATTAATTTGGAGTGCAGGTGGCAAAGAAATTGGGCTGTCAAGGGGATGGGCAAATTGACAAAAAGAACTTTGGTAGGACAACCATCTCTGCTATCACTGTGCGCCCACCGATCAAGAGGGGCAGGAGGAACTAAGTTGGGATTCTGTCTCCCACCAAGGACATGGCTTGGCCTTAGTTTACTTTCCAAAGTTCATCCAGATCGCAGTTGAGCCAAATCCGTAATTAGCTTACTGGTTCAGATTCTCACTTAAATGGATATTCCAAAAGGAAGCGCTGAGTGCTATCCATGAGGGGAAGTAGTACAGATTGTGACCAGGTAATAAAAATACAGGAGTAGCCTCCAAAGTAAATAATCTCACATGTCATTATGGTCAATTTCATCTGTGGGTCATGAATGTAAAGTGTGATGTTGTTGGTGTACATGGAAACTACCAGCCCTCTAGAGATAAAGCCAAGGCCACAGTGGGCATGGTGTTATTTGAGCTGAGCCACTAAAGGCTCCATCTCCATGGCAAAAAGGATGGGCAAAAGTGGGCATCCTTGTTGTGTTCCCCGAGTTACTGGGAACAGCTCTGACAGCATTTCATTGAGCCACATATGGCTGGTGGGGAAGGTGTATAGGAGCCGAATCTGATGGAAGAATCTGGAGCTCAGGCCCATGCACGCTAGTAACGCAAATAGGTATGGACACTCGAGGGAGTTGAAGGCCTTTGTAGCATCAAGGAGAGCAGCAATAACTGAGACCTGAGGGGCTAAGTGATGCATGGCCACAAAGATGGTGCGCAGTTTGAGAAGTGGAGCGCCCCGGAATAAACCCGGATTGATCTGGCCAAACTATTTTAGGCAACATGGGAAGGAGCCGGTTGGCCAGGATTTCAGCAAAAATCTTACTGTCCAAGTTAATCATGGACAATGGCATGTAGGAATCACAATGCTGTGCTGGTTCATCTAGTTTAAGGTTTGTATCAATAACTGTTTCCCTGAGAAACGTAGATAAGGTGCCCTTCTCCAGCGATTCTTCGAACATTGCTAACAGGTAGGGTGCAAAATTCAGGGCAAATTCCTTGTAAAAGGCAGAGCTCAGGCCATCCAGTCATGGTGCCTTATCGCCCGGTAAATCGTGAATGACCTCCGTGACTTCCTCCCCCACGATAGGTCATTTGAAGTATTCCTGATGAGTGTGGTCTAACCAGATAAGTTGTATTTCATCCAAGTATGTTTTAAAATCGCTATCCAAGAGGGCTGATGTGATAGTGCATATCTTAGCTTAAAAGGAGGGCATGGCGTTTAATAGAGGTTTGGGGAGGATTGGAGCATCTGCTCATCATCTAGCAGTTCAGTCACATAGGTAGAAGTTTGTGGCTTGCGTAAAAGACCAGCTAGTTTCCTGCCCGGGCTGTCTACCTCCCCATGGTGGTCAGCCTGTGCCTCCCTCTTGAGGTAATGGGTTTCGCGGGTGGTCTCTTCTAAGAAGTCTGTTATTTTATCCTGGATTTCAGCAAGTGCGGCCATGTCATGACAGCTGAAATATACTTGTTCTACGGCTTTGATTTCCCGCTGTAGGAGGGCAAGCTTTAATGACTCCAGATTGCTTTGCAATGCACACACCGGGTATAACCACCTTGAAGGCCTCCCAGAGTGTGGCTGGAGAAGTGACAGTGCCCTTATTGTGATTGAAGAACTCCGTTATTTCTGTATGCCTCTCTTCATGGAATAAGGAATGCGAAGCACCCCAGAGGGTAGATGGCAGGTTAAGGGAGGCCGATTGCGGGATCAGTAACTCCAACACCAAATGGGGCATGGTCGAAGATTATGAAGGTAAGTGTGACACCTGTGTGGCCCAGGTGTGAGCAGCACATGACACTAGCCAATAATCAGTTCTGGATGCATAGTGATGAGCTGTAACACAGGTGCCTTCTGTTAGTGTAGCATGTGTGTCCCGCCAGATGTCTTGCAAGTATTTATCATAGATAATTGTGTTAAGTATCAGTGCCATGTCAGGGCACCTGGATGACCTGGACCCGTCAAGTTGGTTGTCTAAAGAGACATTGAAGTCACCTCCCTATATGATAGCTCCCGGTCCCAAACTGGAAATTAGCCACTGTGTCTCAGAGAAAAAGTTTGGGTCATCAGTGTTAGGGCCATAAATAGTGGCTAATATTACCGATTGGCGGTGCACTGTACTAGCATGCATCACATATCTGCCACTCTTGCAAAGTTCATGTGCCTCGTCTGCCCCTGCAAGCCTCTCTGCAGTAGTATGGCAAACTCTCTAACATAGTTGGAGTATAGAGATATGTATGTCTCCCAGAACCAGCGCGTGCATTC
Organism: Pleurodeles waltl; assembly: GCF_031143425.1. Lineage (NCBI taxonomy): Eukaryota > Metazoa > Chordata > Amphibia > Caudata > Salamandridae > Pleurodeles > Pleurodeles waltl. The sequence goes on along the minus strand of NC_090440.1, from coordinate 1,149,926,840 downwards.
CCAGTGGCAAAGATTGGGTAAGGTATAGTTCCTGAAGGAAAAAGATATCTGTGATGTGTCTGTCGGGGTTCGCATGTACCAAGAGCACTTTTCTATGGTTGTTTAGGCCTCGTATGTTCCAAGGAAGACACTTGGTAGAGGTCATGGTGCTGTTGTGAGGGTGCGATGTGATTGGGCATAGCAATATCATGGGGAATACCCCCTGTGAGCAGAGATTAGTGGAGTGACGAACCGTGCAGGAGAATGGAGAGGACAATAATACAGCTTCACACAACAACAAAAATCAATGACCCAGATGCTCTCACCACCCACTCCACCCCAAAACTTGGTTGAGTACAACAGTCCCACCCTACATCCCAGCTCCCCAAAGAGTGAACAATGATCAGTTCAGGAATCAACTCTGGAGGCAAAGAGAGGCTGGGGGACACTCTTGTTGGTTAAACAAGGTGGCCAAATGGGTGTTAAGCACAACAGATTTAGAAAGCAGGGCCAGTGTGGCTGATGGGTGAGTCAAGGCTGTGGGGACCTCTCTGAAGAGCAGCAGCATCAAGACACAATCTGGTTTCTCAAACATTAAGGCAATGTACGCGAAATGATCGTCCCAGATGTGCCTCCCATGCATATGTATTGTGGGCTACAGAATGCTCATCTTCAGTCAAGGTCACTGGTGAGATATTCTGCCTGTTCTTGTGATGATCGTCTAGGTCACAGTGACCTGCTTAGCAAATTTTATGCCAGACTTGGTGTCATTGAAATAGCGTGACTTCCCTCAAATGAGATGCATAGCTTCGCCGGGTACATGAGAGCGTAGAGTATGTCAGCTTTTTGAAGAATCCTTTTGGCTAGAAGAAACTCTTGCGACACCGCCTGATCTGACAGAGTGAAGTCAGGGTAGAATGAGAACTCACTCCCTTGATAGGTGATGGTCCTTATGTCTCATGAAAGTCACAGGACAGAGTCATGATCTCTATAGTTCAACAGTTTAGCAACAATGGGGCACGGCAGGGTCCCCAGAAGGGGACGCACCCCAGTGAGCAAAGCACCGCTCCACAATGAAGATAGGCAATGGGTCCCCCCAAAGAGTTCACGGAGGAGGGCTTCCATGAAGTTCTCCATCTTGTGGATGGCAGAAGATTCTGGGAGACCAATAATACGGAGGTTGTTCCTTTGCGACTTTGCCTCCAAATCCTCATTTTTTGCTTTGATAAGCTTATGGACCTTGTCCATTTGTAGCAGGTGTTCTTCGGATTCAGCTTGGGCATTGTCTGCATTGGAGACTCTGGTTTCCAGACAGTCAAGCCCATGTTTGTGCTTGTCCACATGTGGTTTCATGTGGTCCAGAAGGGTGGTTAGGATATCCAGCACTGCATCACTGGATTTGAGGCTGGACTTCACCTTGACCAGAAGTTCCTTGAAGTCGAAGTCTGTTTGGGCATAACCCCCACAGCACTTGGAAGCTTCATCTGCAGGTGGTTTTTGTTCGGCGTGGTGAGTTAGGCGCCTGCTCTCAAAGGAGAGCTTCTGTTGGAGAACGTCATGTTTGACGATATTGGCTTTAGGGGAAGTCCTCTCTAGGAGCAGCCATTTTGCAGCCCTGCCTGGCTCCGTCAATTTCTTTTTCCTTTAAATCTCCAAAACTACTGAACAGATTTACACCAAATCACAAAAAAGCACAATCTGTGAAACAAGATCTAGCTTCCTGCCAAATTTGGTGTAACCGTTCAGCGGTTCATGTTGTAGCCATGTCTAATGAAAGCAAAATCCCCGTAGACACAGAATGGGGACTTTCTGTTTTGGGTCCTCCCCTTTTCTTAGCCTCCGCTTGATGAATCACCTCAAAACTTTCAAGATAGCAGCCAAACAAGTAAGTGGCATTCACCACTATGTAAGTATAGTTAGGACCATGTTTCCATAGAAAAGGTGTTTTTTGACTTGCCTATATCTTTAGCACCGTTTGATGAATCTTCACAAACTTTTGCAAAAAAATGTGTCATGATGATTCTTGTTGCGCATGGAAAGTTTCAGAGTGATTCGTCACGTGGGGGCGGAGAAAAATTAGGGGGTGAAAAAAATTATGTTTCCATGTTAATTCCCATCGGACCATTAGACACTTCTACAGCCCAAACCGCTGGACGGAATTACACAACACTTTGCAGAAAACTAGCTTTTGGTACACAGATCACATTTTTGCTTATTTTGTGTAAATCCGTTCAGTACATTTTGAGATATTACAGGAAACATAAATTTGTATATCTCTGGCCATGTTGACTTTGCAAATATATTTCACGTATACTTTGCACGGCCCCCGCTCACATTTCAATACTCATCTCAGGGAGGTGGTGGTCCCCGAGGCTGTGGGCAAGGCCATAGGGCATTCTCCACTTCAAAAAATCATTTTGCCACAGGGAGGTGATGGTCCCTGGTGTTTATTAAATCCCAAGAAGGGGGGCCCTTGTCCTCTATTAAAGCCCCAAATGCCCCTGGGACCTGGCCGACCGGGGCCAAGAAAAAAGCGATGGAGATTGCGTTTAAAAAAAAACAAAAATCAAGGGAAAATCTGTGGATCCATCCATGGATTTCTCTGATGTGTTTTTGAAAAAATGCTTTTTAGCCCTGGCGGAGTCCTTCAGCACTAGGGCTAAGGGGGTCAGTGTAGCTTTACTCTGGACCCTTTTCTTTTTTTTTTGTTGCTTTTTTTTTCTGTGACTCAGCTGAAGCCAAGTCCCAAGATGACTACCAACACTTCCTTGTTGAAGTGTTGGCAGCCAATTAGATATCAGGACAGGGACAGTTGGGTCAGCGGAGAATCTGCATCCCTAGATATCTATATTGTTTGGCCTTAAATTACTGTAGAACTGCAGAACAGAATCTAGCTTTGTGCCTCTTTTGATGTAGCTCGGTTCAGTGGTTCGGGCTGTAGGTGTGTCTAAAGGTCCTATGAAAAATTAATGGAGAAAACAAGTTTTGGGAGCCCCTTTTTCTCGGCCCCCGCTTGACAGATCACCTGAAACTTTCAAGACAGAAACTGAACTGAACTACTTTTTGAAAATGTGGTGAAGGTTCGTCAAGCGGCGCTAAAGTTGTAGGCAAAACAAAAAACTCTACATCTTTGGAAACTAGGACCTAACTATAGCTACCTAGGGGCAACAGGTATAATATATATATTTATATATTTATTTATATATAATATATATATGTATATATATAAATATATATATATAATAATATATATATGTGTATATATATATATGTATAGATATATATATAGAGAGAGAGAGAGAGAGAAAGAGAGAGACAGAAAGAAATAACCACAAATACATATCTTTATGCGTTTGTGTATTTAGTTTATGTAAGTATATATATATATATATATATATATATATATATATATATATATATATAGTATCAAATATTAGTGGAATGTGTTTAATTTACACTATATTAAATCTATATATGAAAATATTTAACGTTTCCTACTTTAACCTCTATTTATATTCTAAAAAATCTGTATTTTTGTAAATTTTTGGACAATATTGGTGTCAACGATATTTTTAAAAATATTTTTGCATTTACCATTTTAGGATTGAGAGCATGATACTGTCAACAATATTGTTTACCATGATATTGTGCCAGTGATCCTATGAGAACTGGACTCTCCATCATGCGAGAAGCAACCTCCTGAAGAGCTTACCACATCACTGCCAGTTATTTCTAACTAGAGGTTTGTAACTTCTCTGTGTCCAGGAGTTCTTTACTCCCATTGACTCTGGAGTTGCCTTCCAATCCTACAGACTTGCATCCATAAAAATTACTAAGGAAAGAGGGCTCTGCTTAGGAACTCCTTTCTGCAGGTTTTCTGCGATCATTTGTTACTGGAGAACCTCAATCATCTCGGATGCGACCAGAGTCAACTGTTCAAAGTCCTGAGATACTGGAACCAATGGTGTAACAGATTGACTTGATTTTAGGCAATGCTGAACCTTGATGCTATTAATCCCTGTACTGTTAACTTAAAACAGGCTATAGCCATTGGAAGAGTAATAACGGACAACTGGCTCAGCAATTTCATATTCCTCTCTTCCAGGAAAAACACCCTCCCCATTCTTGGTGTCGAAGAGGACTCCAAATAACTGTCTTTGCTATACCAGATGCAATTGTAAATCCTGAAGATTTGCTGGGAAACCCGTGATTCCAAGGTTCGATCCACCATTCTTCCCATCTTCTCAGCCATAACGAAAGGAGTAGACATTAGCCAATTACAAAGATAAAAGAAATTCTGAGTCGTCTAAACTGTAAAGCTGCACTACCAGAGCTAATAACTTGATAACTACCATTGGTGATGAAGACAGTCTGAAAGGCAGAGCTTTGGACTGGAAGTGGAGATTTCTAATTAGAAAATCAAGGTATTCCTGACCGTGTGGATTTATTGGTACAAGAAAGTACACATCTTGTAAATCCAAGGTAATCAAAAAACCTTCTGAAATTAAAGGGATTACTGCTTGTAAAGTCAATATCTTGAAATATACATATTAAACACATTTTAGTTCTTTCAGGTCCAGAACTGGACAGTATTCTCCATTTGGTTTGGGACCAGGAAGAGAATGCAATAAAAGCCTTAAAACCTATTTGGCAATGGAGCCAGCTCTGTCGCTCCTATCCGTAGTAGATACTTCACTCCTGCAAACATTGCATGTCCTTTGTGGTCTTTTCGTCTATTACAGGGTTCCTAACAATCAAGTTTCTGGAGCATGAACATTGAATTCTATCATGTACCCTTCCTTGACAATGGACAAAACCCATCTGTCCTTTACAAGCTTTTCCTGGGGTGAGAAAAAGTGTTTTAGTCTTCCTCAGATCATAAAGCATTGGTAGTCAGGACTTTGGTGTTTGCTGCTGATTTTGAGGAGTCTGTGTTCTATTTCTCCCAGGCTGCATAGCTCCCTGACCTCAAACCTGGCCATGAACAGGGCATCTTCCTTCTTGTAACCCTTACATTATTTTCCTTAGAATAAATAATGCTTTCATGGAAAAGGGTCTCAAGGGCTGCAACATCTTCTTCTTCTCAGCCAACTTCGGTACTAAGCCATTTAGTTGAGGATCAAATCATTGATTGTCAATGACTGAAATAATTTGAATAAGTGCTGTTTGTGAAGGATCTAACTTCCACAGTGGTAGCCATAGACATCATCTTCCTACTATTGCAGCCTCTGCGGAAGTTGCAGAGGACCATAACCTATCAAGCCCTATATCAGACAAAAATTGGGATGATAGTTCTATATTTCCCAAGAGCTTGTGAGGTCACCACCCTTTTGCAGACAGTTGAATAGCAACTTTATGTCTTTTAGTAGGGTCTGGGTTACATATGCTGTGTAAGGTGATACACTCAAGGAAAAAGTTGAAGCCTTGTGTGATCTTTTTAGTAAACTAAACTCTTCAGTCTATTGGATCTGCTAACATTGATTCTTCTGATGTCAATGATGATGGGGATGCCATACTGGCTAGAATGTAGTTCACCTTCATTTCAAAATCCTGCAAAAATCTTTTAGATAAAGAAATGTTGAAATGTTGTCAATATCCTACCGCTATTTAAGCACCATATTATTTACTATCTCATGAAACAGTAAATTGTCTGGAAGAGGAGCATTACATTGTGCCAAAGGTCATTTTGTGCTGTTTCCTTAGCTGGAACACCTAGTAGTTCCCTTACATGCTTCCACTATTCCTTGCAACTTGTGATCTTGAACATACGTTCCCCTGGAGCCTCCTTCCTGATCATCCTCACCATATGTTTTTAGCTTCTTAGCGGAAGGTTTCTCCCTGTGCTCCTCTCAGTGTTTTTGCAATTATGGGCTGTAAATCTGACCTACCAATGGTGAGGACCTCCTTCTCCGGCCCCCTCCCAGGAGGTGCATAATAGTATTTCTCTATTGCTTTGCTATTCCCACCGTCATTGTCCCGATATGGCCCCCTTCTACCAATCATTAATCCTTCTTGCGAGAGTTCCCTCCTACTAAGAGATGGTTGTGTATGCCTTCCCTTGTGCGTGTGCCTGATTTGGTACCACACAGGAGCAGAATACCCTTGATGTCGGGTGATCAGACAAAGGGCTAAGGTTGCCACCACACCTCTCACACCTGCTAAGGCACCTGGGTAGCAGAGCAAACCCCAGCGTAGCACCAAACCTGCGTCTACTTTGGCAGGACGCATACCCAAGTTCTAAATTAATACCTTATCTTACCTTAGCATAGCATGGTTTATTTGGCAGGAAAACAAGCAGGAGCTTATGAGGAGGAGGGTGGGCATTTTCATAGTACTGAGGAAGCATCAACAATTGAAAAAATACATTTGTGCAGTCTATACATAATGTGGTAGAGTTGCCTGTCCAAGGGAAGTGGGTCCTCAAAATATAAATAAATGACAATTGAGACGGACGCTGATGTTGTTGCCAAGATATTGTCTTTGCAGAGACGTTTTGAGGGATGGACAAAGTGGGCTCTGGTTGAGGGGCCCATCCTTTTAGGGAACCCCCTGATAGAGCTAGCTCTGTTCTGCAGAGAGCGTTGTCTTTATGCCCTCGAATCATTAGTTAACATATTGCTTCAAATACCATTTTCTTTTAAGATACTTTTTAATGTGGGTGATGTGTGAGTCTATTACATTTTGCAGAGAAATGTTGTATTTATTATTCATGTAATATCCAAAGAGGGCATGAAAGAACTGAAATTGGATCATAAATTTAAAGTTGTCCCGAACAGGGGCCCCCAAAATACATGTGGTCCAGGGCCCCCAAAATCCTTAAGATGTCCCTCTGTTGCGGGCCCTTTTTATGACTAGCATCCATTCTAGCTCCTCTAAAGGAATCAAGGATGTGAGTGGTCATGTGGAAAGAATTGTATCCGTAATCTAAATGCTCAACATTCAGGTCTACCTTTAGGTGATTAATGGACAATCTTTCCAGGCTAAGATCTTGTCTCCTTTATGATCCTCACAATCCTAGTCTCTGTGGCTGTTGTTTCTAATTTTAGAGGATTATTTAGCTTGTTTCCATGTCTTCTGAGTCAGTTTTTGTAAAAAAAACGATAGATATGCTATATATGTGACCCAGTTATTATAGCTAATTAAACGGCAATGGCGTCATTCAAAGTAAAGTTTGCATGGCTTCCATTTTTTTTTATTGATTTGTATCTCTTTTAGGCCCATATTTATACTTTTTGACGCAAAACTGCATGAACACAGTTTTGCGTCAAAAAGTTTAGCGCTCGCTTGCGCCATTTTTTAGCACTATCCGGGCGTCATATTTATACTATGACGCTAAAAAATAGTTAGAGTAAAAAATTTTGACATCAATCCTTGCTCCCTGTCATAAGGCAAATCGTCGTCAATGCTGCAAAACTGACTCTGACCCATTTTGTGGCACGTAAACATGTTGCAAATGGGTATACACCATTTTAACCCTGCATTAGCGTCAACTTTAGATGCTAAAGCAGGAAAGGTGGCAAAGCAGAGGGAAGATGGAAGCAGCAGGCCAGAGAGACCCCAGGGTGACCCCGTATACCCAGGAACCAGCCAGGAGGACACACAGAAGACCCGGGGAAGGAAAAGAGATGGCCCAAGTGTTGGTTTAGTGAGGAGGAGCATGAGATCCTTGTGAGAGAGGTGACAGAGCACCAACTCCAACTATTTGTCACCTCCAAATTGCCAATTGGTAAGAAAGAGGAGATATGGCAGCAAATAGTGGACAAAATAAACAGTGTGGCAGAGATGAAGCGAACTGTCACTAAGAAACGCTGGCATGATTGTAAGCAAAGAACTAAGGAGAAAATGGTCAGGAACAGAAAGGCAGCACTGCAAACTGGAGGTGGAATTCGAGCACCACAGGAGGACCTGGATGAGATGGAGGAGATGGTTACAGCGGTCATCCTGGAAAAGCTGGTCACAGGAATACAAAATCAGGACATCGCAGAGTTCCAGCATCCACCACAAATTAAGGTTAAGTTGCATAGGGGAAAAAACTGCAAATTTTTACAATGCTAGAAGGGGGAGGCACATAGGACACATTAAATGCATGTGAAAGGATTGCAGCCACATTGCACATGAATCAAGTTGCATCAATCAAACATAAGTCACACATTTACACACGCCTTTGTCGTGCCATGCTCCACAACACACACACATCCTGGACATATGTCAATCACCAGGGCTATAAACTAACATGTACATATGCAGCACATAGGATGGAAGGCATGTCTAATTACTGTGCCTATGTCATCACAACACCTCTTTCAGACAGTCAAACCTACCCTACCCACACAATTGAGACATCAGAGACTAGGACGTCAGTCAATACCATTCCTGGGCTAACGTCATGGTGGTGTCTCTTGCAGAAACACTTCACATCTGCCATGTTCCATTGCTAAAACACATGTGTGCTGCGTCTTACAGCACACATTAAAATAGCACCTAAGATAAGATTACACAGACATGCGCAGGAACCAACACCAACTTCCACATAAACAACACATCCTCATGAGGGAGGCACTTCTCCATCATGCTGCAACAATGCCTGTCTGGGTGCAGGGGAAACTAATCTGTGCAGCTGCTGGGGGAATAACAGGGTGGTTCTGTATCACAGGAAACATGGCAGTACCTTGTGTACTTAACCTGGTGCAGTGTGGAGCCATACACATTGACGCTGATCAGAACTGCGCCACTAAAGAACATATGCACTACAGATAGCAATCTGTAGAACACAACACATACAGGCTGAGCCCACCACAACTTTGACACAACCATGTGAGCCACATAGGAATGGGGAAACAAGCACACAAAACACAACAAATGGTATATGTCTCTTAACATCACAGTGCACAATATCCCATTGAAGAGCGAAGTATGGCGCATGGGCAAGTCGAGCGTTGGTAAGACTGCTAGTGCCATTTACCCACCACAGTTGGCAGTATGAGTTACACGCTGGGATGGCGGGTGGAAATCTATCTTCTCATGTCAGCTCTGTGGAGCAGTTACCACAACATTGTTGCAGGATAAAATACAGCCAGCGCCAGTCTTGAGGTGCATTGGGTGTGACAGCACACATTGCACTTGTCACTGTAAATCAGGCAGTGGAAAGCGCAAAGGGTTTGGCCATGGGGCCCCCTGCACTGCCCATGCCAGGTGCATGGGATGTGCAGGGGCACCCAGGGGCACTCAGGGGCACACCACACCACATTACCACCAACCTTTGCCTGGGGATTGGACCTCCATGCAAAGGCTGTCTGTAAAGCAGTAACATATCTGGAGGATAGCGCTGATTTTAATGCTGGGCTGGTGTCACAAGAGAGGTGGCATTGCCAGTTTGTAAGATGCCGGCAACCTGCCAGTGTCAGGACATTGGCACATGGGGCATTCCCCATGGTCTACATGTGCCACTTCCACCTGCACTGTGCGGTTGTCATATTGCCAATGGCAGTCTGGTGGTCAGAGGACTGCCAGACTTGTAATGAGGGTCCACGTATGCACCAGTACAACTACCTGCAAAATCTCCATCAAACCAGCTTGCGGCCCTGATCAAAGTTGAAAATGAGTCAACTGGCTTTGTCCATAATTTGGTGGCATCAGGCACTGTTATCTAGTAAAAGATGTACAGATCAACAAATGATACCCATGCCGGCCATCCCTGGGTACACCCAGTGCCAGTGTTAAATTAGCTGCACTGCCACAACGCTGCATCCCGTGCACTATAGTGCATGTTTGGCTGCATGAAGGGGCAGACAATAGTAATGTAGGAGGAGCACCTTCCAGCACAACCAGAAACTGAAATGGCAATCTTCCAGGTCCTTCTGTGCTCTGGAATGCAGCACACATACACACACATCAACATGAGGAACAATCAAAGGAAACTACAATATTGCACCTTGGTAATGCCATCCCTGGGGTGGTCTAAGGGTTTGGTGCCGCCCTGGTGTATGAAAAACACGTAACAATGGGACAGAGGCAAATTACAATGTGTTTTGGTGTGGGTTGACCACAGCAACACCCATTGCAAGTCCTTACCATGCAAATTGATGCATAGGAAGGGGACACAATAACAAGATGGTGTCAAGCCACCTTGTAATTATAACGCAGCCTATTGCATCACCTGAGATTCCCTTTACATGACACTCAGGTGGGGCAAAGAACTGATAAATTGCATCCATAATGTACCAGAACAATGTCTGGGGTGTAAGTTGTCAGTGAGACTCCAATAGCAAATTAATGATATGACATGTCAACTGCCACAACAGAGAAAGACTGATTTTGCACCATCTCATTGCAGAGGATGATGACTCTCCTGCTCATCTGCCTGTCCTGGAGTACTCCGATGACCTGGATGACCAGATGACAACCTATGCGGCTCAAACCTACAAAATATAATTGTATTTTATAAGTTTGCCGCTGCTTTTGTGTAAAAAAATAACGCAAAGGGGGTGCTAACTTTTCATGAATCAGTCCCAAAATTCCTCCTCATCTGTGTCTATTTCAAACCATACATCACCAGTGTCTTGTACATGTCAGTGTGAGGAGGGGACATTGTTGGTAACCATAAGGGGTCAGAGCTGATAGGTACACATGCAAGCCTGATCAACATAACTGTCACCTGCACTGTGAGCATCACATCTTTCTACAAATTTTGTATTCCTCTCCTCCTGAGCCTAAGGAGGGATGACCATGCTATCCATCATCTCAACAGTCCTGGTCATCCTCCAAGGCCTGACCACTCATTAATGGACTCAAGGAGTGGACCATATGATAGGAGGGCTGCCAGCTAGGAAGCTAGCATCCAAAGGTCAATCACATCTATATTCATGTGTCCAGGTGTAGACACCCATCAAAATATGAACTGCTATAACCATTCTTTTCACACACAGTTCCATGCCAGCACACATTGGGCCTTGACCTGCATGCAAGCCAAAGACATTCCACAAAAGTGGAACATACATGGAGTGCTAAAGATGGAGCGCTATGCTGGGGGAAATTGGCAGCCCAGTCCTCCGCATTCATGACAACACAGGGATGCACCAATTTAAATCCAATATGGTGCACTCCTGTGTTGTCACCTAGGCCTGGACACATATTGCTCACATACGTCAATCCAGGGAGCCTTGTCCCATCGTGCATAGTTGGCTGCGTTGAGGGGAAGTTTGATTATGTGCCGGAAGGGACACCTTCCAACATAATTAAGTAACCAATAAAGAGGATGTACAATTTAGACGGGTGCTGCCTAACGCATCAGTCAATGATAGATTCCAAACGGAGGATACAGAAGAGTATTCATCTTTATTGCGTGTTGCTAAGGCCCCCCCCCCTTGGGGTGTGTGCTGAATTTGGCACTGCCTCTGGTGTGAGCAAACCTGTAAATGTGGGACTGCGTTTAAATGCAATGGGTGTTGCTGTGGTTGTGCCACAGCAACACCCATTGCAGTTTATCATGCTGCCCCAGATATTTGAGTCTACTTACACCTGAGTCAGAGCACATTTTGCTAACCGCAGGCCTGGGGTGGCGTTAGCAGGGTGCAATGAGGAGAAATGTTGGCATATCCCCTTGTATGTTGCTCATTCTATGTGTGCCGCACTCTGCAACACGCAGAGTAAGAGCAAATTGCATATGGAGATGGTTTTTGTGCAGGAGGGTGTCCCTCCTGCACAACAACAATCCAACCTCTCAACGCAGCCATCTGTGCACCATTGCACAAGGGTGGCTGCATTGTTGCTTGGCTGCAAATTTAGCAGAAATGCAGGGGACAATTAAATACAACGCATCCCTGTGTTGTGAAAATGACAGGGTATGCCACTGCCAATTTTCCCACAGTGTTGCACTCCATCATTCTTAGTTACATATGACCCTAAATGTGGCTTGTCACCACCGTGTATACATGCTGGCCATAGCCCACTACACGCCTGACAAGACGTGACCCTCTGGTGGTGCTGGGGCTCTTAACTATGGGCCATAATAACACCATCCAGCCAACTATGATATCTGATCCTTGGACAGTTTAAAACATCTGGCATTGTATTCCACATACATGACTCACTCACACCAAACCCTGGATTATTTCACAGGACACACATTCTCACACTTACTGGATGCATCAGGTCTTCAAACCATGCCATTTCACCAATTGTGCAAGGGCTGGTCCACCAGTAAGACATGAATAGGAAACCATGCATAGTATCAATTCAAAGTCACTGCAAGTGGGCAACACATTTCAGTGTAAACTAGTTAAGAGGAGTGAGCTAGTCATCCTAGTGGAAGATCAGTGCAACAGACAAACCACTACGATCACTCAATGACTGATACACTCAGATGAGGTAGAGCCACACATCTGAACACTAGCACTGGGCTAGAGACTCTTGTGGTGCTACACCCTGCAACATTTATATGTGGCTTTGTCATGCAGCTGTCTGTGGGCATGACGCCTCCATTACCAAATGGGGCTGTTTGATCATGTATTTTCCATCTGAGGGCCATGCTATGGTTGTTGCAGTAGCAGGACCATTGTCACACCCATAGCATTTCTTCCTGCAACAGATGTAAGAAACATCTACATCATCATCAAAGCTCACAGACACGCTACTACCCTGGGATTGTGTGGCTCCAATACACAACCACACACAGACACAAAGCAACAGACTGCAAATAGAAAGTGAAACTACAACCAATGTACCATGCTTGTAGACAGGATTTCCTGTTACATCACTTCCTGGGCGTGTGCGTCACACTTTTCAGTTATGCGTGGTTTTTTAAAACGTATTAGGCTTATGCGTTGTTTTATTAGACGCATTATGCTTGTGCATCGTTTATATTGATGGATGATGGTAATGTGGCGATTCCATCAGGTCCATGTGTCAAGCCTGTGGACATACGATTGAGTTTCAGGGGCTAGGGGTCATTCTGGTGATAGGACTTGTATTGTACATGGGTATGCATAAAAAATAACAACGCATGACCGTTATGCATCGATTTCACACAAGGCTGCCTTAAGAGGAGTGTGAACGTTGAATTCCCGCTAAGGGCTCATGTGCCATTTTCTTCACGTTGGTGGATGTTTTTGACGCATTTACGTCATATTTTTCTGCCTCATTTCTTGTTTGCGTGTTTTTTTTGCATTGTCCTTGAGTGCACCCTGATTCACCAAGCAAATGACATAGGCTGTGCTGCAGTGTGGCATATGGGGTATGGCCACATGTGGAAGTCCATGCAGCAATGTGATAAGGGTGAGTTTGGTGGTTCTGCCAATAAATGTGTTCCGGGGTTGACAGCATGCAATCATTCTCACGTCATGCTTTACCACATGAATTTGATGTATCCAACTGAGGACTTTTCATCACTTTATGGAACACAGAACATTTCATGAATAAAATTACAAAGACTGGAAAATATTTCAGGAACTTTATTCTGATTTTTTCTTTGGACTTTCAGCAACATTATGGAGTATATGTAATGGTCATGGCATTTACCCCCCTTTCCTTTCTCAATTAGTGTGTTTACTTTTGTGTGAGTGCCTCACGCATGTTTTTGATCTTTTACAAGTACACTGTGTGGTGATGTGGGGAACAGAATCCAACATATAACTTAGGTAATGTTGGGATATTGCCTCTTCCTCCTACTGACAACTTGCTAGTTCCTGTACCATTAGTGTTATTTGTGACATGTAATGAGTGTCACGCACAAATATCATAACTTATGGCACAGCACTTGTGTAGTCTCTAGGTGATATGGCGTGTTCTATTTGGAACTATCAGTGGGTATCTCTGAGCTATCCTTCCACACCCTCCATGGAACATGGTCATACTATTCTTCCAGCATTCCACAACCTATCTGACTCTAACCATGACTGAATGATGTAACCGTTAGAAATCATCTCAGGCCTCTATTCATCTCTTGGAACAACCTACCTACACGGCTAGGTGTACTCCTACTCAATGTGATGTTGGATATCTGATCGTATTGGACATTGCAACACATAGTAGCGCACCCACTCCAGATTGTGCTTTTGGAGTCCAAAACACGTATATGATACATTTTAGTAGTTAGTAGCATGCAATTGTTCTGTATTGTGAGTGGGATTGTGTATTGTGTTTTTGTATGTGATATGTGATGTTGTCATACAGAGCATACTATTTAAAGCTACATGCACAGGTCAGGCATTGTTGATGATGTGCTAACTGTTGCTACCTGGGATACACAACCACACATCTGTCTCCGTATTTAGATCTGTGTTTTCTGGAGACGTGTGAAGACAGCATATTTGTCTGACAAGTGTACATCTTTGGTACATAGTTTGTGTAGCTTACTCTGCCTACATTCCACCCAGAACATGCTTTCATCACACATTTTGGAATTAACTCATTGCTTTTGCCAATAGTTGTTGTATTTGTATAGTGGACCTACAGATCCTGTGTCAAGGTTGGTCCCCATGGCAGTGGCAGTACAGTATCCCATGATTAGACTGTGGAGGCTCGACTTCTTCTAATGGTTGCTGTGCCAGGGCAAATCATGATGACCATAGTTATTGATGAAGCCCTTCCTCGTCACACATGTTCCATGCAGCCATTGCAACTATCATGCTGAGTTGTGACAGTGTTCAGTTCCAACATTACTTAAGTTCAATTTTTTGACATACGCTACCTTATGTGTGTGCCCCTTGTATACATCTTACCAGGCCATGATGTAGTTGGGTGTGATGGGCTATTGAATAGCAAGTTGGCAATGCGAAAGTGCAAAATATGTAGTGGTCCACGGTTTGTGTCCTTCAGTTGTCACATACCAGTGATAAGGCTGTCAGTGATATGTGTAATGGAGGCAGTATGATCTATTACATCAGATATGATGTTGCTACAATACATGTCAGTTTAGTGTTTGTTACATTCTCCCTCATGTAAGAGTCACATTCCTATGGTATATGTAGTGGAGACTGAATAGACCAAGGCAGGATTGGTGGAAAAATTAGAAGTGTTTATTTACAAATTTTACATGATGATTTCTGTGGTCCTTATGTATAAAAGTTGCCAACAATATGTTGTCTCCGGCTTCACCCAGCAGCTGTGTTGTGCTGTTCCCCTACAAATCATCAGCACCATTCTCCTCCTCCTTCTCAGGCAGGACAGCAACCTGGTCATACAATGGCATGTTCATTTGCACACATATATTGTGCAGGATGGCACATGTGAGGATTATTTTACACACAATGGGTGGGGCATAAAGGAGGCTGCCTCCTGTCAGTCCAGGAACCTGAATCTGGATTTAAGGATGCCAAATGTCCTTTTCACCACATTGTGTGTCTGATGGTGTCCCTCAGTGTAGGCACACTCTGCTGCTGTGTTAGGGTTTGCAAATGGTGTCATCACCCACACTTGTATGCCGTAACCCTGACCCACTGCAAAGGTAAGAGATGAAAGTTGTCGTTAAAGCTTGCAACAGGTTTTGTATGTAGCATGGCAGTTGTTAGTTGGAGTTGGTTGTGACTCAGACTTTGTGGTTTGGTGTGAGTTCCTGGCCTTGCACTAAGTTTTAGTAGCACTGTGTTGTTGGACATGGCAATCTTGGGTATTGTCTCAAGGACGTGGGACATATATTTAGGATTCCTAATTGATGCTCAGTATATATGTACCATGTGTTGTGTAGTGCATCTTTGCAGCAGTGTGCTATTACTATTGGAGACATGACAAATCTTTGCACCACAATGGGGTCAGATGTGGAGACAACATGGTAGCCCTACAAAGCCTGGACATCCCAGCTATTTTGACATGTGGCGATACAGATGCAGTGCAACATTCAGGCCCATTTTAAAGGGTAATTGACAGAGCACAACGCAGCTCCTAAATTGGCAGCGCCGTACTGCATAATTTTCACTATGCAGGAAATGTAACATGTTATAAGGCAACCATTTGTTGTCCCCTGCGCTGGCGCCTAATATGCAGCTGTGCACCAATGCTGCCAACCTCGCACCAGGGTGCTTGGATGGCTGCCCTGTAGGGGAGAATAAATCTGTGCAGGAAGGGACACCTTCCTGTACATATACTATCTTCATGGGCAATATGCTCTTTCTAGGTGTGCTGCAGTATGCAACATGCATAGGTAGCACATTCATATGAGGTCAAATCACATTATATTTCCTGATTGCAACCTGCAAATGCCACCCCTAGGGTGGTGTTTGATGTTGGCACTGCCTTAGGTTTTAGGAAACACCTACATCTGGGGCAGCGTCATCATCCTTTGTGTCTTGCTGTGACACACCTACGGCAACACACATTGCACGTCCCCTCCAAGCAAAGTGCTGCACTGGAGGGGGCCCTATTTACAAGTCACAAAAGAGTGGTCATCCGCCAACTTGTAAATACAGTGCAGGGCATGATGATGGCACTAGGGCCTCTTACATATGGATCTTCTCGATCTTGAATGGCAGCTGATGTTTGTGCCAGCCATCAGGTGTAAAAGGGTGTGTATCCCATTGTTTCAGGATGATCAACATTACTACCAGTGTTTCTCCTATCTTCCAAAACATGAATTAGCATTTCTACTGTCAACACATGCACAGTGCAGGCTATGGGATGAGGCACAGCTACTTTCCAAAGGTGTTCCTTAGCACAGTGCATGTAAGGTCAGTTATCTCCTCTATACTCCTACATGGTCCCACTATGGCATCCATGATCTTTACTGTTTGACAGTGACTCTGCCCCATGGTGGGCCATTTATTGTCTATGGTACAGGCATGATGGTATTGGGGGTCAGTAAGTGATGCATGTGAAGTGGCACTACAGTAGGTGTGGGGCCACTTCTCACAAATCTGGCACATGGTATGCCTATGTGTATGACCCAATGCATCAGGCAGATGTATATGCACACTACAGGTAAGTCAGGTATGTGCAAATGAGATGTAACTGGTATTGGCACCAGTTGTCTGGCATTTGATGTATGTTCTGCCAGAGACTTGCACATCATGATTCAAGTGGTGCTGTGCCTATTTGTGACTTTCTTTACATGACCATGGTGGATGCCATTGACATTGCTGTACTATTCTTTGTTTGGTGTAGAGTGTGTGTGCTGTGTATTTAGTAGCCAACCTGTTAGCACTCGTAGTGGTTTGTCAACATCTTCTGTTAGCAAAGGGTACATAGCTCCACCTGTCTTTCACGTGGTGTGCCTGTCAAGTTGTGGGTGTGTTACGTACATATGGGTGAATGTGCTTGTGCTGTGCACTGTTTTGCTGTGCTACAGCATGGTACATATGTATTACTACCTGCACATCTGTGTTACCCTGGACATGTGTTTTTGGTGTGGTGGATGTCTTGTGTGTCCTACAGGATTGGCGTGTTGTGTGTATATTGCTAGGTTTGTTGACTTACCCACAAGTAGTCCATTGCCATATTGGCCATCCTGGAAGTGTTCGTTGATCCTGCAGTGCCTGAATATGTAGGCGTCATGGACACTACCGGGATACTTGGCTAAAATGTTCGTAAATAGCGCATGGTGGTCTACTATGGCCTGCATATTTATGGACTGCGTATGTTTCCGGTTCCTGTATAAGTGTTCTGTTGCTGCAGGTGTGTCAACATCAGGGCAGTGCGCGCTCTACGGGCAACTAGAATGCAAAAACCTAACAATTTCAAGCTAACATAATTTATGCATTGTGCTGATATGATGTAGTTCAAACTTTTGCATTACAGAATTCAATCCTGAAGACTTATGTTCAGCATGCATATAAATACTGTTCACATGCAATGTACTTTTGCAGGCTTTCAGACGGTGTCAGGGTGTGGTCCCCTTCCAGGGCCTTCTAGAAGCTTTCCCTGCAGCATGCCTGGGTGTGGTTGGTGGGCTGGGCTAAAACTCTATAAAAGGGAGCCAGCCAAGTTCCACATGCTCACTATTCAGAGGTCCCGGTGCAGCAGCAACTTCCTGAGCTCCTGTTCCGGAGGCCTACTTTGATCTTCCAGGCCTTTGCCCTTCATTTACATCAATGATCCATGATCAGGGCGGTAAGACGGAGGTCAGGCTGGGCCCCCAATCCCGTTTTCGAAGGCATTCGAGCTCTTGGGCCTAATTTTCATGTTGAGAGATTTTATCTTGTGCGTGTGAATATGCTCTGGGTTTTTTCTGGCATTTACATGTTAATATTCAAATCGGCAAAGACGCGCAATTCGTTCCTCGTGCTTTAACACTTGATATTCATTGTGCGCTACCATTTCTTGGCAGTTACATGGTGGCATTCGAATCGGCAAGACACGCAATTCGTTCCTCGTGATTTAACCCTTGACATTCATTGTGCGCTGCCATTCCTTGGCAGTTACATGGTGGCATTCGAATCGGCAAGACGCGCGATTCGTTCCTCGTGCTTTAACCCTTGATATTCATTGTGCGCTACCATTTCTTGGCAGTTAAATGGTGGCTTTCGAATCGGCAAGATGCGCGATTCAATTCTTGTGTGTAATTCATGTTATTCCTTGTACGCTACCATTTCTTGTTATTCATATGGTAGTCTTCGAATCGGCAAGTCGCGCAATTCCTTTTCTTGTGTTTAATTCATGATATTCAATGTGCGCCACCATTTCTTGGCATTCACATGGTGGGCTTCGAATCGGCAAGACGCGCAATTAATTTCCTGTGTCTAATTCATGATATTCATTGTGTGTTACCATTTCATGACATTTATTGGCTGATATTCGAATCGTCAGAACGCGCAATTCATTTCTTGTGTTGAATTCATGCTATTCAGCGAGCGTTTCCATTTCATGGCATTTACTTGGCGGTGCTCGAATCAGCAATACGCGCGATTCATTTCTTGTGTTTAAAATCACGGTGTTCATTATGCGCTACCACTTCATGGCATTTCCTTGGTGACCTCCGAGTCGGCAAGACGCGAGATTTATTTCTCGAGTCTAACTAATGTTATTCATGGTGCACAATCATTCCATGGTATTTACAACCTTTGTGAAAATCTGCAATGTGCGCAATTCATATTCCTGCAATTTTGAGAAAACAAAAATGCTAGAGTTCTAGATATGATGTTGTATGTACAAAATAAGTTCCTCAAGCACGATTCATATGATGGATTAGAAATCATTCAGATTATTTCCTGATCCTCATGCAAAAGACAATATTGAATTTGAAAGTTGCATTTAACTTTTCTTGATTCCCTCACAGGTATCTAGTCATCTTGAAGCTTAGTTATTTAAGTCAATGATTAGGTTGTCCATGTTTTCAGAATGACAATGCTTGGAGTCATAGCCTAGTACTAATTAATATGATATAATCTTGATATTGTGTGTTTTAACCTTTTTTGCTTTCTACAGGTCTGCTTCCCAGCTGTTCCCTTCCTAATCCCCTTTTCCTTACTTGGACTCTCTTAGACTCTGTGACAATTCTAATCAGAGTATTGGAGCTGTCTTGTGGTGGAAGTGTTGGGAACGAGCACAGACCCCGAGGATCTGGTGACTCTGACAAGGTGGGACCAGTCAGACATGGTTGCAGTCCATTGCACCCAGCACATGCGGAAACCCAGCAATTTGGTAGTAGCCTTGCCTTATCTCCTGCTGCATTTGCTGGGTATTGGGGAAGCAGATGTGGCGGGGTATCAGGGAGATGATTGCATCTAATACGTTCGGCAGGAAGACCAAAAAAGAGAACTGTGACACACCGTAAACCAGTGCGCCTGTTGTCTGGAATGAGCCACTTGCCAGCATATGCAGGACAGCCAGCAGCTTTGTGACAGGTGGTATGTTATGTGGTGTCTGCAGCCTTACTGTGATCTCTGGCTCAATGTGGTGCAGCAGGCATAGCATGGCTTGCCATTTGAGAAGGTAAGTCCTGATGAGGTCTTGTTCACTGAGGCCAAGGAGGGTTGTCCTGTTCTGGAATATACTCTTCTGTCTTCTGTGCTGCCTTTGTGGGTGCTGTGGTGGTGCTTGTGGTTGCTGTAGTAGTGGTGGAGGGTGATGTTGTGGTTTCTGTCCTCTGCATCGTGTCCCAAGCTGGAGCAGTAACACTTCCATCTTGTCCTGTGGGTTGCCAATGTTGCTTCTGTGAGCTTGCCTTAAGTAGTGGTGTGTGGGCCTCATTTTAATGCCTGGTCTGACCCAGGCATTAAAATTTGACTCTAATCAGGGTTTACGTTATTTTTTGCTCTGCTTCTGAGTTGCACATCATTTTTGCATAGGGAGTTAAATATGGCACTAGGGGGTTAGTGTAATTTTTTGGACAGGAACCCCTACCTTGGATATTATTGTCACAATTGGACACAAGGTGTTTTGGCACTTCCAAAAAGTGACGCACACTCCTATATTTTGGCCCTAAACGGGTTTAGCACCATAATATAAATATGGCGTTAAGTTTGCACTGAATTTGTGTCAATAAAAATCATGCAAATTCAGCTCAAACAGAGTATTAATATGCCCCTTAGTCCTTTCTGCAGTTTTTTCAAAGCACATTTTGCTACCCTATTTTTTTCAACACTTTTAACAGTAAACATGCACCAAATTTCCTAGCATTTCTGACAGCCTGTAATAGCTTCCTCTCATGGCCAGTTCAACATCATTAAGTGAAAAAATTTAGGGGTCTCAAAGAAGTCGTTGTTAACCAGGCTGCACTCTACAGCTTTTTGTTCAAAAGGGGCTCAATTGCATTTAGTGATTTATTTGATTTTGTTTTGTGTAGCTGATCAATTTTCTCTTGTTCACCCATTTTTGTGCCCCAACTGTGTGCTTAAAACATTAGGGAGCAATAAACAATTTAGAATAAATGTTGTTTTCTTTGAAGAGGTGATGCTGCAGGTAGATTGCTAGCAATACCATTTTACACCAAAAGAATAGCGAAAATCCAAAAAGTAGAACCAGAATTATGAATTTTTAACGAATAAACTGTAGAAAAGCGCTTTCGCACCGGACCAGGACAAAGTCAACAGTAGGCTAACTGGATGGAGCACAGGCCAGTTACAGGAACCGGTTGGGCCAGCTGAACCAAAGTACCTTAATTCCTAGTGCAGGAGTGTTACCCTGGCTCCGAACCATGCAGTCAAGGGGATGCATTGAAGTTCTCCACACAGCAGCAGAGATGCATCTGAGCCAAGATGCGATAGAGTTTGGGAGCAGGTGCCATCTGCATTTACATTGAGGAGATGCACTGATTCCAATGAGTGCACTGGCTGCTATTCGGAGTTCACCGCCGTTGTCAACGCTTTTGCCAATGGATATGCAGGAACCTTGCACCAAGTGAAACACCACAATGCTGGTTCTGAATGCAATGTACCGATTTTATCAACGCACTGGGAGAGATGCATTGGTTCTGTTTCCTCAACAAAGGATATGCAGTAGTTCTTCTGGCGCAACACCTGAAGAACTACCTCCAAGATCCCAGGACTACGGTGGCACCACATGGCAGCTGTCAGAGTCCAGTTACAGTGTGGAGTTGGTTGGAAGATTTTTATGTACCTGAGACTTCAGATCAAGCGACCAGTCAGCCGCCCCTTGAAGTCGCCCCTTGAAGTCACTGTAGGTTCTGGATTAAAGAGTTGCAGGTCTAGTACTTTCACCAAGGCAAGGAGGGCATCAGGCAGTAGGTCAGAACAGCCAGGCAGCAGTTCTTCCAGAGCAGCAGTCCAGCAGAGTGCCAGCACTCTTAGCAGCACAGCAGTCCTTCTTCATGGCAGGGTATGCACAGGTCCAGTAGTGTACTGAAGTGTTAGGGTCTGAGGTCCAGTTCTTATACCCAATGGTGCCCTTGAAATGAAGGAAACTTCAAAGAATTCTTTCAAGTGCACAGAGCTCCTCCCTTACTGCCTTGGCTCCAGACGCACCACAGGAGGGTATGCAGCCCTTTGTGTGGGAAAGGGATACAGCTAATTCAGGTGTAAGTGTGAGGCTGTGGCCATCTCCTCTCTCGCATGCTGTCAGGATTGCCTATCAGGGCCCATGAAGTCACATCTAAGCTCCCATTGTGTGTAGCTGTCCAGAGGGAATACACAAAGTCCAGCTGTCACCCACCCTAGACAAGAGATCCAAGACAGGCTGCAGGCACACAGAACTAAGAGCAGGGAAATGCCAACTTTCTAAAAGTGGTCTCTTCAAACTTGTGACAATAAATCCGACTTGACCCTTAAAGGATTTATCATTACAATTCCATAGGTACTAAGCATGACAGATTTACCTTCTCTCAATCAGGAATTATCACTTATTGAATGTAATAAGGACTACCCAATGGTTGTCCTATGAGAAGGGTAGAGCTTGGAGTAGTGAAAAAACGTATATGGGAGTTTTTCATTACGAGGACATGTAAACTGAAAGGCACATGTCCTACTTTTTAATTACATAGCACCCCGCCCTTTCAGCTCCTTAGGGCCTACGTTGGGGGTGATTTATATGTAATAAACAGGGAATTTAAGTCTTGGCCACCAGTTCTAAATGTCAAGCCATAACAAGTCGAATTTATTGATTCAGCTTTACAATAAAGCCACACAATGATAAAAATATAAAAAATAAAATGCAAAATACCCCGACATAGATAAACTTTGTAGCAATGCATGCCCCAAATAATACAGGAGTTATTAAAAGACCTACATGTTACCTCTGGCTGACAAGCTTCCCTTCCATAATTTTGTGCTCCCTGCCAGAGTTAAAACACCTTAATGAACTAACAATTAGGCTGCATGACTTCCCTCTACAACATAGTTATGTTCTTCGTCCTTCAGTGCAACGCAGATGAGGTATAGTTACGTTCCATAGGGAGGCACAATGGATGAAAACAAAAATATGCTAAATCAAAGGTAAGGCCCCAGTGCAAGAAGGACTAGGACTGAAAATATTGTGTTTAACTATTGTAAGACACTGGAGCTATTGAACAATGCTTCCTGGATTTCAAGGAAGGATAATGTTGTAACTATACAGTGGGCAAATGAGGAAGGGATCTTAACTATGCCGGCCAATTGCTTAAAAATGTTAAACCTCAATATGTCTATTTGTGCAAAACCGCAAAAGTACAACAGTGCAGGGGGCAGGGTTAGTTAGGAAGGATGTTATATATCTATCAAACAGAGAATAAGGTGCTATATACAATTGCGGTCATAGAGGGCTAATGGCTTTAGACTAAGCATGGTTAACATCTAAGATGGCAAATAGTTAAAAAATGTTAAAAGCACTTGTGCAGGACAGCTAAAATGCATCATTAAAGAACAAATCCTTTAAAAATATATATAGGTACAGAGTAAGACCTATACAACCTTGGGCCACCTTATAAAGCGGCATTAAGGTCTGCTTTGCTGCTTGCTATGAGGTACTACTTACATAGGGTCCAAAGAACACCTCAACCCTCCCATCGAGAGAAAGTTCAAGTGCAATTTAAATCAATAGCAACCGTTTTCTCCAAACATCAGTCTGGTACTCCAGATGTGGAAAACATACGGGCATATTTACAAGAAACTGGTGCATCAGCACTAACGCACCAGTTTTCTCGCATCGCCCCTGCCCCACCTAACAGCACCATGGGTGCGCCGTATTTACAATACGCTGCACCATGGCAGTCATTAGAACAAAAGCGTCAGAAGTTTTTGACACTATTGAGGCACTTTGTAACACTGGCTAGTGCAGAAAAGTGCAAGGAGGCCCATGGGTTACTGTGGGTGCATCATTTTAACGCCTGCTTTGAACAGGCATTCAAAATGATGCTGAAAATGAGGCAGTAAAATGCTGTAAATTTCACTGCACCATTTTTGCCGACCTCCTAGCTTTGAAACGTCCCCTTAAATACATTATGCCTGGTGCAGACATAATGTGGCGCAAGTCGGTGCAAAGTGGCGCAATGCATGCATTGCACCACTTTGTAAATTCGGTGCAGCAAAAATGCCTTATTAACACCACATTAACCTAAAAAGTTATGCTTATGTTGTCGCAAGGAGATGCTAGGGGTTTGTAAATATGCCCCCAGTAAGCTCTCTTAAGTCTCTGTCTTGCTAAGGTTGCTGCTCTCCTTTCCCTATGTTGTAATTGATCATTTTCCCTTCCACGCAACAATTATATATGAAGCTACATCCTGGTAAATCTCCGGCTGATCAGTTCTATAGCAAAGTGAAAAGCAATTCTTGCAGCTCTTCATATGGTACTTTAAAAACAGGGGGAGGAGGTAGCACCTAGAAGGGGCTAAAGACTTAACACAGAGTAGCATAAAATGCTTCAACGTTTCTTGGCCACCAAGAGAACAGTCACACAACCAGCTCTCTGGCCGCATCCCTTGGGCCAGGATTTGGTATGGGAATGAACATGTATTGTGCCTAACCTAAACCTGAGATATAAGGCCCTTTTTCAAGTGGCAAAATCAAGTCAAGGTAGGGCTCCCAGCAGGGTTCGGCTTTTACGTACAGATATCTAAATAATAAGACACTGTTTGAAGCCTTGTGCTTTTGCCATATGAAATCCCAGAATTTCCTTTGTCACCAATGGTAAAGTGGGTTTAGTCATATTTTCTGGACAGAGCCATACATCAAGACAATCTATTGTCTTTAAGGTGTGTTCTATGTGTCTGAACCACTGCAAACTTTTACAAATCCTGGCATCTCAGAATGTCCCTCAAGCTCTCTCTCTCAAGGGCGGGGGTAGTCCAGAGACGTATCAAATTATCTACTGGGCGCAAAGCCATGTCATCTTCCACAGACGTAATTCACAATTCAGCTTTGAGAATTACCATTGGTGTCCCAAGGCGTAGCAGACCCCTCAAGAAGGAGTTTTCCACTTTTCTTAAGGCCTGCAAATTTGCTTGTCCCCAAATTTCGGTGCCATAAGAGCTTGCTACTCTTGCTTTCATCTTGTATGCAGTCAGGGCAGGCTTAATCATGTGGTTGTTACACTTGCTCGAAAATCTCTGAATTGGAATGATTTGTTGGGAGAGGACCATTTTAGACTCAGTTACTTGGCCTTCCTGTTAGAAATACGGTCTTTGGTTGGCAGTGGGGTTACCCTCCTTTACTCTAGTCACGGTAAAGGAGAATCACCCTCAGCTAACCCCCGCTCACCCCCTTGTGGCACGAGCAGGCAGGCTTAACTTCAGAAGCAATGTGTAAAGTATTTGTACCAACAGATACAGTAACTTAGTGAAAACACTACAAAATGACACAACACCGGATTGGAGAAATAGATAATAATTATCTAAACAAAACAAGACAAAGCAATTATACAAATTTGACATTCACAAGTCAAGTTATGAATTTTAAAAAGAAAAAGGCCCTGATTTATACTTTTTGGTGCAAAACTTCAATAACGCAGTTTTGCACCAAAAAGTTATGCACAGGCTTGCTCTATTTCTGAGCGTCAGCCCGGCACCTTATTTATGGAATGGTGCAAGCCGGTGCAAGGGGAAGGCTAGCGTAAAGAGAATGACATTAGCCAGGTGGGGCTGGCGGTATGGAAGAAGGGAGTTTTGCACCAAAAAATGATGTTAGGCAGGTTAGATTTAAAAAAAATTACCAGCCCACCGTCATTTCTGACTCAAAACCATCCATAACACATGACTCCTGTCTTAGAAAAGACAGGAATCATGCCCACCACCCCAATGGCCAGCACAGTGGACCAGGGTCCCCTGGGCATGGCCATTGCACCCAGTGCCTTGTAGGGGAGCACATTTCAGGGCCCCCAATGGCACTTTAAAATTTTTTATACTTACCCGTACTTACCTATACTTACCTGGGATTGGGTCCCCCTTCCTCCGCTGTTCCTCTGGTGTGGGTGGGGGTGTCCCTGGGGCATGGGGAGGGCACCTGTGGATTTATTCCATGGTGTTCCACCATGGAAAAAGGCCCACAGGTACCCTGACACCTGCTCTGACACAGGTGTTAAATATTAGGGCAAAGCAAGCTTTTCACCATTATTTGCCCCCTCCTCCCGTGTGCATGGTTTTAGCACGTGGGAATAAATATGGTGCTAAGGCCATAGAGTCATTTTTTGCATGGGAATGCCTATTTTGCATCTCATTGACGCAAAGTAGGTTTCCACATGCAAAAAATGACTTTAATTCCATAACTTCGGCGCTAGACGAGTCTAGCGCCAAAGTATAAATATGGAGTTAGTTTTGCACTGAATTTGCATTAAAAAAATGGCGAAAATTTGGTACAAAACAAGTATAAATATGACCCTAAGAGTCCTAATCCTTAGAAAGCAGTGGGAATTAGGTTATTGCACAAAAGTACCTGGGAAGCATTAAAATGAAGCCGTACGGACGAGCGTGCATCGGAAAAGGCCAACGATGCATCAATTTGTTACCAGCTAGCGAGAATGTACGTCGTTCCTCTTCTGGTCGGGTTGGGTCAGGGCGCGTTGTTTCTTCTCTCCCACAAGAGAGCGATACGTCAATCCAGATGGGCACCTTGGGTCCGGGCAGGTTTTGCATTGATATTCCAAGCCCAGCGATGTTACGTTGAAAACCGGTTGCACGCTGTCAAGAATCTGTGCTGTGTGGGGGCTTGCGTCATTAACACAAGCCTCTGTTGGTGTTGCGTGTCATTTCTCCAGCCGTGTTGCGTTGGTGTCCCAGCCGCGATGCATGTGGAGCATCGATTTTAGCCACGAGGCCGGCAGCGCAACGTTTATCAGCCGCGAGGCGGGTGGTGCGTCAAAAGTTTCCCCGCCAGGAAGACTTTGTGTGGATTGCTGTCACTTTCCACCAGCTGCACCTTTCAAGGGCCCAGAGACAGGTTAGAGCACCACTTGGCAGACAGGACTCTCAGCAGAAAGCCCAGGTGCTGGAGGAGAGAAGTCTTTGATGTCTCTGAGACTACAACAACAGGAGGCAAGCTCAGTTCAAGCCCTTGGAGATTCTTAACCAGTGGGAAGTCACACAAAAGTCAGTCTTTCTCTTCTCTCAGGCAGAAGCAGCTACTGCAGGCCAACCCAGCAAAGCACAGTCACAGGCAGAGTGGCAGTACTCCTCCTCCAGCTTCCAGCTCTTCTCCTTGGCAGAGGTCCCTTTTGGTTCCAGAAGTAAGCTGATTTGAAGGCGTTTTGGGAGCTCTTCTTATACCCCTTTCTGCCTTTGAAGTAGGCCTACTTCAAGGAGAAGTCTCTGTTGTTTTCAAGATCCTGCCTTGCCCAGCCCAGGCCCCAGACACACATCAGGGGGTTGGAGATTGCAGTGTGTGAAGGCAGGCACAGCCCTTTCAGATGTAAGTGACCACTCCTCCCCTCCCCTCAGCCCATATGGCTCATCAGGATATGCAGGCTACACCCAAGCTCCCTTTGTGTCACCGTATTGAGGCGAGGTGCAAAGAGCCCAACTGTTAAACTGGCCCAGACATGGAATCCACAAACAAGTAAAGTCACAGAATGGTTTAAGCAAGAAAATGCCTACTTTATAAAGTGGCATTTTCAAACACACAATCTAAAAAACAACTTCACTAAAAGATGTATTTTTAAATTGTGAATTCAGAGGCCCCAAACTTCACATATTGGACTGCTCCCAAAGGGAATCTGTGTAATAATATTTAAAGGCAGCCCCCATGTTAAAGAGAGAAATGCCATGCAACAGTGAAAACCGAATTTGGCAGTATTTCACTGTCAGGACATGTGAAACACATAAGTACATGTCTAACCTTTCTCATACACTGCACCCTGCCCATGGGGCTACCCAGGGCATACCTTAGGAGTGCCTTACATGTATAAAAAGGGAAGGTTTAGGCCTGCCTAGTGGGTACACTTGCCAAATCGAATTGGCAGTTTAAAACTGCACACAGACACTGCAGTGGCAGGTCTGAGCCATTTTTACAGGGCTGCTAATGTGGGTGGCACAACCAGTGCCAGCACTAGTAGCATTTGATTTACAGGCCCTGGGCACCTCTAGTGCACTTTACTAGGACTTACTAGTAAATCAACTATGTCAATTATGGATAAGCCAATGTACACATACTATTTATACAGGGAACACTTACACTTTAGCACTGGTCTAAAGTGGTAAAGTGTCCAGAGAAAACAAAAACAGCAAAGACAGTGTTCAGCACACAGAAGAAACCTGGGAAGCAGAGGCAAAAAGTTAGGGGAGACCATGCCAATGATCTCCCCTAACACTCCCCAACAGGGAGTATCATCAATCTGGATTCCCAGGTAATCAAATGGTTTAACCTGATCTAATTGGTTATCATAGAGCCTGAAGTTTGATTTTAAATTGGCCTTTGGTTTTATTACCATGAACTTTGTTTTCTGCACATTTATTGTTAATTTCCTAGATTTACAGAAAGGTTCAAAACCTTCCAGTAGCCAGTGCATTGACAGTTCAGTGTCTGGGAGGATGACTGTGTTGTCAGCGAACACAAGGATCTGGATTTGGTCATTTCCCCAGCATAGGTACCATCCTGGGGGAGTTCGATATGCAACCTCCCTAAGTCGTTAATGTAGCTGTTAAATAATGTTGGTGCCAGCATGCAGTTCTGCCTGACCCCTGTGTGTATATCAAATGTTGTGGTGCACACGCCATATTTTACTGCTGCTGTATTTCCAGTATGAAGACTAGTTAACAGGTTCTATAGATATTTCGGGAAAGCATGGTCCTCCAGGATGCACAATAATGTATTCCGATCCACTCTATGAAAGGAAGTCTTTAGGTCTATAAAGACCAGGAAGAGTGGTGATTTTTGAAGCGTAATACACTTTAAACAAATCATGTATAGTGGCAGGGCTTGATCAATTGTTCTCTGACTCCTGTAGAAGCCGGCTTGAAGGAGAGATATTATGCAATTGTCCTCCATCCAAGTCTCCAGACGGGTGAGCAACAAGTCACAAAAGATTTTACCTACTCTGTGCAGTAGATAGAAGGATCATCCCTCTGCCCTTTTCTGTGGATGAGAACTGTTATGGATGACTTCCAGGAATCTGGTACCACCCCTTCCAATAAGAATGCATTAAAGGCAGCTGTCAAAGGACTTAGCCACACGTCCAGGTTCCTTTGAAAACATCTGTAGGCACCTGGTCTAGGCCTAGGGCTTTTCCCAGATTTTGATTCTGGATGGCCTGGACTAATTCCATTTTACTAAATGCATTGTTTTTCTGATAGAAATTGTGCAGGGGCCATAGTTCCAGCTCGATTCTCTATGGCTCCCTGAGGATCTGTTTTCGCTCTTCGCAGGTCATCCTCCATAGCCGCATGGTATAATGAGGAAAAGTACTCTACCCATCTTAAGGGGCTTATATTGGCCTCCAAGTTCTTGTCTGGTCCTGTGCAGCCCCACCCTATAATTTCCTAAAACTTTTTTGTATCTTTTATATCAATTGCATTTTGCAGGGCTTTCCAGGCCTTAATGCACTGTTTTTCCTTCTGACGTCATATGAGGAGTTTATAAGACCCTCAGGCTTCCAGGAACTGTGCCTTGCACCCCAGGGTGGTCCTTCTTTTTGTGAGTGCAGAGCTGAGCTCTTTCTTCTTTTCGGTGCATTCATTATCATACCAATCGTGATAGGAATCTTGTACTATCATGTCCCTGCTCTCTTGTCATCTACTAGTACTTGCTTGCTTGGTGGATTTGAAGAATGCCTTAAAAGATTCGATCATCGTGAGACCGAGATCCTTGGCCTCCATTCTCAACATTGTGCAAAATGCATTCGTCTGCAGAATGACTGAGAAGTCTACTGATCCCATTTAAAGGGTGCTCTGGAGGGTTTTTTCATGTTTCCGTTTAGGCTAAGCTTGCACCGTATGCACATTCTGTCTGGTACTAGTTCTCGAATTGGGAGTCTGCAAGATCAAGCACAAGATGAAGTGGCACATGGTCACTCTCTGTTCTTTCTTTGACCCACACATCTACTTCCCGGTTCCAGGCCTCCAGGTTAAACATAAAGTAGTCAATCACACTGGGAAATTGTGCAGCTGTTAAGAGGTCTCACACCCACATTTAGGGTGGTTGTAGGTACTGGCTCTGCCTTTTTTGATGTCCTATACTCTTTGCAAGAGGGATGTGGAAGCCCCCAGGTATAGTCCTCGTCCAGTGCATCTGGATCCCACAGGATTGGATGGATGCTGGTGTTCAAGTCCTCACATAATATTATCTTTCTTGCCTGGTTATTTGGTGAAGGGTGAGAGACTGCACTTTCATGCCTTATGGTTGCTAGGGTTGCTAGCAATGAGTCCAACAATATTAAAAGACGAATGATAGTTTGATGTTGAGAGTACAAGATGCTTTGACCCAGATGTGGAGGCCAACCTTTCTCGTTCTTCTAGGCTGACTTATGTCAGGTCTATTAAAGGAAACAAGCCTTCCCAAATGTATGGTCTTCGATGCCCAGGTTTCCTGCAGGCAGTGTATACCCTACGACTTCATATATGCAACCTTGTTCTCATCTTCTAGCTTCTTGCTTAGACCCATTATATTTCAGCTTATTACATGCATGTGATCTGCTGCTGGATAAAGAAATCACTGTTTTCCCTATAAATAGCTGCTTGCTTGTCCAGCAGCGCAAATGGGATCCCATCCAGGGTAAGATTGCAGATAGGTGGGATTGTAAACAGCATTTGACTGTCTACCTAGTTGGAGTTGAGTGTTCCCTGCTATACTTGTTGCTACAGGAAACCTCCGTTTTTTAAGGTCGACTTTAGGTGGAAGAGGATAGGAGGGGGCCACATGCTCTATTTAGAATTGGCTTGAAGTCTGGCCTCTCTTTGGGGTTTGGGTTTTGGTCCCTTTCTGGGTCTACCTCAAACACAGGAGGTTATGGCTCGACAGGCAGCTTATCAACTATAACTCCACAAGTTGCAAGAACTTTAGCATGCTTGATTAGATGGTTTGCCATTGCTCCCTCCCCTGCAAGTCCCCATTGGAGAAAGCTCATGGTAAGCAAATCATTCGAAGTTATATTGGAATGGGCCTGGCAGTGAATTAGCCAGTTTGAGGATATTTTCCCTATTTAACGTCTTGCGGCCACACTATCCCCGGGGCAGGCGCAGCTCCTACTTATGGGCGGAGCAGCATCGCCCCCCACCAGCAGCAACCGCTGCAAATCCTTTTACCTGGAAAGGATAATAAACTCCTTTTATTATCCTTTCCATGTAAAAGGGGTGACGCATTGGGGGTGACGAGTTGAGGGGAGTGCACTGTGCACTCCCCTCAGAGCGCATGTGTGTTTGGCTAGCTGTCTTGGGCCAGCCAAACACACATGCCCACAGGGCTCTCTCTGGGCTGGAAAGTGCCTGTACAGGCTCCCAGTCTGCTTACGAGTGCCCTGGCTGGGTGCTCTGAGCAGCGTCAGGATTGGCGCAGGGCAGGCTGGGAGCCTGTGCCTGCAGCAGCGATGGGAGAGGTGCGGCTTGGGAGCAAAGCAGGTGTTTTTTTTCAATTATTTTGTTATTAATTTTCTTCTGTCCCCTCCACCCCCTCGCACCCCACCCCACTTAGCCCCAGCCATGCAAGCCACTCCTGCTCTGGGGCCTTTGTCCATCTGAGCAGAGCAGCTGGACTCTCTGTGGGGGTACAGGATTTGAGGCCCAAATGGTCGTAAGCCAAAACCTGACCGCCAACCAGGAACACATCTCCTAATGTAACATCCTTAACATCCTTAGCACTACTGGATGTGGTTTTGTTTGGGGCTTCGTGCAGTAGAGTCTGAGTTCTTGAAGGTAACAGGGAAAAAGCAGAGGAAGAGGTCAGCATCATCATCCTCTACCTCCACTCTTAGCTTTGTTAGATTTAGATGTTGTATATGTGCTGCCTGGGTGTACGCTAGATTTAGGTTGTAGTTTGATAAAACCGCAGAAACGGGAATGGCATAGCCCAACAATGGCGCTACTCCCTTGCTGCCTATGGTCCCAAGAAGGTTAATTGGTTGCTTCTCATCCTCTTCCACACCTCTGACCATGAGCTCTCTTCTTGTACCTTCTGCTGCCAGTGACATTAGTGGCTGATCTGGCCTTTTGCCCAGAAGCATTTTTTGGCTGTCTCTGAGGACACTTGTGTGGTTGCCTTGTTAGACTGGCAGTCACACACCAAGAAGGTGGGATCCGGACTTGTTTTTGGTAGGGTCAGGCCTTGAGGACTCATGGTGCATATAGCTTGGTTGTTGGTACAGCAGGTGAGGGGTGCTCCATCACGTTTGTTTGTACTCAGGCTAATCGCGGGGATCTTTGTCCAGTAGGAAATATATTGATATGCCTGTGCATTGCACTGTTTGTCGCATAAGAGGCTGGAGTAGGTGAAAGGCAGGAGCTGAGGTGATGGATGACTGGACTGCAGTATCTGCCGTCTATTTGGTGGAATTTACGGTATAATGGCTGTTTTCCCCACAGGAACCTCAAAGGCCAAAATTGGCCCAGGGTGTTGTACACTTGAAGATTCCACAGGGGTGTTCAAAGGAAGCAGTGCAATTGAGGATGGTTCAGGATATCCAGGAATCTTCTTAGCCTCCATGCATGCCTCCTGTCTGGGCCTTTTCCCTGCTTTTGTTCTTCTATTCGATTTTTGACTTGGTCTTATTGGGTGCAGGTATTTTCTGATCTGCCCATGCTTAGGTTTCTGGACCCTGGGAGCAGACCTATGAATGATTCCCAGCGAGTTTCTTTCATAGTTCTGTTTGCAGCCATCATCCGCCAATGTCACTCTTTGCCACCCAAGTCGATATGGCAGTGTCACACTGCATTCAGGATGCAATTGCAGGCCTGGGACATGTTTAAGGGGCTACTTAAGTGGGTGGCACAATCAGTGCTACAGGCCCACTAGTAGAATTTAATTTACAGCCTCCAGGCACATATAACACACTTTACTAGGGATTTATAAGTACATTGAATATGCCAATTAGGTATATACCAATCAAACCATGTTTAGGGGAGTGAGCACAAGCACTTAGCATTGAATAGCAGTGGTAAAGTGCACAGAGTTCTAAGGCCTACAAAACAAATGTAGCAAAATTGAAAGCAAGCCAAAACCTTTGGGGGAAGACCACCCTAAAAGTAGAACACTTCGAACAAGAAGTAATCCAGAGATGGACAATGGTTGATCCTGGTACAAGCCAACCATGAGCTCCAGGGGCGTAGCTTTGTTGGGAGGTGTTACACCCTATTAATAAATGTATTTTGTGATCAATAGTTGGGTACGGGTGCTTTCAGTCGGATATGGTGAGGTGTAGGTCGGATTTCACCAGGAATTTTTACATACACAGAGACAAAAAAGCTTCCAAACCCTCTCTCTGTTTAGAAAGACTTCAAAATGTTGGTTATTTCACAAAATAATGTGTTTTCTCTCACTCAGTACCCCTACCATTCTGCATTTGTTTCCCCTTCCACTGCCCCTTAAGCCCCTTTCGTGCACCTTGCTTGTCGTATGTCGAATAACGTATTTTCACATTATATGCCAGCGTGACTGTTGGCAAATTTGAATCCCAGTCTTACTGACCAAGCTAAGCCCCTGACGAGCCCAAATAATTCGGTTGCTGAGGTGACAGAGGGGCTAGGTGACTCATCTCTAGCTGACTCTGTTAATCTTGGCAGAACAATGTAAAAATCCTGAAAACATTTCAAAGTGTGTCTTGAATGATGGAATTATTAGGTTTGGTGTGTTAAATATGGTCTGAGTTTGTAAATCTCTAACCATGCAAACCTAAAGGTGTGGCCTATTAGTTGGCTAACACTGCGGAATTGACTAGAGTAAGTAGGGGCGGGTAGGGCGAGCAGTGTGTGTGGGGGGGGGGGGGGGAGGGGCGTGTTTCATTCACTGGATGCAGAAGAATCTCAAATTAGTTCAGGACGAATTTCAGTTTGTGCCAGTGTAATCTTGCGTCATTTCCAGCATTTCGCATTATGTTTACTATGCAAAACGCCTGTGATTATGCCATTATATCACAATGCATTATTGAGGTGTTTTTCTCTTACAAATCGTAAGGCAGGAGCACAAGAACAATGTAAACAATTAGAAAACGAGTGGCTTTTGTTTGCCTCACACACGATGGATGCGAGGATGCATTTCTGCCTAAAAAATAGAGCTAGGATGCATCTTGCGCAAAAAATGCTGGACCGGCATGTCGTGTAAATTATTGGGCCATTCGAGTAATTTCCACAAAGGATGTTATGTAAATTTCTCCCAGACCTAGAAAATACGTGATAAAGGACGCGGTATCCCGTTGCAGGCCGCAGAATGGTTCGAAGCCTGAAAGCTAAGTAACTGGCATTCGTGGCCACAGCTATTCCTATTGTGCGCCAGAAGCAAGTGTTTTGTTGTTGACATTTAAGTGTTAGAAATTACACAGCACGTTTGTACTAGCAATGTTTAAAAAATAGTCTAACAGAGGTTCCATATTTCAGCAGGAAATGGCATTTAAAACAACATCTTTTGTTCTCGGCCAATGAGTGCCTTTTCATTAGGGGAACATCTTAGAGATTCATTCGAACATAGCAATGTAAAAAAGCTACATATAATTTTACACGATCGCAATTGATGCTTTTACATCTGAGTCTGGGCGAACTTGCTACTTGTTAGGCAAAGTGCATTTTTACCCCATAGATATTATCTGCTAGCTACAAATTGTTTTCTCATGCCTTCTCGGTACATAATTTCTTGAAAATCAAAGTAAGAGTGTGTTTCTCACAAGAATAGCTGAAGAAAATCACTTGACTAAAATTGTTGTTCGAATCATTACATTGATTGTTGAGTGGTCGGTCTGTAGTGCTGTAAAAAGCAATAAACAGCAGCCAATACCAAAGAGGGTCGTATCATACTTGGAAAGTCAGATCTCACGGCTGAAATGTAATCATCGCTGCGTGTACCCTCGCAAAGTTCGCTTGACCAATCAACCACTCTCACCTGTCAGTTATGTTCCCAAACCATCAATCAAACCGCACCTAGATACTCTGACTAAAAGAGGCAGAGGTGATGCACAGAACTCAAGACACATTATGAGCCACATAAGTTATCATTGTTTGCTTACCATTGTGTTAAAATGTCGAGTTTGACAACACAGAAATAAATGATGGCATCAAAGACGACTCTAGAGAGGGTAAAGGCAACTCCCTACAAACAAATGCCTAGTATCAAATATGTAAGGTGAAAGTAAGAAACTCTGGACAATATATGCCAGCTTACAAATCAATCTAGCAATGCAGGAATGTTGCAAGGATCATCAGCACTCCCAGGGGCGTAGCTACAAAGGTGAATGTTTTGGGGGTTACACCCACCCCAAATACATTTCTTTTCTGGTGAATAGATGGATAAGGGTGCTTTCAGTCGGATATGAGGAGTTCTCTGTCGGATTTTACCACAATGTTACCTACACACAGACAGAAACACACACAATCTCTACCTTTCGCTGTTTTGAAATTTGTCAAAAATGTTGTTAAGTTTACAAATTACTGTGTTTTACCTCACTTAGGCCCATATTTATACTCTGTGCCGGATTTGCATACATTTTTTTATGCAAATCCAGCGCAAACGTAACTCCATATTTATATTTTGATGCTAGACCCATCTAGTGTCAACAATATGGAGTCATATTAAGACCTTTATTACATTGGATACGACTATGGACTAATCCTGAATTAGACGTTTATAAGACCTCACTCCACGACCTGCTAATGTGCTCCAACTCAACCTCTATTCCTTGGGTTAAACATGTATCCAGTCGGTTCAACAAACTTGGCCTTAGCCACTTTTGGGAGGAACCCCTTAAGCTAGAAAAGGCTCACTCCATTGTGCTGAAACGTACATATTGGTCTCATGTATGCAAAGATTTTATTACCTATAGAACTTATGGCACCTTAACAAACCGCTTCACAGATTTTAAGTGGTACCCACAATTTGAACCATACTTAGACAATATTCCTGACATCCTCGGTAAAAGCTTATATGCCAGATTCCGTTTCGGGTCATTGCCGTTGAAGTCATTGATGTGCAGATGGGGTACAAAAACAGATACAAGTACATGCCCAGTTTGCGGTGCAAAATCGGAAACGGTTGAACATTTTATGTTTTTTTGCCCTGCTTACTCCCTTCCCAGGTCTAAGTGGATTCGTCACATTTGCCGCGAAATGGGGATAAGAGACTGTGCCTCTGCTTTGAGGATTTTAAAAAGCTACCATTCTACGGTTTTAATAATTGCTGTTAGTAAATATTTATTAGTAGCATGGCGAATACGTAATTCCATTGTAAGGACTGTGCTTTAATTCAGAGCCCCGCTTTTTACTCTTTTACTCTTATAAGAACTGCAGGAGGGGGGTTGAAATCGTATGTGTATTATGTGTACTGAGAATTTTAATTGGACTATGCTCTTAGGAATCCATGTTTTAATTTTTTTATCTATGTATTATTATTATTATTACTATTATTGGTTTATCCTTATTCTTACTATTATTGTATATTCGCTTTGATGATCGATTGATCGAATAAAGCATGTGTAAATGAAAAAATTGAGTCAGCGTCATTTTAAGGATGCGTGAAACTGCCTTGTGTCAATAAGATGTAAAGTAGGCGTTCCCGTCCCAAAAATGACTCAAACACCTTATCGCCATATTTCTCCAGCAAGGCAAAAATGACGCACAGGTGGGAGTTGGAACAGAAAAATGACGCTAAAACTGATTTCCATCAAAATTTAACACCTGGGTCAGGGCAGGCGTTAAAATGAGGCTAACACACCACTACCTATGGAAAACACACACAAGCAACATCACAGCCCAACAGGACAACATGGAGGTGCTACTGATGTAGCTTGCAAGACGACGCAGATCACAGGACCAACAGCAGCAGCCACCACCCCAACGTGGCCCCCAAAGGCAATGCAGAAGGCAGGAGAGGGTCTTCAGGAACAGGACAACCCTCCATGGCCTCAGGGAACAGGACATCATCCGGAGGTATAGACTCAACTGGGAAGCCACATGGCAGCTGCTGCGCCAAATTGAGCCACAAATAACATCCAGCCTGCAGACACCACACAATATAGCACCGGTGACCAAGCTGCTAGCTGTCCTGCATATGTTGCCAAGTGGCTCCTTCCAAACAACGGGTGCTCTGGTCGCTGGGGTATCACAGCCCTCATTCTCCGCCTTGTTGCCCAAGGTTTTAGATGCCATCATCTCCCTCACACCCCGCCACATCAGCTTCCACAACATCCAGCAGAAGCAGCAGGAGACAAAACAGGGATTTTATCAAATCCATGGCTTCCCACAGGTGCTTGGTGCAATTGACTGCACCCATTTGCAGCAACAGAGCATCTATTCCTGAATAGAAAGCACACGCACTCCATCAATGTGCAGGCCATAGTTGACCACCGGAGATTGTTCACCAACATCTTGGCCAAGTATCCTGGGAGTGTACATGATCCCTTCATTTTCCGCCACAGCACGATCAATCAGCACTTCCAGGATGGATAATATGGCAATGGCCTTCTTGTCGGTAAGTCCATAAACCTAGCAAAATACACACAGCACAGCAACCCTGTAGGACACACAAAACATACACCGCTACATTGACACGTGGGCAGGATGACACTGAGGTGTGACACCCTGACACAATGGAATACACGCCTGTGAACAAATGACGGCTGCTGCAAACATTAGCTGCCACTCTAGAGCTACAAGGGCCCAATGTCAAAGCACACAGTGACAATGACATGGCCGGCACTGGAAGTACAACTTGGAAGATGAACCATTTACAATTACCTTAGGCCACATAGTTAATCCGACACCCTCCCAAGCAGTATGTAGCGTGGAAGAGGTGTGCAATGTGTGTTGTTGCAAGTCTAAAACCATGAGACACATAGCATGATGATGCTGACTCACATGTAGGTGACACGGAAATACTGAGGCCGTCCCAACATCATACATCACTCCTGGGGTGCCGTTGCGAGGTAGCAATAAGGAAGTGGACTGTGCTATGAACACATATTGCTGTGCATCTAATGCAAACTGCACACTGCTGCACACACTGAAAGAGCCAATTGCCCATTAAAATAACATATGTACAGGGAGATGGCCCATTCTGCACAGATACATCTACCTCATCAAGGCAGTTATGCAGGTTACCTGGAGCAAGTTTGGTAATGCAATTGCGCAGTTGTGAATGACCACTGGCAGAGGGAACAACAAAGGTTTGCCTAGAACCAAGTCACACATGGGACAATTGTGCATTGTCAATACTGAACATCTCAGTGCTGCCAACTTATGGAGATGTGTTGTGCATTGTCACCAAGCCAAATCAAAAGTCCTCACTTTTGCATTTCATCTGCAATGACATATGTCTAATTGGATGGGATTTCCAGGCCATGTAGTGCAATCATGTTACCACCACATCAGAATCTATTGTGTGTATGGAAGTATCATGTCCCCTCCAGTGAAAGCACACTAAAACATGCAGGGCACTACACAACGCATGGTACATACTAATCAGCAGTTTGGAAACAAAATAATAGATCCCAGATCAATGACACAAACACAAGTTGTCAAGCCAAACAACCCACTGCAGAAAAAAACCTCACAGAAGCCCAGGATCTCACACAATACCACAAACACATATGTGTCACAGACGACACAAGATATCAACTGCCAGGCTAAATGACATTCCTGTTGCAAGCACTAACAAAATACTCACTCCTATTATCTTTTGCAGCGGATCAGGGTTATGGAATCCAGCCATGGATCATGACCCCATTCTTCAACCCAAGCACAGCAGCAGAGCGAGCCTATAATGAGGCACATCGGAGAACAAGCACTTTTGTAGAAAGGACCTTTGGCATCCTGAAGTCCAGATTCAGGTGCCTCGACATCACAGGAGGCAGCCTCCTATATGCCCCACACATTGTTTGCAAAATCATACTTACATGTGCTATCCTGCACAACATTTGTGTGAGGAGGAACATCCCCCTAAATGAGCTAGAGAAAGAACTGCCTGAGGAGGAGGAGGAGGAGGATGGTGCCAGGGGAAATGAGGGGGAACAGCAAAACACAACTGCAAGAATGCGCCACAGACAGCAAATTGCTCAAATTCTTTTCAGCCAATAGTCACTCTGCACACCTTGTTAGGATATGTAATTGAACACCTTACTTCATCACACAATCCTGCTCTGGTTTCTTCTTTCACCATCACATGTTCTTTAGGAATGTGAGTATTACCTCAAGGAGCATGTTACAAGGACAACCTGACTACTTCTGATGCAACATCACATGTGATGTGTATGATTGTACAACAAACATCACACACATATAACAAATACTCATCTTTGGAATTTCACATATGAAGGACAAAATCAATGGATCACAGCATATGACACACATCCACATTGCCAACATGGTCTACTGTAGCACATGACAAACAACTATGACATCTCCAATCGTAAGGTAATTCAGTGCCCCATACATGAGACAGTGGATGTGAAATATCAGTGGAAACGGAAATGTATGAACAGACCCCTGACATTAGTAAGTGTGACATTTGCTATCTCTGCAAGGAGCTTGTGTGACAAGTGGAGCATCATTTCTGAAAATGGATAGCATGAGTGTCCCAGGTATGACAAGCAATGTTCACAACACATGCCCTGCGCAGTCCATCCCTGGAAATAAGTCCTCCCACTGCCATGTGTTAAGTCTCTGCCCTCCCATCTCTAGGGGGCCCTGTAAATGGACTATCTGTATCCTGGGAATCATCATTAACACTCACCCAGAGTCCCTTTCTGACTCCTGTTTGCTTCCCTCTTCCATATATCACGCTATAGAATAACTACATTCGTTTTTATGGACTTCAGGTCCCATAATACACTGCCTGGTAGTCGTAACACTTGTAATCTTCTGTCCATTGCTTCCTATTGGAAAAATCCAGCTGCCCCTTTATACTGGATTCTCTCCTCCGGGACTTGTGAGAGACTGAAGCTGCACCCACCTGTGACCTCTCTTGTGCAGCCCAGCCATGTGACTCTGCCCTGGCCTTGGTGCTGCCTGGAACTGCTTAGAAGCTGCCATTCCTTGAAGCTCCTCGTTGTGCATTGGAGTACAATTCCTTTGTGTTCAACCCCTTGTTGGATTGTGTTACAGTCCTGATTACGCCTGAACCTGCTCTCTGTTTAACCAGTCCTGTTCCTGCTTGTTCCAGTCAGAGTCTGCTCCCTGTTTCTCAGCCTTATTCATGTTTGTTTCTGCCAGAGACTGCTTTCTGTTTCCCAGACCTGTTCCAGCCTTTGCGTCAACCTGAGCCTGTTCCCTGTGCCTGGCTTTGCCCCCTATTTGGTTCCCTCCCTTTCTGTTTCCTCTTGGGGTATCGTGTCTGGTAAGTGTCCTATCAGTCCTCACCTGTCTAGAAGTGTTTTCCTTTGTATTTGGGCTGGCACCTGGTTTCCAGGAAGCAAATCCAGCCCCCATCCTTTGCCTAGTCTTGCATGTAGTCATTAGTGCCTAACAGTGACAGTGTGCTATGGCTGTATTACAGGAATTGCCACTGTGTTTCCAGCCGGACCTACAAGGGCTAGTCTTGTGTGTGTAAGTACAATCCTTGTTTGTGCCCTAAGTTCTATCAGGCTTGAGTGGTGACTATCTGTAAGAATAATCATCACAGAGGCACTGATGTTCCCTGTTGCTGTGGAAAGTTCTGAGCCCTACGCTTTGTACAATCTTAGTGATAAGCCCTGTGTGTTTGTCAATTACTGACCCGTTCCATATTTGTTCACACTAGGGTTGCTCTGCCTTCACAGTTCTGTCTTCTCTGCTTTACCATAGATGGCCTTTCCCCTTGTATGCCTTCAGCTGCTCTTCTGCTTTGGTACACTACTTCCTTGCGAGGTACTCTGTGAACTCAAAGGGTGGCCCTAACAGACTCCTGGCTAGAAATGAACACCTCTGTGGAATGCACATCTGAAAATATGTGAACAAATGCAGCCAGGGCAGCAGGTCCACCACATCAACATAAGTAACGTAGGTAATTCTTATGAGTCAAACTGACGTGTACCTAGCATTTTGTGGGTGGAATTAAATTGAGGCACAGTGTCTCAAACACTGTACGTACCAAACATGTACACATGGCTGTCATTTGGGTAGTTCACACACAAGTCACCATGAAGTAGTAACCAACTATCAATGACACATGAGGGGTAACATATCTGACATAACACTCAATCATCCCTGAGTTTTGTTTGTCGTGTGAAATGTAATGTCCCCAAAGTCAAACAACTACACACATCAAATGAGCCAACACATATTACAAACACATTTCATCACTGTTGTAGATCCCTGATTGCCATCAGATGTAGATACCCATTTGTAACACAATCATGCATGAGCATTACGTCCAATGTATTGCATGCCGTTCCTTCAGAAACACACCTATTGTTGTTACAGATCATTAACACATAAAACACACAGTTGCATGCTCTACCACATGTTGCCATCCACTAAACCACACACTGCAGACCATACCATCCTATCTTCATCTTATTACAGGGTGCATGCATGTTAAATAATTGAAAATCACGCAATCACAGTTTGAGTAAAAGAATTTGACGCAAATGCGTGAAAAAATCATGCAAACACTAACTAACCATACATGGGGCCTTAGTGTTAATTCCACATGCGCAGTACACACATGCGGATATCCATTGAAATTGAAGTTTACAGGTAATGTGTGTTATTTTGCTGCACATGTAGCTTATGCGTCGGAAATATTCACGCCAACATCGTATGCGTCAAAAAAATACACACATGATGGAAAACAGGCCGCAAAGGGGACAGGAAGTGATGTAATTGGAAATCCTGTTTACAGGCATGGTACAGTGGGTGTACTTTCACTTTCACTTTACAGTCTGTGCTTTTTCTTGACTGTGTGGCTGTGTCTCGGTGTTGCTGATGTCTGTATTGCATTTCCTATATCTTGTGGTGTCCCTCTTGTGTCTTTGGTATATTCTGTTTGTTCATTGTACCTGTGTATGTGCTTTGCTTTTGTGTAGTTTATTGTCTTTTGGATTGTATTTGTACGGTCGGTGTCTGTTTGGGGGTTAGATTAGTTGGGTTAGTTAGGGTTCTTAGGTTTTGGATGTAAGTTTCCTTTTTTTCATTTATTTTCCTTCCTTTTTACACTTTTTCTGTTTTGCTTTGTTTTGCAAGGAAATGTCGGGAAGGGTGCGAGGCTGACCTGCATGGGGAGGAGGAGCTTGAGGGCTTTGTGTGGCTGGTGTGCCATTTTCTGCCATTGATGCAGGAGATGGGTGGGCGTGTGATACAGGGGTATCGCACAGAGGCAAGGCGGCTGCAGTGGAGCAAGGTGCTCTACTACCTCAAACGACTATTCCACACAAGCAGGAATGAGCATCAGTTGAAGCATTGCTGGGCTCACCTGGTGGCCAGAGAGCAGGGTCTGCTGGACCACCTGGGTGTGGTGATCGGTGGCCCTGTTGGTGAGCATCACATTAACAAATGTGTACAGTAGAATGCTCCTGAGTGACAGTAGCAGATGTCTTGACATGCTGCATGCAATGTTTGTGGCCATGTTGAAAGCAAGCAGAACAAACTGTTAGTGTCCCAGTACTGAGAAGGAGTCCACATGTCTTTACATGTTAACAATGCAGTCCTGAGGTTTGTTGAGTCATGTACTACTATCACTTAGGGCCACATGTACCAAGCCATTTTTAATTGTCAGAAAC
This sequence comes from Pleurodeles waltl, assembly GCF_031143425.1. Taxonomy (NCBI): domain Eukaryota; kingdom Metazoa; phylum Chordata; class Amphibia; order Caudata; family Salamandridae; genus Pleurodeles; species Pleurodeles waltl. The sequence continues at coordinate 1,149,884,258 of NC_090440.1, read as the reverse complement.
GGTCTAGTTTTCAGATTTTGGGGGTCATTCCAACTTTGGCGGGCGGCGGAGGCCGCCCGCCAAAGTTCCCCCGCCAGAAGACCGCACCGCGGTCAAAAGACCGCAGCGGTCATTCTGGCTTTCCTGCTGGGCTGGCGGGCGACCGCCAAAAGGCCGCCCGCCCGCCCAGCGGGAAAGCACCAGCAACGAGGATGCCGGCTCCGAATGGAGCCGGCGGAGTTGCTGGTGTGTGACGGGTGCAGTTGCACCCGTCGCGATTTTCAGTGTCTGCCAAGCAGACACTGAAAATCAATGTGGGGCCCTGTTAGGGGGCCCCTGCAGTTCCCATGCCAGTGGCATGGGCACTGCAGGGGCCCCCAGGGGCCCCACGACACCCGTTCCCGCCAGCCTGGTTCTGGCGGTAAAAACCGCCAGAACCAGGCTGGCGGGAAGGGGGTCGGAATCCCCATGGCTGCGCTGCTTGCAGCGTCGCCGTGGAGGATTCACAGGGGCAGTGGGAAACCGGCGGGAAACCGCTGGCTTCCCTTTTCTGACCGCGGCGGTACCGGAAGCACCGCCAGCCTGTTGGCGGTGCTTCCTCCGTCCACTACCCTGGCGGTCTCGGACCGCCAGGGTAGGAATGACCCCCTTTGTGTGTTTACGTCAAGATTTTTTTTTTATTCCAATGCACATGCCCTATTTTGCCATTCTGCAATCACATTGCCAAATCTCAAAACAGGGTTTGGTAGTGGCATTTAGGAAGGTGCGTTCCTTTCCTATTAGCAAGTTGGACTCTGCTGATTGTTTGGTGACCGCAAATGCTGTCACTAAACAATTGCAGTTACCACCAGTTTCAAGTTGGTGCTAACCAATTTGCAAAAGGGGAGGGGTTCCAATGGGATCCCTTCCCATTTGTGAATGCATGCCCAAAAAATGTTTCAGAGCAGGCACGGTCCCGCGAACCACTGGTTGCTTTAAAAAAATATTAAAGTCATAATAATGTTTTTGAAATGCTTTCTGTTTATCCTTGATGAAATAAAGCTGCATTTTTAAAATAAATAAACATCTCTATTTGAAAGCAGTCACAGACATAGTGGTCTGTTGAGCCCAGTAGGCCAGCATCCCTGTGAGTGCCGCCATTCCCAAGGGGTTTGCTAAATGAGACCTACCTCATTAAAACTCATGAGGTAGGTCATTTACTATCCCATCTGTGATTTTCAAACAGTGTCATTGACAGTGTTGTACCTCGGATCATCCTACTCGCAAATTGTGAGTTGCTAAGTCTTGTAATGTGTGACTCACAAAACTTGATCTTCGTACATGTGGCCCTTAGTCACACATTTCAGGTGCAATGACAACACCTGTGCCCATGCATTCTGTCAATGATGATCAGGTAAGACACCATCAGCATACCACATTTCACTGTATCAGGACAGCAAAGTGGGCAATCCATGTTTAGCGCTACGTTGTCATCATTACACACACACACACGTGATCCCTGCCATTATGTTGGCAAAGGGGGCATACACGGCTCAGGGGACACTCACAATGGGGCATTTGTTACCTACATATAACCGTGCCACATCTGTTATGGACCACTGAATGCATGCTAATTGCAGACAGACAATTGAGCCACATGTCCAACACACAATAAATCAGTGTCCCTTGATGCACAAGCCACAATACCTGAGTCACTAGTATTGCAGTGCACCAGGGAAGCACCATTGAAATTGTCACCCAAATACAATTCATGACATGAAGTACCAACTGAAATGAATTAGCCACAAATGTTTGTAGTCGGCTTTAGCACCACATGATTGTTAGGCCCAGTGCATGTGTGTAAATGTGTGTCTCACTCACTGGAGTGTCAGTGTCAATGTGAGTTTGCAATAGTATGTCTGTTGGAGTGTCCATGCAGGATCACCAGCTCACTCAGATAAAATGTTACACACTGTGATATGTTGTCCACATGTTTGTACAGTGATCTTGCATTAAGCATATATTTCCTTTCCATGTCTTACAGGTGGACCTGCCCCCATACCATTGGGGAAGTGGCTCGATTTCAGCACCCAGACGTATCCAGGAAGTGTGATAGTGTCTGTTCTGTGTAGTGATTGCAGCTGTTGTGTGAGTGACTCTTGTGTGTTGCACTCAATGCAAGATACGATGAGCTGAAACGTGATCTGATATGTTACTTGACTGGATGTTGACATAGGGGGTCATTACAACCCTGGCGGTCAAAGACCACCAGGGCTGTTTTGGCGATTGCACCGCCAACAGGCTGGCGGTGCAATCTTGGGTATTTTGACCGCGGCTGAAGCGCCGCGGTCGCACAGCCGTGGCCGGCTGTTTCCCGCCACATTTGTCCAGGCGGTGATAATCCAGGGGATTACGAGTCCCCGACCGCCAGCCTTTTCCTGGCGGTTTGAACCGCCAGGAAAAGGCTGGCAGTACGGGGAGTTGCTGGGCCCCTGCACTGCCCATGCCACTGGCATGGGCAGTGCAGGGGCCCCCTGACAGGGCCCCATGCATCTTTTCTCTGTCTGCTATGCAGACAGTGCAAAGCGCAACGGGTGCAACTGCACCCGTCGCACGGCCGCAACACTGCCGGCTCCATTTGGAGCCGGCTCCTGTGTTGCAGCCGAGATCCCTGCTATGCCGGCGGGCGGAAACCAGGTTTACGCCCGCCGGCCCAGCGGGGATCTCATAATGACCGCGGCGGGAGTGTGGCTGCATTGGCGGCCGCCCGGAGATCAGATCTTGGCGGGTGGCTGAAGCCACCCGCCAAGGTCATAATGAGGGCCATAGTGTTTTGTGCAAGGGTTAGACAGTCACAGGCAAAGTCTCATATCTCGGGAGTCTTGTGCTGTGCAATACGCAGCAGTGTGTGAACAAGGTGATTAGTAGCCACATGTAGGCCTACATGTGACTTGGAAGTGGTCCAGTGTCAGTATATTGTCACTGGGTCATTCCCTCATTCTCTCAACACAGGGATGCATCAGTTTTCCACTCAAAAGTTTACATTCCTGTATTGTAATGTACATGTAGGTCTATATGGGTAACTGCCTCACAGCATCTAGCTCCGTAAGTTGTACTCCATTTATGTGACACTTATGTGTTATGCAATAGGCGTGCATGCAGGTCAAGGCCAGACGTGTGGTGGCATCAATGTGGGTGTTTTGGGAATTGTGTTGGCAGATCAGGTATGATGGTTGTCCACAACTGGACACATGAATGTAGATGTGAATGACCTATGGATACCTTTTTCCTAGGTGGCAGCCTCCTCACATGTGTTCCACTCACTAAATCCATGTGCAAGTGGACACGCCTTTGTGGATGATATATTGCATGCCTATCCCCCCTGAGGCACAGAGGTAGGGGTACAACATATATGTAGGTAGATGTGATGGTCACAGTATAGATTACCATCATCTCATTCAAGCATGCATGTGTCACAAACAACACTGACCCCTTATGATTTGCAACTGCATACCATCCTGCCAATTACATCTAAAAATCAGTGGTCTTGGGTGCCTTGAAGTTCACTCAGATGATAATGATTAGTCAGCCTGTCCCATATGAAGCAGTTGCTGCCTTTGTATTGTGACACATTGCACTACATCAATTCACAGATCGCCTTATTTGGTCCAACTCTTGTTGTGCTTTGCTGTGGTGTAAAAGACATGATGGGTAGACAGCGTTGCCATTACATTCATCAGGGACATGATATCATCTGGACTGTGATTTGGACTGCATGTGGAAATTGAGGCAGAGTGTTAGATTATCATCTGTATATGCATCACACAATGATGACACTGATGGTTGCCTGTATCATTTTTACAGCTGCCAACATGGATCTAGCGGAGATCAGGGCTTTCCAGAAGCAGGCAGTGAAATGCAGACACATCTTGGATGTCAAGTCTGGGTACCGAAGGATGGCAAGACGCTACCAGAGAGAGAGAGCCACAGGAGAATGGTGGGCTTTCAGCCAAGGGGGACCGGCATTGGCCACAAAGGTTGTAGCCACCACCACAACTGCACCCAGTACCTCAGCAGCCACCGTCATTTCAGTCCCACCTGCTTTCAGCACCACCAACCACCACACCAGCTGCACCTTCAACATCTGTTACACAGACCACCACACCTGCTGCACCTTCAACGTCTGCAACACAGACCACCACACCTGCTACAATAGACATGGTCGCAATTGCTGAGTTCCAGAGGGACGTAAGGAAAGTTTTGAAAAAGCTTGACATAATGCAGAAGGATGTGGACAAAAATACCCAGAGGCTCAAGGCAATTAAAAAGACACTGAGGAGGATAAACCTGTGAGCTCTTGCCTCCCCTCACCCCTAATTCAGTCCCCTCCCTCCTCATTCCTCATCCTGTTTTGTAGTGGGTTTAAGGGGATTAGTGAAAGGTAAGAGTAGGGTAGTAGTTTAGAGAGGATACGTGCGGGGGTTCATATTATTATATGTTAGGTTGTGGGTTAATGTTGGGGATTTGTGTATTTAAAAAACAATATATATATATATATATATATATATATATATATATATATATATATATATATATATATATATATATATATATATATGTTTAATATTAGGTAGTATATGTTGTCTTACATGTCTCATCATAAAAGGGGTGTGGGGGCAAATGCTTAGAGTGTGTTGTTAAATGTGGTATGTTTAATATTAGGTAGTATATGTTGTCTTACATGTCTCGTCATAAAAGGGGTGTGGGGGCAAATGCTTAGAGTGTATTGTTAAATGTGGTAAATAAACTTAGCATAGGGTAGTTAGGGCCAGTTGTGGGTAATGTATAGTTAGGCTAGATTAGGTTAGTATAGGTATGTTATGTAGTTTTAAGTTCTGTTTCGTACACAGTTATTAATGATTTAGGTACTCTCTTACTGCATGTGTCATGTGCTTGGGGATCTGGGTCTTTGCATGAGTGTACAGTGCCAATTGTCTGTTGGCCTGTGTATTCCGTACTGCATCCACATCCCTCTCTTGACATTTTAATTCCCACTTCCAAATGAGCTGTCACATTGGCAGCTACAACAAATCTAAATCTCAATACATCTGACATTCATTGTACCCACCACGCAACGTGACTATGTTTCCCATTTATTGGACAGGTAGGTGTACTTTTTAAGCTGTAATAGGTTTGATCCTGTGTCGTGATGTTGGGCCCTGTGGGACATCTGCCGGCAGCCTGAAGTTCATGTCAGCACTGCTAAACTGAGTAGTGCCAATATCAGATGAGGTAAGGTATACAAATTTCACACATATTTGTTTTATTTGTACTCCCAGCTGACGTTATTGGGCAAACACTCTTACACAGCCATTCCTGCTGTCTATTGTGGGTAAGGCATGTATGTTTTAAAGCAAATGTTACATACACAATGACTTGTTGTAGGGGATGTGACCAGCATTGACTTTCATCTTGTAGATACCTTGGCCCTGATTTATACTTATTTAGTGCTTCATTTGCATCATTTTTTACGCAAAAGCAGCACAAACTTACAAAAATATTTTGTAAGTTTGCGTCCCTTTTGCATCAAAAATTACACTAATGCAGCGCAAATTAAGTATAAATCAGGGCCCTTGTACGTAGATATCTGCCCACATTATTTCTGCACTCTGGTATTGGCACTCTGTGACCATAGACATGTTACATGCATCGCAAATCTCCAGCAAAGTAGATGTGTCACATTACACAGAGACAAAGTGGGTGTGTAGGTGCTGTTTATTTAAAAGTGCTGTAGTGCAATATTTACATAGTCAAGGTCTGTGACCCTGTTAGTGTAACGCATATATTGTGACGCAGCACAAGTGCAAGGTTGAGGGACATGTCATTGGACATGCTGAGATAAAGTGTCGTTCAGTGCAGAGGAACATTAATTGCGAATGAGTACTGAGAGACAATTGCAGTCCATAGTGAAAAGGTTAACAGTGTGTCGGTGAAGAGTGCATTTCACCAACTGTAGCAACACCGGCATGTTGTCAAGCACAGGACAAAGGAAAATCAGTGCCCATGAGGCATGGGCTGGTGCAACCGGGTACTCCTATGGGTGAAGATGATCTGTTCCACATCTTCATCCTCTGATGTGTGTGTCATCTCCTCTGCCCTTGATGGTGGTGCTGGTGGGTTTGAGAGGGCAACACACACTTCAGTGGTTGGAGAAGTGGACACCAAATTCCCGGCAGCTGCCATCTGTGGAACTACATATGGCATAACTGCAGCAAAGAAGAGCTGATTATTGAGTATAGCAGCAGCATTTCTGTGGTAGGCAGCCATGTCTGCCATGAGGGAGGCCATTTCCCGGTGCATGGAGTCCAGCTTGTTGTCATGCATGCAGCAGCAAGATTGGGAGGGCAGGTGTTGTGACAACTCCCTCACAGCAGTGGTTAGGTCCCTCACACACTGTTGGACTCCTTGCAGTAGGGATTGTGTGACTTGTATGGCTGCTGACTGTTCTGCGGACATCATCATGCACATGCGCATCCCCTCAAGGCTAGCTGTCACAGTTTGTATCCCCACCGCACCTCCTTGGCCAGCTCCTGCTGTACTCTCACTACTGTCCTCTCAAAGGTGGTCCCTGTGCCATCAGAATCCTTAACTGTGTTTGAGCTGCCAGGTTGTACTATTGGGGGTGTGTGTGGCTCCTCTGGGATGGCTCCTACATGTATGCTCCTCCTTGTGACTGGAGGTGGTGCCTGGAGGGTTCCCAGGACATCTTGGAGGGTTTCCTGGCTGATTATTGTCAGCTGGTCATCCAATTCATCAGGGTAGTCCAGGACCGACAGATCCACAAGAGAGCCATCACCCTCTGCAATTAGATATTGTACAATTAGTGTGTCTGTGTTGTGCCAGTTGTAATGTGATGTCACTGACTTCCTATTAGTGGTACATTGTCATGTTGGTTCCCATGCATTGTTCCTGTCATTAATGTTTGTAATCTCTCAGCCCTATGCCTCACCTGAATGTCACATCTAGTGTGGGCAGTTTGGGCAATTGTCTGCGTCACATCTTCTAGGTGTGGGTTCTGTCCAAATTGTGGCTTACCACCTTCTTGTCCTCATCAACCCTCCCTCTGCTTCCATTTGCATGGTGAGGCCTTGCAATGATTGTTGGTGTGCTGATGCCACAGCACCACACATAACAATATGGCCCTGTCCCAGTCTATCATGTTTCACGTACACCTATGCGTTGCTGAGACCTAGCACCACACCATGTATGGCATTTCCATGAGACAATTCAGGTGTTACCATTGGTAGTTTCTCATGTTGATGTTTGCGTATGTGTGCTACATTGAATTGCACTAGTGGGCCTGGCAGAGTTCCATTTCCTCTTGTGACTGTGCGGGAGTGTTTGCCTTCCTACACACAAATGTCCTCCCCCTCAATGTAGTTGTCTTATCACTATGATACCTGAGATATTGAATGGTGGCATTGCAGCTAATGTGACACCGGCATTGGGGTAAACCCAGGAATGGGCAGCATGGGTGTGAGATTACTGCTGCGTACATCATTATGTATGTGACAGTGCCTGATGGTTATTTAGTCTATGGACATAAGCAGTTGACAGGAGTTGCACTTGGATAGGGATTGATTGGGATTGATCACGTAGTCATACAGAACCCTCATTTTGAGTGTGTTTGTGCCATGGGCACCTAACTGCCATTTCGTAATTGACCAGCGCACACAGCACAGGTAGTAGCAGCAACTGTTGTCAATGGTAAATGCTGCTTGAGACTGGGCATTGTTCTCTAGTTTACATTCTGACAATACCTGCCGTCCTATGACACCAGACCAGTTTTACGTTCTACCCTACCATCCTTGTCTGCTTGTCATTTCCGGCAGCTTTGGCATGGCGGTGTACCCCCATGCAAAGGTTGTTGGTGTTGTGTTGTGCTGTGCCCCTGGATGCCCCTACACAGCCCATGCACCTGGCATGGGTAGTGAAGGGAGTCCCATGCTGTACAGCTTTGCCTTTTCTACTGCCTGATTTGCAGGGCTGAGATGCATTGTGTAGTAGGTATGTGCCTCCCCATTCTTGCACTTGACATCTAGGCATTTTGGTCCCCCATGCAACTTACCCTGCATATGTGTTGTTTCCTGGTAGTCTGCGCTGTCCTGTCCTGCGTTACCAGTGACGATTTCCTCCGGGATGACAGCTGCAACCAGCTCCTCCATACTCGTCCAAGTCTTCTTGCAGTGCTGGACTTTCACCTCTGTTTTGCAGTGCTGCCTTCCTGTTCCTTGACATTTTTTCCTTTGTCCTGCGCTTGCAGTCATGGTAGCATTTCTTGCACTCAGTGACAGTTCTCCTGACTTCTGCCACACTGTTAATCTTGTCCACAATCTGTTGCCAAATTGCCTCTCTCCTCTCAATTGGCACCTTACAGGTGATAAAGAGTTAATGCTGGTTCTCTGTCACCTCTCTCACCAGAATTTCATACTCCTGTGCGCTGAAGAGACACTTCGTCTTCTTCTTGTCTCTCCCCTGGGTCTTGTCTGTGTCCTCCTAGCTGGTTCCTGGTTGTGTGGGGTCTCCTTGGGGTCTCTCCTGGTTTCTGGGATCCATTTTGGGGCTCCTTAGCACTGTTTGCTCCGTTTGCGTCGCTTTTTTATGCTATGGCGAGGAAAAATGGTGCATATCCATGTCACAAACCGATTAGAGTCATTTGTCCTGCGTTAACGTCATTTTGCCTTATGACAAGGCGCAATGGTTAGCGTCAGGAAAAATGACTCTAACCTATTCTTAGCGCCACCCAGCGTCAAAGTATAAATTTGACGCACAGGTGGCGTTGAGAAATAACACTAGCCAGCGCTAAAACTTTGGAAGCACGACTGCATTAGCACAGTTTTGCATCAAAAAGTATAAATCTGGCCCTTAGTACCCCTACCAATCTGCATTCCTCACCCTTTCTACTGCCCCTTAAGCCCCTATTATGCCTTAGGCGTCCTGTCCCTTTATATTGTATTTTCACAATATATACCGGCATGATTGGACAATCTCACATCCCAATATCTTACTGAACAATCTACGCCCCCTGAGCACACCAACCAAGATAGAGAATGGTACCTCTTCCAGCAGTAGTTTACACAGTAAAGACAGGTCTCAGAAATTGTGCAGTATATTTGAATCACCTCTAGGTGGTGTCCTAAGATAGAAATGCTGGCCCTGCACTTCCATTGTGGGAAAATAATGAAATAAAAACAGAAAAAAATAATTTCTCAAACGATCTTAACCCTTTCGATTCAAGAATGCCTGAGAACACTACATCGCTGCCTCTGTTGCCTCTTCTGTCTGTTCAAAACCGTCTGTTTCCCATTTCATTCCTTTGTAATTGTGTATATAGGTATGTCTGGGCAATCAGCAGTATTCTTAATGTAATGAGCGTTTGCTACATGGCAGTCTCTTTTATTGGAAACCAATACGTATTGGGCACGTATATTTTCTGTGTTAAACAAACAAGAACAACATTTTGTTCTTAAAGGCTGCTTTAAAACAACTCAAAGCTGCTACTGTCACTTTAAATGTGTGTGTAATACACCACCATCAGTTACCCAGTTTCCACTGACTGGCGTGCAATGGAAATTACTAGTCTGTTTCCGACTGCATTTTAGTTATGCTTGGGTCTTAACATTCTATTCTATTGTATTTTTTTCTAGGCATTTATAAAGCTCATGGCCACCCAACGGACCTCCCAGAGCTAAATCAACAAAAGAGATCCAATTCCAATGAATTAGGCAAATTTCCAGGCTTTCAACATCTTCCCGAAATTTACTTCATTTTTTTATCTTGCACATCCTAATAGGTAAGAAATTACAAAGTTTAGGGGTCGGATAGGTGAAAGAACGCCCTCCATGTCTCGCCTTTTGGACCTTTGGAATCATCATACAAAATGAAGTTGCAGATCTTAAAGTCCTGGTAGGAATATAGGGTTGAAACTAAGGCTGAAGAGGTTGAGGGCTTTTCTTTATGGTACACCCTATGGGCAACAGAAAGGGCCTTGAATTGTATCCTTTGTTTAATGGGTGTACAGTACAGTGACGCCAATAAACTAGAGACTGAGGGCCTCATTATCGGTTTGGCGGTCCCAGGACCGCCATGTTGGTGGTGACGGTCACACTGACAACAGGCTGGCGGAGAAGACCACCATATTATGACCATTGCGGTATTCACAACAGAATGCAGCCAAAGCACCACCGGCACCACCACGGACGATGGTAGACACCTGCAGGCCAGCAGAGACCATGTTTCCACACGGCAGATTACGAAGTTGCACACTGCCAAGGTTTCAGCCGCGGTCGCACCACCATGGAAACCCATATGGAAACCAATTGTATAAAAGGAGACATTCACCTTCAGAAAGCCATACTTGTCCGGAGCCGCCATAGAACCAGAACTACACATCTTCCTGCTGCTCCTGCTTGCCCAGAGACACAGGACTCAACGCCGAAGATGACAACAGCAACTGTAAGTACACACACACGCACATGGCACTGTTGTAAATTGTGAAAGTTTGTACGCACACACAACATATCAATCAGGAATAGGTGGCGAGGGCGACACACAAACATAACCTGACACTGATGCACACGCACTCACAGACATCCACATACACACAAGCACATACAAAGTACACATACTATGGCCATCACACACACACATCAAAAACACAAACCTACACCCAAAAACACAGCACCAGCACAGTCACACACAACAACACAAAACAACATTACAACACCACAACTACAACACCATCAATGCATTGTCAAGCACCAACAATAGACACAACACATTGGCAAATCACACATACAAGACAACGTATCACGAACAAGGAACAAACACACACTATCACTCAACCTTCCAATGCAGTATTCAACATATTCACCAAACACACATCACAGCAAATCTGACATCCCATTAGCCAAAGATGCACACAGTCAAAGCACACAAAGCCACACAATACTGCAACAAACATGTCAGCACAACACCATTCAATACCATGACAACAACATGTCCCCAACATACACATGCCCATCACAAAACACACACCCATCACTGCGGAAAAAATGCACTGCACACAACTTCACATGCTGCTCAGACAAAACAGGTAGCACAATCACCACTTACACACAAATAGTCACACACAAACAATGTCAGCCATTTCAAATATGCCCTAAGAAAAGAAATCCAGGACAAACATGTAATGTCAAAACCAACAACTGGTTGGTCCACAAATCTAGAACAAATGTAATAATGCCCAAGGCCATAGGCCAGTCCAATTTTAAATAGTGCAACATGCACTTAATACACATCGTGGTGCCCTGAACTTGGCTCCCGACTGCCATATAACCCCTCCTCAGGTAGGGGCATCAAGGCGGCAGACAGTCACCTCAGGGATTGGGGGTGTAGGGGGTTGGGCTTAGACTAGGGAGGGGGTAGTTTAGGATTGGGCTTGGTAGTGGGGGGGATAGGTCTAGCCTTAGGGGACGGTTGGGTTCTCTTGAGAGGGGCAGACTTCTTGGCGGGGGTAGGGGCATGGGTACTTGCAGGGGGGTAGGGGTTGCCTTGGAGGTGGAAGGGACCGTGCTGGAGAAGGAAATTGAGTATTTAGGGGTCTCTCTTGGGGAAGAGGATTAGGAAAAAGGTCAAAACATGAAAGGAACACTTTTTTAGAGATGCAGGATGGTCATCAGAAGGGGGTTTGGGAGTGGAGGGTGAGGGAGTGGTTGTTTGACGTGTCAGTGTAGTTGTCATGGGTGCATGTGTGTGAGAAGTATGCTTATGGGTTGTGGCTGTCTGTTGGGTGGGTGAGTTACCGGCTTTTATGTGTACGGGACTGAGGGGGAGTGAAGGTGCTGTGGGATGAAGTAATGGGTGGGTGACTGTTTGTTGGGGTGGTTACTGCAGGTATGATGATTTGCTGCATGTAGGAGTGTCAGTGGGTGTGATGTCTGTGGGTGTGGTGATTGGGGTGGATGTCTGAGGGCCTGCTGTGGTGCTGTCTGTGTGTAAGATAGGTGTAGTGGCTGGATCTGTGAATGTTGGTGTGGTGTCTGCAGGTGTGTCAGGTGTGCTGTCTGTGATGCTGGGGTTGGTGGGTGTGTCAGGGCAGGCTGAGACTGTTGATGTGTGTGCAAGAGTATGTTGCTTGTGTGCATGTCAGTGGTGTTACTTGTGGTACTTGTGTTTGTCTGCACTACCCTTGGATGTTGACGTGGATGCATGCTTGTCTGTCTGTGTGCTTTGGCTGGGTCGGGAAAGAGGGGATTGGGAAGAGGAAGGTGGAGGGTGGAAGGAAGGCAAACGGTAATTGGCTGCCATCAGTGTAAAAGCCAGAGTGAAAGGATCTCTGTAGGCCAGCTAGTGTACTGTGAATGCCCTCCAGGAACATATTACTCTGTTGGACTTGAGTTGTCAGTCACTGGATGACATTCACAATGGTTGACTGACCCACAGAGCTCAATCTCAGGAAGTCTATAGCCTCCTCATTGAGGGCAACAGGGCTGACAGGGGCTCGGGCAGAGGTGCCTGCTGCAAAGGAGATGCCCATCCTCTTGGGTGAGCAGACATGGCCAACTGGGTGAGTAGCTACAGGGAGGGCGGTGGTAGTAAGGGGGGTGGCAGACAGAGATGGTGCTGGGGTGGCCCCAGATAGGTCCACCACTACCAGGGAGTGTCCAATGGAGGAGGATTCCAATAATGAAGACGTGGATCCTGTCTCCCCTGTGGCACTCCCCTTGCACTTCTGGCCACTGGGTCCCTCAGTGTCGGTGGTCTCAGTGCTCTGGGTCCCATGGCCTGCAGCTTCCCCACCTGGCTGTGCCCCATCTCCTTTGTTTGGCGATGCTGATGCACAGAAAGAGAGAGAGAGACAGAGAGGGTCATCATGTTCTTCACACACACACATACATTACGACAGTAACAAGACATCTTTGTCAAATAAAGCCCCATATAGAAACCATTCACTGCCCACATCATGTCACAACAAGATACCTCCAAATTTCCCATATGAACACAGACTCACCCACAACATAAGCCAACCATCCAACCACTACATCACCACCCCATCAATTCAGTTGTAACTCAAATGCGTCATCCATAAGATGGATTGGCTACATCTCATATCTATCCCTATACAGCTCATCACTGTCTATCATCAAATCAGTCTAAGGAAATGCAGTTGACTTATAACACAATATCATGCCTACCCCTATTCCACACTTGTCCAGTCCATCACCAATAGTCATGTTCCAGGAAAGTAAACTCATCTCATTTCAAATACGACACAGCATGTTGATTTCCAATAACATGCCTAACTCATCATTCTGTACACAGCTTATACAATGGCAAACATCTGAGATGAAGACACTACATTAGCATTGCCATACAGTGTGCATCATAAAATCACATAAAATGTCATTAAAACATCTATCTAGACACTAGGAAAATACACTTTAGGGGTTTCTACACCCACTAATCTGATTCATTGTCACATAGACAACAAATCTATGTACTGCATTAGGGGCCTATCTAGCACACAGGATACATCTACAGACAACCACAGGGTACATAGTAACACCAACAATACAATGGGCACCAAACAATGTGCATGAAGGGCTCATAGCATCCCACCACACATGCTGAATAGAAACCTCTATATGACAACATCTGAGCACCGACCGTACTAACCTCTGTCCGGACATGTGATTCCTACTACCTTAGCCCAGAACTAACACTTACACAACTGATTACTAATGTACCCATGAATGACACAAATACATAGAGTCAAGCAAAGTGAAGGACAGCATATCCCACAACACCAACAGGTGTATGTGAAATTTGACACCTGCTACACCACTTAGTTAGGCAGAAATGTGCAGAGCTATACCCAACGCCGTCCAAACAGCCTCAGATCTGCTAAGGTAAGTCTGGGAAAATAGAAAATAGAGGCTTCAACATCAAATCAGGCATGAAGTATTATTTGACGCTTGATGTAGCAGAAAAAAACATATGTTGCACTCCTATGGGTATTGTATTTCCCTATGTAGCATGGACAATATACATTGGCAAAGGGATCAGCAGCCTAGCCACATACCTTCGCTGCACCAAATACATTAGGATGAAAGGTATTTGTGCACATGTCAATGTAATACCATGAAATGTCAATGTCTAATTGTCACCATGATATTCCCATTGTAGGATGTCCACCCTTATCAAACTTCACAATTCCCAATGTATGAATCTGGCATGACAATGGGGACACCTCCTCAAACCTCATAGGGAGTGTAGTAACTTGGCCTACCTAGAAGCCTCATTGGGATGACAGCCTCACATGGAGTATCCAACTATTTCAGGACACAGAATTACTTGGCCCTGTTACTCATCTGTCAGACCCAATGTTGCACATAGAGCAGATGCAGTGGAATAGGAGTGGTCAGAGACCAAAGAGCTGTACAACTAATCATTTGGGTAAATGGACTTGAGGACACTAGGTGGGAAGGATGACACAGCAGGCTATAAATATGTATGGCTGACTAGAGTCACACCTATGACACATTCACATGTGCTCTCCACATGCAGTAATACTATTTGCTAGACAAAGGTGAACTTGTGTTCCCATGCACCATACAATGGCCACATCTGTTTGTATGTTAGCAACTGTTGTAACATGTCTTCCTAGTAGTCACCAAACCTGTAGCACTTACCACATCTTCACAGCTGCAAAACGTAGACATCATACACTAAACTATCAGTGGCAAGTCCCTGGGTTCTTTTAGTACTTACCTCTTGGTGGCTGCTGCGCTGCTCTCAAACGCCCATCGACCTCAGGGTAGGCCACTGGCAAAATGCGAGCCATTGGGGGGGTCAAGGTCCGACGGGCACCCCTTCCTCGTTTAAAGACATCCCCATCTGGTCTACTGCAGTCTTCTGGATCCAGCATCACAGGTCCTCCTACTGCTTCCTAAAGTGGGTGCTCCACCGGCTGTAGACACCAAGGAGCATATTTATACTCCGTCTGCGCCGATTGTGCGTCAAACATTTTGACGCATAATCAGCGCAAACATTGCCCCGTATTTAAACTTTGACGCCCGAGCCCGCGGACAACAAAATTCCGCTCTGTGCGTCATTTTTTGGATGCGGCAACCCGCCTAGCGTTAATTATATGCAAGGTAGGCGTTCCCGTCCAAAAAATGGCTTAAAGGGCCATGCGTTGTATTTATGCTTTCAGGAAAAAATGATGCACGGCCGGGAGGCGGAGCCAGAAAATGACGCACAGCCCGATTTGCGTCAAAAATTTACGCCTGGGTCAGGGCAGGCGTTAAAATGGGGCAAACACACCTGTATTTAATCAGAACACACAGAACAAACAGCAGCAGAGCATCAACAGGGAGCCATGGAGGTGATACTAATCCAGCGTGCACGCAGACGCAGAGCCCAGCAGCAACAACAGCAGCTACCACAACACCAGCAGGGACCCCGAAGGCAGTGCAGAAGGCAGGAGAGGATATTCCACCCAAGAACCACCCTTCAGGGCCTCAGGGAACACGACATCATCCAGAGGTACCGGTTGAACTGGCAGGCCATTCAGCAGCTGCTGCGAAACATTGAACAGCAGTTGGCCCCCACTTAGGTGACACCCGCACCATCCCAACAGAAACAAAGCTGCTTGCCGTCCTTCATATGCTGGCAAGTGGCTCTTTCCAAACAACTGGTGCCCTGGTTGGCGGAATATCACAACCATTATTCTCCGCCTTTTTGCCCAAAGTACTGGATGCCATCATTCGACTGACACCCCGCCACATCAGCTTCCCCTTCACTCTGCAGAAGCAGCAGGAAACAAAACAGGGGTTCTACCTCATCAGTGGCTTCCCACATGTCCTTGGTGCAATCGACTGCACACATGTACGCCTTGTGCCACCTGCTGCAACTGAACCCCTCTACCGCAACAGGAAGCACACACATTCCATCAACGTGCAGGCCATAGTCGATCACCAGGGATTGATCACCAACATCGTGGCTAAATATCCTGAGAGTGTACATGACTCATACATCTTCCGTCACTGCACCATCAATGAACACTTCCAGGATGGACAGTATGGCAATGGACTACTTGTTGGTAAGTACAAAAACCTACTTATATACACACTGCACAGCAACCCTCTAGGACACACAACACATACACCACAACAGCAACATGTGAACAGGAACACACTGAGGTTGTGACATCGCTAGCCATGTTTCTTAGCTCACCATTGAACCTGTCACACATCGGAAATTACTGTACAGCCTAATGTTAAGACGACAATGAGTGTGGTTGCCTAAATGTCACCTTGCAAATTGTAAGTGTCCCAATGATCTTTACATTAATCCATTGCCTAAGTCTAAAGGTATTGGATGTCCAGGGTACATTGATATGAACGTGTTAACAACACTGTCAATTTTAACTGTGCATGGAACTATCATCTCACCCCCAGTGAAGACACACGGACACCTGTATGACAAGTCACAATGCTAGGGAGGGCATGTCGTGTAGGCTCTCATTATCCTAATGAGACTACTGGATTTTTGGGTGGCAAAATCGTTCACAGTGTGGGGGACTAAGGGGGTCATTCTGACCCCGGCCGGCGGTGGTAGCCGCCGGCACGGCTGGGCCCGCCAGAATACCGCTGCGCGGTCAATAGACCGCCGCGGGTATTCTGGGTTTCCCGCTGGGCTGGCAGGCGACCGCCAGAAGGCCGCCCGCCAGCCCAGCGTGAAACACCCTTCCATGAGGATGCCGGCTCCGAATGGAGCCGGCGGAGTGGAAGGGGTGCGACGGGTGCAGTTGCACCCGTCGTGATTTTCAGTGTCTGCATGGCAGACACTGAAAATCATTGTGGGGCCCTGTTATGGGGGCCCCTGCAGTGCCCATGCCATTGGCATGGGCACTGCAGGGGCCCCCAGGGGCCCCACGACACCCCATACCGCCATTCTCTTCCTGGCGGCCAAAACCGCCAGGAACAGGATGGCGGTATGGGGGTCGGAATCCCCATGGCGGCGCAGCAAGCTGCGCCGCCATGGAGGATTCCCAAGGGCAGCGGAAAACCGGCGGTACACCGCCGGTTTTCCGTTTCTGACCGCGGCTGTACCGCCGCGGTCAGAATGCCCAAGTGAGCACCGCCAGCCTGTTGGCGGTGCTCCCGCGGGCGTTGGCCCTGGCGGATTTTACCGCCAGGGTCAGAATGACCCCCTAACTCTAACCCACTGTGAAGGACCCTTGTCACCCCCAATCCGGTTTTTGTTCCGGCTAACTAGCAGTGCCTCATCTCTCCCAGAGGGAAGAGATAATTGGGCAGCTGAGCGCATGACATCTTAGTGCTTCCCAGGGAAGTCGTGGTCACTTAGATCCCAACCAGTTCTCTCATACCCAATGTGGTCTCATATACAAATGACAGAGGCAGTTTAAGTTTTACAGATTGATTTAATAAAACGACTGCATTTTAGATAACAAGGTGTGAGCCGCAATAACCAGAACCATACAACACAGTAGGATTGAAATAGTAACGAGGAGAGTAAAACATAGAAATAACGCTATCATAGTGCTACTAGATTACGTTCTCTCTTCTAAGTTCTATTTGAGCACAGCATGTTAAGCTCTAAGCCTGCCTTTGAGGTTCCCCGGGTGGACATCAACCGTCATACCTGAGCAAAGGCCTGTGATCTGGATCAGCATCTGCAACAGGGCAGTGAGCGTCTAGTTGTGGTTCCCTGGTCGGAATCTTCCTCTTACGTGTACCAGGACTAGGAAGTGTTTTTATAACTAACACGCCGGTTTTCTAAGAAACGTCCCTACGCAAGAATGTGTACTTTCTACGAACCCTAAAGACTAAACTCCTACCACGTCTATCGGCAATGTACCAGACTGTGGGGGTCATTCTGACCCCGGCGGTCACGGACCGCCGGGGTCGGTGGTAGCACCGCCAACAGGCTGGCGGTGCTCCGCCGGGCATTCTGACCGCGGCGGTACAGCCGTGGCCAGAAGCGGAAAGTCGGCGGTGTACCGCCGACTTTCCGCTGCCCATGGGAATCCGCCATGGCGGCGCAGCTTGCTGCGCCGCCATGGGGATTCCGACCCCCTCACCGCCATCCTGTTCCTGGCGGTTCCGCCCGCCAGGAACAGGATGGCGGTGAGGGGTGTCGTGGGGCCCATGGGGGCCCCTGCAGTGCTCATGCCAATGGCATGGGCACTGCAGGGGCCCCCGTAAGAGGACCCCACTTTGAATTTCAGTGTCTGCTCAGCAGACACTGAAATTCGTGACGGGTGCTACTGCACCCGTCGCACATCCTCCACTCCGCCGGCTCCATTCGGAGCCGGCATCCTCATGGAGGGGTGTTTCCCACTGGGCTGGCGGGCGGCCTTTTGGCGGTCGCCCGCCAGCCCAGTGGGAAACCCAGAATACCCGCGGCGGTCTTTTGACCGCGCAGCGGTATTCTGGCGGTTCCCTCCAGGCGGACGGCTCCCGCCGCCCGCCGGGGTCAGAATGACCCCCTGTATCCTTGACTGGAGCACAGAGCGAGCAAGATTGTATTGTTTGAGAACTCCGGTGCTGAAGTAAGCTAAACAGTGTGATAGAAGAAAATGAAACAAGACCCTGAAACTGGTTGTTGAAAAATAACAGTGCGAGGCTGAATAAAATGCATCTAGAACAAAGTGCACAGGGGCCTAATGCTTTAAGCAAACGTGCAAAGGCTAGATTAAAAATGGCTACACTACAGGCACACTGTACTGCGAATCCCAAAACATACTGCTGATAAATGGTTAGCAGACAAACACTCGTTCAGCCAAGGAAACAACACAATGCAGATGATACATCCTACAAGCATAGGATGCCACATTATTACACAAAAGAGTCACAGACAACACAAGACAACTACTGCCATGAAAGGTCATTTCTATAGTGCCAGCTACATCAACATGATCCCAATCATTTACTCTTGCAGCTGATCAGGGGTATGGCATCCAGCCATGGATCATGACACCATTTGGCAACCCAAGTACTGCTGCAGAGCGTGCCTACAACGACGCCCATAGGAGGACACGCAGCATTGTCGAGCGGACCTTCGGCATCCTCAAGTCAAGGTTCCTCTGCCTCGACATCACTGGTGGTAGCCTCCTATATTCCCCGGAGATGGTCTGTAGGATCATCCTCACATGTGCAATATTGCACAACATTTGTATCAAAATAAACATTCCCCTCCTGGAACCAGAGCCACACATGCCTGAAGAGGAGGAAGAGGAGGATGCTGTCCTGCAACAGGAGGGGGAACTACAGAACACGGCCGCTGGTATACGCAGGCGGCAACAGATCGTAATTAATTTCTTTTGAATATGATCACCTTCACCACTTTAGTTAACTAATTTAAATAAACACCTATTCTAATCACCACATCATCGTCTGCCTATTCCCTTTTGCACACCTTCATCTCTACTTATCAGAATAAAAGTGTTGCCTCATGGAGCATTGCTGAGATACTGAGTAGGACACAGAACATCCCAGAGCTAATGTGATGCCTAACATACAATGGTCACATACACACACACTCTTAATGACATATATCATGTACATATCTCCTTTGAAGGCCAATAGCAGAGGACCGCAACTATTTCACACATACATGTTGAAATCAAGGTCCAACGCAGCATATGGTACACAACTAAGACACCATCACTTAATAAGGGGAAAACATGCCTCATACATGAGGCAGTCAATGTGCTTTGGCATCAGTAACAGGAATGCCTGACCAGACCCTTGACAGCAGTAAGTCCAACTGCATCCAATGTTTGCGAGGACTATCTGTGACTAGAGTTCCCTAGAAGCAGAACATAGACAGCACAAGTGCCACACATATGACAAGCATTGCGCACATGACATTCCATGTACATGTCAGCCCATTTCCTAACTCCTGACACACCCATGCACCTGGTCACAACCCACCTGTCGAAGAGGTCCCTGGAATACTAAGATGTGTACCCTGATATTACCTCCTCTACACACACAGACCAACATTAGCAAACCAGTGTGCTACACCCTTTCCTATGGTATGCCATTGTCATAGAACGTCTGACTGCAAGGACGTCAGGTCAATTTATACACTGTCTTCTAGTTTCAAAGCCCTGTTAGCACATGTAGATAGCTTCCCCTGTGAAAATGTCTGTTGGCCCTTAGAATGTAAGTCTTACCTACAGGACTGGTGAGAAACAGATGCAGCCCACACCTGTGATCACCTCTATGCACACCACCCATTTCAAAAATCCCTACCCCTGATGATGCCTGGAACAGCATAGGAGTTGCCATTATGTCAAATACACCGTTAAGCATTGATACTAATTAAGCCGTGTAACACAGCCCTTGGGTTCATTTGTCACCTTCAAAAACACAGAACATACACAGTGTGACATGTCAACTGTCTAGTTTCTCCTCCAAACAGTCTCAGTCAGACCACTGATTACATAACTTGTCAAGTAGCTGGATCCTGAATCACCTTGCATTCTGTCAGCCTGACTGGCAACTGACTGTGCATCACACTAAAGTATCCCTGTGTCTTCATGTGTACCACACTTGCGTTAGCAAACCTCTCATTCATCAGGAGGCATTGGGCATGGGCTTCTTCCATGCATACACAAATACATTGTATAGCATCATCTGCCTTTTAACTGTACCATTTGAGTTACATCCTCTTGGAAAAGCAAAATTCATGGCCCATCCCTTGTCTGGGTTGCATTTATGCATGAATGACAAAGTGTGACAGTGTCCCAGGGTCGTAGGCAGGGATTGGGTACGGGGCTTTCAGCACAACCAGCAACCTCTGATAATGTCCATGAATAATACACAAATGTCAGGACCATGACAGTTCACACACAGAATCACAGTGCGCACAACATAGTGATGGGATGTGTGTGGTGAATAGCTGCAAGAATAATCAGCACAGAGGCTATGATGTTCCCAGATGCAGTGGGAAGTGCAGAGGCCAACCTGTGTACAAATGTTGTAATGACACCTGCCGGAACATGACACCTGAGACATTATCTCACTCAGCACACCAAGGTTGCCCTGTTGACTGTCTCAGTACATGTCTTTAGTGACAGGGTGGGACCATCCACATGTTGGTTCACATGTCCACATCCACTTTACTCACATTGATCAACCAAGGGTACTCAGTAGATACAGGAATAGCTGCCACTGACTCATGATGAGTCCTGGACCGACCAGTGACAAATTACACCCCCATAAATATACAGGATCATCATTGGACCACACAAATGAACAAGACACTTATGTGCAATTGATCACTGGAAATAAGTGTACACGTGCTGTCTTGTATGCTGGTCCACCACAGCCACTTGATAGTTGGGGCTCACTTCTATGGCCTCAACCGTGGTGTCATCATACATTTGAGATTCACCCTTGTCTGTCTCTGCAAACAACATGGTACCCACTTCCTCAATGCATGTGTATGACTCACTGTGGGATTCTCCAAGTACTGCCTAGGAAGCTCTTACCAATACTCTAGGACATAGAATGTAAAAAATGTGGACCATTGACATGAACAAGCGTCTGCCATCCATCTGGTGCATGCTATGTCACATGTGGAGTCTGCGTGACCCTAAAACTTGGAAGTACACTTTACGGGTGTTGTTACCTGTATGACTAACACATGCCCTCGCTCATTTCCAATATGACTTGCATCTAAGGATTGGACACATGGACGTCACATTCATACAACCATATGTACAATTATGCTTCGTGTGATACAACACACTTGGTCAACCAACACATTAGTTGCCAAAGCACACAATTTGAGCCAAAGGCATTTAGGTATGGTACATTGCTATCCTCTCCTTATGCCAAACATGCACAATTTGTGCAACACATATATGTAGGCCACACTTATGACCATCTATTGCATCAGCCAACTGTAAAAATACTGTGAAGGGAGTAGTGGATCATGTTCTGCTGCAGTATGATGTCACACATGTGAACATACACCATCAACACCATACTGTCTTCAATTAGCCAATGTCTGATGTGTCCGAAATGTAACATAACCAAAAAAACAAGTAAAAATGCTCCAAACCAGTTAATGCACTGTAATTTTGACATCCCTAGCGTTGTGCGTCATTTTTTGACAACCAAAACTGTATTTGCGTCATTTTTTTTGATGCACAGGAGTGAAATTTAGCCCGCATCCAGATATTTGTACAGTCCATGTACCATTATGTGGATGCAGGTTAATATTCACTTCTGTGCGTCAAAACAAATGATGCAAATACAGTTTTGGTAAACAAAAAATGACGCATAACGCGAAAAAGGCGGGACGTTTCATACAGGAAGTGATGTAATAGGATATCCTGTTTACAGATCATGTACAGTGGCTGTACTTTCACTTTCACTTTGCAGTCTATGATCCTTCTAGACTGTTTGGCTGTGTAGAGAGTGTTGTCCTGAGATTTTTTGCTGTTTTTGTCCTGTGTGCTATCTGTATTGTCAATTTGTGAAATAAATATTGTTGGTGTATACTGTACTACTGTGTTTTGTCTACATTTGTCCATTTATCTTGTGTTTTTCTTGTTTGTGGGAGTCTGTTGTGGGTAGTGTTAGTTTGGGGATAGTTGGGCTCTTTTAGTGGTTAAGTTTACTTTTTTTCTGTCTTTGTACCCCTACTTTCCCCCTTTTCCCCTTTCTATTTCTTTTACCCCTATTCCATTTCACTTCTAAGTATGTCTGGTAGGCCACGTCTTGGCAGGATGGGGGAAGAGGAGTTGGGGGGGTTCATCTGGCTTGTGACACATTTCTTGCCGCTCATGATCCAGGCAGGGTGATACAGGGGTATCCGACAGAGGCACGCAGAATCCGGTGCGAAAAGGTGCTTCATCACCTGCAGCGTGTGTATGCCAGCCAGAGGAGTGACCACCAGCTCCAGCACCGGTGGGCTGACCTCATCACCAGGGAGCAGGATCTCTTGGACCACCTGGGAATTATGATTGGTGGCACTGTTGGTGAGTACGAATTATGTTAATGTGCACAATTAAATGCTCTGTAGTGACATCAGGGGATTAGTACAATGTCTGCCAGCTAACTTGCTGACTGTGTGTAATGCTGGGGAAATATAAGGGGATCATTGATGAACTATGGCAAGGATCAAAATTGCTAGCTGTCAGGTAGCACATGCTCAGCAAACTTACAGGTTCCTTTTCCATGAAGGAAATTGGTGCGGCCTTTTTGTCAGAACAGCTAACAAAATATGAGCCAATCACATCTATAGGGTACTATTGACAGAGAAGTACAGAAGTACCAACATTTAGGCCAACTATGTTGACGGAATTGCTAGACTGACTTTAGAATCACTACATGATGCTGAAAATGAGTGCTGCCTTCACGTCAATTGATAATAGCAAAGTGGCTCAGACATATGTCTCATGTGAGTCTGGTGAGTGTGGAAGGAAAGCGTTCACAGAAGTACTATGAATGTGTGGGATTATTGTGGTCCTTGATCTTTTTGGATACATGTCAGGTCTTGATTTGAAAACATCGTAAAAAGGTGTAAGGTGCCCTCAGGTAACATCTTAAGAGGTTTGTTGGAATTAGTTGAGCCACAATCCAAATATGGATGGCAGCCCAAGTGTATGCACATGGCCTCACAGCTCCAGGGTTGGTGCAAATCACCATAGCTGGGCCACATCAATTGAATAAACTGTAACAACAGGATGGCTTACAAAAGTCGCTGCCCCTCCCTCTGTACATTGGGCCTATGTGCAATAAATGTGTCATGGCTACAAGGCATGTTTGACTGGTAATGCAGTCCTCAAGTAACCAGGCTTTGGATGTCTCTCTTGGATGCACATGATGAGACAATTACACTACATATTTTTTAGTGCTCACCAATTAAGGGGCATGTTTGCAACCACATGATAGTTAGGGCCAATGTATGTGTGCAGATATGTGTGTAACTGTCACAGGAGACCCATGCTATGTACAAGTTGGCCGTGATATATCAGATGCAGTACCATCATGTCTGAATGGCTGCCATTTCCTTATTCAGCCTACACATTGTAAATGTTTATGAAATTGTTGCACTGTGCACAGATTTTGAGCACATTTCTTCCTTCCATACCTTACAGGTGGACCGGCACCCTACACTGTGGGAGAGGTGGCGACATTTGAGGACCCCGACCACTCCAATAAGTGTTGATATGTCTGTTATGTGTTGTGTTTGCTGGTTATGGACTTGTGTGAGTTGGACGCATAGTAAGGTGTGATGCGTTGGGCAAGCTTTTCTCTTGTTCCATGAGTGGGAATGCAGTTATCACATGTTTTGAGTTTGCCAATGCGTATCCAATGGTATCATGTAGGGATTGTAGGACATCCCTGTAGGCCCCACTGTGAGTACAGGGGTTAGTCATGTGTATGACACTTGTATCACCAAGAGTCGCAATGGAAGTCAGCCCCAATTTAGTCAGCCTGTCAGACCCACATTCTCTAAGACTGGTACAGCAAATTGCTTTCCAATAGACATCTGCTTCCCTATTTACCTACTTAATTATGAAACAGTAGGTAGAACCTCCTAGCAGCATGTACTTCCACATGTAGTGCTATAAGTATGTGGCATTTGAGTGCAATGGCCTAGGTGTGCAAGGAATTCATGATCATGGGTGTTCCTGCAACTCTGTGTCTGATGTAAGTCAGGCCTTACTGGAAGTATATGTTGTGTACCAAGTTCTGCATTTCCTGACATGTGTGGCCCTTTGATTGGTCTAGGGTTTGCTGACTCCTAATTGTTGATAGACCTTACCTGTGGTGTGTGTGTAGAGCCAAACACGTGTGGAGTTTTCTATACACTCCTCGGTGTACATGTTGTTGGAAATTGATAGTTGTTTATCCACCCCACCTCGGGCATGGTTTGTGAATGGGGTGCCTAGTACTGATGCTACCAGTATGTTACACATACATGTGAATAAGTGACGGTTTGGTTGCAACCTAGTATACACACTCAGGTTTGGCACTTGGTACTATACTGGCAAGTCCAGTTACAACTTGCAGACCATGTGGCTTTAGTTTTGCTTTCCGTACACTGACATTTGGAGCCCACGTCTTGGCGGAGGATATGCAGCATGATTCTTAGCTGATAACTGCCAGAACTCAGATTGCAAGTCAAAGCCAGTTGTTACCCATCTTGTAGGTTATGGATGTGCTATGTGTGGTGTGACCTTTGTAGGCTGGTCAGCCATGTACTTCCTCAGGGACATTCAATGATCTGTTACAAGTACAGTAGATGTATTGTCTGATTAACTTCTTGTGCCATTGCACACAATGCAGTTACTAATGTAGAATATCTGCATTTGTCTTCACAGCTACTAACATTACTCCAGACCAGGTCCGTGAATTTCACCGCCGGGCGATGCAATATCAGCAGATCCTGCTGGTGGAGTCGGGGTTCCGGAGGATGGCCGGCGATATCGACATGAACGGGCCTCCGGGGCATGGAGAGCGTTCCCACAGGATGGGCCTACTTTGCCCACCACAGCCACCACCAGCACAACCACCAATCCAAGCCAGGTGGCCCCACCCACAGCTGGGACTGTTGGTCCTACATCTGCTGGACTTCCAGGACCCAGCATTGCCACCGGTGCAGGACAGCCCACTTTACCTGGCACCACACACACACCGACCTCCTCCACCGGTACCCAGACTGCCACAGCTCCATCTGTTGACCCTGCAGCCTTCCACAACATGGAACGTAAGATGGACCGTGTGCTGCGCAAGTTGAGCCACCTGAGCCGGGATGTGCGCCACATTAACCGGCGTGTTAAGTCTATTAAGAGGACCCTCCGGAGGGCCAACCTCTAGACATTTTTTGATGGACATGATTCCATCCAAGTTTTTGCAAGACTGGCAAGTTACAAAGCGCAGGACCTTGGTAAATGTGGGCCATGTGGCAGGGACTAGTGCTTCCGGGTCATTTTCCTTGTGAATGTGATCTGTTCCATGTCTTCTTCTTCTGATGTGTGTGTTGCCTGCTTTGTCCTTGTTGTTTTGGTTGTGAAGGGGCAACACACACCTCAGTGTTAGAAGACGTGGAGTCAGACATCCCAGTCGCTGCTCCCTGTGAAGGTCTTAAGGGCAGTACTGCAGCAAGGATGGCCTGCTGGTTCTTGAGAATAGCAGCCACATCACGATGGTAGGCAGCCAGGTCGGCCCTGAGGGAGTCATGATTGCATTTGTGCATGCAGTGGAAGGTTTGGGGTGCGAGGTGTTGTGGCAACTCCCTTACTGCAGTGGTGAATTCCTTGACATTTTCTTGTAGTCCTTGCAGTATGGATGTTAGGGCTTGCATAGCTTCTGCCTGATCTGCACGAATGCATCCCCTCAAGGCTGGCTGCCATAGATTGCATCCCAACCCACACCTCCTTGGCCAGCTCCCGCTGTACTCCAACTACAGTTCTCTCAAAGCTGGTGCCAGTGTCGTCTGAGTCCTCAGCTGTATTGGAGCTGGCAGGTCTTACAATTGGGGTGGTGGGTGGATCCACTGCGATGGCTGCTTGTTCTGTGCTCCTCCTTGTGACTGAAGGTGGGGTCTGGAGGGTGTCAAGGACCTTTTGGATAGTCTCCTGGGGAATGTTTATCGGCTCATCATCCATGTCATCAGGGAAATCTGGGACAGGCATATAGGCAGGAGATCCATCTCCCTCTGCAATGAAACAGGGTACAATTAGTGTGTCTGTGTTGTGGCAATTTTGATGTGACATGCCTGCCTTTTGATGAATTCACTTTGTGATCTTGTTTTGTGTTAATTTCTCCAGTCCTTCAGATGGGCATTCTTCCAGGCCTATGGCCCACCTGTGTGTCACATTTATGTTATTGAGTTATCAGACTTGTCAGCCTCATCGCATCTAGGTGTTGGTTTATGCCAAATAAAGAATTGCCACCTTCTTTTCCTACTCAACCCTCCGTGTACATCCATTCTCATGGTGAGACCTTTCACTGGCTGTGGGTTTTCTGATGGCCCTGGCAGCACACTTAACAATCTGGACCTGCCCCAATCTCTGATCATTCACATCCACTTAAATGTAATTGACATGTGGCACTAATATGCATGGCAATGTTATGATCCGATATGGATGTTGACATTGGTAATGTGTCCTGCTGATGTTGGGGAATGTGTGTTACATTGGATTGCCCTGATAATAGTATCAGTGTCCTATTTCCTCCTCTGACTGTGCAGGTGTATTTCAGTGACCAGTTACATGTGTCCCCTCTGTAATGCTGTTGTCTGAGCAGTATGACATTTGGAATGTTGCATTGTTACCCAGGCACAGGATGGACCCTGACATATGCAGCATGGGTGTGTCCTTAGTGCTGTGTAGCTCCAATTTTTGTTTACATTGGCTGATGTTTGCGACAACTATGGGCATTGACATTTGAGAGTAATGGGGCCTTTGTCTTGTTTCTGGGGATTGTTGCAGTTGTCATCCTCACCCCCTAATTTAGGTGTGTATGGGGAGGTTACTGCCATTGGCTACTTGAGCTGCACACAGAGCAGAGGTGGTAGTGGCAACTGTTGTCGCAGTTACATTCCAGTTGTCGGTATGGCTAGAGGTTGTTAATAGGGCCCTAGTTAATGTAGGGGGTATGTCGGCTTACGTGTGCCGGGATGTCAGTTTTACGTAGTGGCCTTCCCTCCTTGTGTGGCTTTCCCTTTGCTCCATCGTTGGCATGACAGCATGCCCCCATTGGACTGTTGTTGGTGTTGTGTAATGGTGTGTCCTAGGTCTTCTCAGAACGGGCCATGCCCCCATGCCATGCCCCTTTACCCATGCCACTCCATGTATTAGATGACTTACATACATTTAGTGGTCGGTATCCCCCCCGCTCACAGTTGACATTATTTCATTTTTATTCCCCATGCGACTTACCCTTCATGTGCGTTGTCTCCTGGTAGTCTGCGCTGTCCTGTCCTTGAATCCATGTGACGATCTCCTCAGGGATGACGGCTGCGACCATCTCCTCCATGTGGTCCAGGGCCTCCTGGTGTGCTGGACTCCCCCCTCCAGTCTGCAGTGCTGCCTTCCTGTTCCTGGCCATCTTTTCCTTGGTCCTGCGCTTGCAGTCATGCCAGCGTTTCTTGCACTCGACGACTGTTCTGCGTACTTCAGCCACACTGTTAATCTTGTCGACAATTTGTTGCCATATAGCCTCTCTCCTACTGATTGGCAACTTTGATGTGACAAACAGTTGGTGCTGGTGTTCCGTCACCTCTTTCACCAGAATTTCCTGCTCCTCTGCACTAAAGCAACACTTTCTTTTCTTCTTAAAAGTGTCCTTGTCCTTGTGTGGGACATCCTGGCTGGTTCCTGGTCTGCTGTCATCTTTCTGGGGTCTGTAGTGGCATCTGGGATCCATTTTAGCTCTCCTCTGGTGAAATGGCTGTGTTCGCTGTTTTTTTTTATGCTATTGCGTAAAAAAAAATGGCCCATATCCGGTTTGCGGTGTTGTAAATTGACCCACAGTCATTTCTGCCGCATTAACGTCATTTTCCTTTACGACTTGACGCCGTGGTGTGCGTAAAAAATAATGACTCCCACCTGTTGTTTGCGCCGCCGTGCGTCAAAGTATAAATATGACGCCCGCACGGTGCACCAAAATGGCGTTAGCCGGGCGTAATATTTTTGACGCAAAACTGCGCCGGCGCAGTTTTGCGTCAAAAAGTATAAATATGGGCCCAAGGCCCTCATTACGACCTTAGATCAGACCGCCGGGCGGCCGCCAATGCAGCCGCCCCCCGCCGCGGCCATTTTGAGATCCCCGCTGGGCCGCAACGCAGGAGCCAGCTCCAAATGTAGCCGGCGGTGTTGTGGCCGTGCGAAGGGTGCAGTTGCACCCATCGTGCTTTTCACTGTCTGCTATGCCCCGCAACTCCCTGTACCGCCAGGAAAACTCGGGACTCGTAATCCCCTGGGCAGCACTGCTAGCAGCGCTGCCCTGGCGGATTACTACCGCCGGGGCCATTGTGGCAAGAAACCGCCAGCCCCGGCGGTGCGACCGTAATGACATGGGAAGCACCGCCAGCCTGTTGGCGGTGCTTCCGTCATAACAGCCCTGGCGGTCTTGTACCGCCAGGGTTGCAATGACCCCCAAGAGTCCACACTTGTTTGGCGATGACATGCTAAATTCCTTTCTTCTGGTGGGTGTTGATCTGCATGGATAACACAGAAAAAAGGAAAAAGTCTTGTCTGCATGCACCATGCCAATAGTGGTGGGCAGTACACTTCAGCAAACACCTTCACTACTTCACATTTCAGATACACCATCATTCATCACACCTATCACACATTGATATTGCATTTGATTCAGCTGCTCCTCTGGTGCACCATATAGTTGTTCATACAGGGGTAGCACCTCCTCCACAAGCTTTTCCAGCTCCTCAGGGGTGAAGGCTGGGGCCCCATCACCTGCAGGATTTGGCATGATAACTCCCAGAGGCAGAAAACAGCAGCTCAGGTAGTGGAGGTCTTGCTGGCAGCAGTGTCAGGAGTCAAATGAGCAATACTGCAGAAGATGGCGGTCGCGTCCGCTACGTACATGACCGTCACCACCGGGGGACATCGCCAATGGCCCAAATCCACCAACGGCAGCACTGTCTTCTTATAGCAATTTCCACTGCGGTTGTGACCATCTACCACCATGAAGACTTCCGCTGGCTGACTTAGTTCACTTAAGATGACCAGTACAGTAGTTCAGGCGGCTGCCATTTTGAGCACATTACATGTATGGAAGAGTTTTATCATCTGCATCATTAACTCTACCCCATATGGCGCAGTACAACTGTAAGTAGTTCCTTCATGTTTAGTTGTCAACCTGTGCATCAGTGCAGTAAATACTGTGTTACTGGAGGACATGTGGTGATAGCAATGTACACCTACTTGGATGTTCCCATGTGCTTTGAAAACATTGATAATGTGCTACACTATGTGCAAGACATGTCCAATCGATTGGACTGACAACCATGTACAGTAACAGATGAATCTGTATGTGTAGTTACATAGTTAAATGGGGGGATGTGCACCAAGGACGGTGTCCTTGAGTTCATAACTATGTGCTGTACTGTAGATATCTGAGTTTGAAGCTGAGCTCGACAGCAGATATGTGTGAGATGTGTATCTGACTTTACAAGATGTCTGCATGTTGCATGTCACATACAATTTTGTATTTTGTAATTTATTCACATAGTTTTCATTCCATGAGGAGAGGACGACAACCACCAGTGTACCGTCCACTAGTAGACCTGCACACTATAGAGGACTGACAATGTATCCAGACATATCGGCTGAATCTTCATACTATCATGGATCTTTGTGATCAAGTGGAGCCAGACCTGATGCTTGCCATTCGCAATCCCCATTGCATACCTCCCATTTTTCAAGTCTCCTCAGTGCTACACTTCCTGGCCACTGGATCCTTTCAGAACACAGTGCCCTAACTGCAGGAATGTCTCAGCCCATGTTCAGTCTGGTTTTGAGAGATGTACTGTGTGCAAAGGTTTGGCCTATGTGAAGGCAGAGTTTTATACTATGGGACACATCCCACATGTGGTTGGTACCATAGATGGCACCTATGTAGCCTTGGTTCCCCCCAGTGCCAATGAAAAGGTGTATAGGAACAGGAAAAACTACAATTCCATAAATGTTCATGTGGTGTTTCTGGCAGACCAGTACATTTCATAAGTCAGTGCCAAGTTTCCAGGATCAGTCCATGATTCCTTCATTATTTGAAACAGCAATGTCCCAATGCTGATGACACAACTCCACACAGAGAGGGCCTGGCTGGTTTGTAAGTTACAACTGATATGTGTGTTTGCAATGTATGTCTCCTACCATCACAATGTTTGATGGGCCACATTTATGTGTGTGTTGCTCTACCAATTGTTTCACAGGGGACTCTGGCTATCCAAACCGTCCTTGGACACCAGTGAGATACCCAACCAGGCATGGGGAAGTCCACTACAGTGAGGCCCACGGGAGGACAAGGCATGTTGTTACGTGGACTTTGGGCTCCTGAAGGCAAGATTTAGGTGCTTGGACAGATCAGGAGGAAACCTACTCTACTCACCCAACAAGGTATGTCAAATAATAGTTGCCTACCGCATGCTCCACAATCTTGTCCTGAGACAACAGATACCATTTTTACTAGATAAGAGGGAGCCAGCAGAACCTGTTGGTGGAAATGCAGATTTGCCAAGTGATAAAGAGCCAGAGGAAGATGAAGCAGGAGGCCCTAGAGCAGATCTCATCAATCAGTACTTCAACTTCAGTATTTCAACTGACTAAAAGGCATGTGAAGTAGACATAATGCTGTGGTTCAAATGTGTAACTTGAAGTAGATGGGTAGCATGTCAGCTCCTTTCTTGCATCATCTGTGGAGTTGTAGATAGCTCCGATGCCCATGAGTGAGTTGTGCATGCAAACTGTAATTTTATTGTGTCCAGAACAGAGTGGTCTACAGTCTCGTGTATTATTAGGGCAGATGCAAAGTTACACTTCAGGACACGGCTTCTCTGATTTGAGGAGTGTATTCTGCTCTGTTCCATCTCTCTTCTGTTACAAGCATAGATCCTGTTTAGGTGATCAACCTTGGCAAAAGACAGACAGTGTCAAAAGCAGATGGGAATTGCAGACAGAGATGAGAAATGGACATGGCTTATACCAGGTACGTTGAGTTTTGATTATGTGGAGTGTGCCTGACATTGTTAGACTGTCAGGACACTGGGGTGGAAAAGTGATTTCCCATCAAGGTCAGCTGTAGGGCACATGAGGTTGTCAAAAGCTGTCATTTGTGTCTGAATATGTGTCTGTGGTGGTTGTCCCTCTTGATTTCCCCCAACATGGGGTTTACTTGGCACATCATGCCTTTGGAACTTTGGTAGGCCCCCAACACTTGAGAGATGGTTTCCTAGTCAGTAGTGTCCATTTGAGACCCCATCCTCTGGCCCATAGCATCCCTCCTATACACCCTTCCCCCAAATGCCTGTGCCCCTGGCACAGTGTGCCCACTTCCAGTGGTGGCAGGTCCATCATTGTCAAGGGTGGCAAGGTGAGACTCAAATACCTGTACTGTGGGGCACACAATGGATGAAACAGTCCTTGGGACACAGGTTGGTGGGTGAATGGTTGTCTGTGATGTAGAAGAAACAGGGCTTGGAGGAGTTGACGCGGGCATGGAGAGGCTGACAGTTGTTGACTGACCAGGTGTCCTAGATGGGCCAGGTTCTTCATTAGTGTCCAAGAGGGGTAGTGGCAGTCTCCATTATCCCCTCCATGCTGACAACAGCAAGGTTACCTGTGAAGGGAGAGGAATACAGAGTTCAGGTTACAATGGGGGTATTGAAGCAGTTGTATGAGATGCAGACAGTGCTTTGGCATGATCCCCAGCAATGACATTGACGGCCGATGCACTATGTATTTTGATACAACATGACTCTGTAACTTCAATTCCATTCACCATGTTTTATGCTAGAAAACTATGTTGGTAGTGATAGTATCACTGTTGGCATCTGATATTGTCTGATAGTTGACATGGCTGTTCACCTCTTTTACCTAGTGAACTGTCTGGCATGATAGCTGGCACAAATAAGAGCGGTAGAATGCACATTGGTGTCCTTGTAGGAACACAGTATATGAGTTAACAATGGACATCAACCTGTGTCTTGTTGTACTACATGTGCACTCACTCACTCAGCCATCTGACTTTCCAATCCAGGTGAGTATATATGTAGCTTGGGTTCTTTGATCTGTGGCCATTATATATGGACGCTCAGCTATAGCTGTATTTTGCTTGGGATGTTAGTGTGTGTGAGCTATTGCATTTCTGTCATTGCCATGTACTGTTTCACACTAGTACAATCAAGATGGGATGGATCGGATATTGGTTTGACATGCATGACAAGTAATATTTGGTGCAGTGTACTGGTGGAATATGTTGGGATTTTGCATTCTGGGAGTTGTAGTGCAATAGTGAGCCAGTGCTTCACGTGCCATTTCCAAAGGCTGTGGGGCTAGATCTGTTTAGTGAACATGTGGCTTGCCAGGAAGGGGTATTAGGTGATTAGGAGAGAGTTGTAGTGGGTGGAGTGTTAATTGGGGTGGGTATAGGTGGTGGGGGAGCATGTAGGACAAGACAATTGTGTGACATGAATGTTGTTTGTACTTGCCAGACTCTACTCCTCCAGGTATTCCTGTCAGGCCCTCAGGATGCAGGATGTTCAAGACCTTTTCCTCCCAAGATGTGAACTATGGGGGAGGAGGGGTGGGCCCACCGCCAGTCTTCAATACCGCAAGCTGGTGCCTGGATGCCATGGAACGGACCTTCCCCCTGAGGTTGTTTCCCCTCTTCCTGATGTCCTCCTGTGCACGTGGATAAGTGTCTACAGAATTGACCCTGTCAACTATTTGCCACAACTCCATTTTCGTGTCAATAGTTTGCTGTATCTGTGCTCCAAAAGTTGTGGCTCTACCCTTATAATTTCATCCACCATGACCTTCCACTTCTCATTTGTAAAACGTGGGTGTTTTTCTGGGGACATGGTAGTGGTTGTGCAGACTGTGTGGTTGTGTGCTAAGTGAATGGGTTCAGAGTTTGGACAATTGTGAAGTGTAGGTGCTGTGATGTGAATATGTGCCAGGTGTTGTGGATTGTGTGAGTTACCGATGTGTGTGTTTGGTATGTTTTGCAGGTGTGTGATGTGTGCATGGTGAAGTGTTGATGGATAACTATTCTTGCTATTTTGAACTCTCTGGGATGTTGGTTGTTTGGGTTGAGTGTGGAGTTTTGATTGCAAAGGATTGTGGTTTAAATTGGGGTGTGTTATATAGTACAGTGAGTAGGTATGTTGTGTGTGTGAATGTGTATCAAATGTGGGGTATTCAAACTATCCAATGTGGTATGGTGTTCTGACAGAAAGGAGTTGAGACCACTGTCATGATTTGTGTATCGTAATTTGATGTGTGGATTTTTGTCAGGCTAGCGGTCATGGTGATTGAACCACCTCTTTTCTGTCCTTCAGTGTCCTGGCGGTTTTGGAAAGGTTGTTGTTTTTTGCAGACTTCACAGTGTGACTCTTAGGGCCATATTTATACTTTTTGATGCAAAACTAGCGCCATTTCTTAACGCCACCTGTGAGTAAAATTTATAGTTTAACGCTGGGTGGCACTAAGAATAGCTTAGAGTCATTTTTTCTGATGCTAACCATTGCGCCTTGTCTTAAGGCAAAATTACGTTAACGCAGAAAAATGACTCTAATCCGGTTTATGACATGGAAAAACATCGCAAAACGGATATGCACCATTTTTCCCCGCAATAGCGTCAAAAAGCGACGCAAATGGAGCAAACAGTGCTAAGGAGCACCACAATGGATCACAGAAGCCAGGAGAGACCTCAGGGAGACCCCAGCCAAACAGGAACCAGCCACTAGGACACAGACAAGACCCAGGGGAGAGACAAGAAGAAGAGGAATAGCCTCTTCAGCACACAGGAGCATGAAATTCTGGTGACAGAGTTGACAGAGCACCAGCATCAACTCTTCATCACCTCTAAATTGCCAATTGGGAGGAGAGAGGCAATTTGGCAACAGATTGGGGACAAGACCAACAGTGTGGCAGAGATTAGGAAAACTGTCATGAGTGCAAGAAATGCTGGCATGACTACAAGTGCAGGACAAAGGAAAAAATGGCAAGGAACAGGAAGGCAGCACTGCAGATCTGAGGTGGGAGTCCAGAACTGCAAGAGGACTTGGACGAGATGGAAGAGATGGTTGCAGCCATCATCCCAGAAGAAATTGTCACTGGTATCGCAAAACAGTATAGCACAGACTACCAGGAAACAACACATATGCAGGGTAAGTTGCATAGGGGACCAAAATGCCTAAATGTCAAGTGCAAGAAGGGGAGGCACATACCTACTACACAATGCATGTCAACCCTGCAAATCAGGTGGCGGAATGGGTAAAGTGGCATGGCACTGGACTCCCTGCACTGCCCATGCCAGGTGCATGGGCTGTGTTGGTGCATCCAGGTCCACAGCACAACACAACACCAACAACCTTTGCATGGGGGTCACCGCCATGCCAAGGCTGCTGGAAATACTGAAGCAGACCAGGAGGGTAGGGTAGAACGCAAAACTGGTCTGGTGTCACAGGACAGCTGGTATTGTCAGAATGTAAACTAGAGGACAATGCCCAGTCTCAGGCCATTGCCTCAAGCGGCATTTACCATTGACAACAGTTGCTGCTACTACCTGTGCTGTGTGCGCTGGTCAATTAGGAAATGGCCGTTACATGCCCATGGCACAAACACACTCAAAATGAGAGTTCAGTATGACTGCGTGATCAACCCCGATCAATCCCTATCCAAGTGCAACTCCTGTCAACTGCTTATGTCCATCGACTCAATAACCACCAGGCACTGTCACATACATAATGATGTACGCAGCAGTATTCTCATGCCCATGCTTCCCACTCCTGGGTTTACCCCTGTGCCTGTGTCACAATAGCTGCAATTCCACCATGCAACATCTCAGGTGTCATGGTTATAAGAGCACTGCAGTGAGGTGGAGGACATATGTGTGTAGGAAAGCAAACACACCCGCATAGTCACAAGAGGAAATGGAATTCTGCCAGGCCCATCAGTGCAATGCAATGTAGCACACTTATGCAAACATCAACATGAGAAACTACCAATGGTAATACCTGTATTGTCTCATGGAAATGCCATACATGGAGTGGTGCTAGGTCTCAGCATCGCATAGGTGTATGCGAAAAATGATAGACTGGGAAAGAGCCATCTTGTTATGTGTGGTGCTGTGGCATCAGCACCCCAACAATCATTGCAAGGCTCCACCATGCTAATGGAAGCAGAGGGAGGGTTGATGAGAACAAGAAGGTGGTAAGCCACAATTTGGACAGAACCCACACCTAGAAGATGTGACGCAGACAATTGCCCAAACTGCCCCCCCTACATTTGACATGCAGGTAGGGCATAGGGCTGAGAGACTGCAAACATTAATGACAGGAACAATGCATGGGAACCAACATGACAATGTACCACCAATAGGAAGTCAGTGACGTCACATTACAACTACCACAACACAGACACACTAATAGTACAATATCTCATTGCAGAGGATGATGGCTCCCCTGTGGAGCTGTCTGTCCTGGACTACCCTGTTGAAACCATCAGCCAAGAAACCCTCCAAGATGTCCTGGGAACCCTCTAGACACCACCTCCAGTCGCAAGGAGGAGCATCCATTTAGCAGGCATCCCAGAGGACCCACCCATCACCCCAATAGAACGACCTGCCAGCTCAAACACAGCTGAGGACTCCGATGACACAGGGACCACCATTGAGAGGACAGTAGTGGGGATAAAGTGGGAGCTGGCCAAGGAGGTGCGGGTGGGGATGCAAACTATGGCTGGCAGTCTTGAGGGGATGCACATGTGCATGATGACGTCCACAGAACAGACAGCAGCCATACAAGTCACACAATCCCTACTGCAAGGAGTCCAACAGTGTGTGAGGGACCTAACCACTAATGTGAAGGAGTTGCCACAACACCTGCCCCCCAATCTTGCTGCTGCATGCATGACAACAAGCTGGACTCCATGCACCGGGAACTGGCCTCCCTCACGGCAGACATGGCTGCCTACCACATGGATGTTGCTGCCATACTTAATAATCAGCAGCTCCTCCTTGCTGCACTTCTGCCATATGTAGTTCCACAGATGGCAGATGCTGGGAATTTGGTGTCCACTTCTCCAACCACTGAAGTGTGTGTTGCCCCCTCAAACCCACCAACACCACAATCAAGGACAGAGGAGATGACACACACATCAGAGGATGAAGATGTGGAACAGATCATCTTCACCCGTAGGAGCACACGGTAGCACCAGCCCATGCCACATGGGCACTGATTTTCCTTTGTCCTGTGCTTGAAAACATGCCAGTGTTGCTACAGTTGGTGATATGCACTCTTCACCACCACATTGTTAACCTTTCCACTATGGACTGCAATTGTCTCTCACTACTCAGTGGCAATTCATGTTCCTCCACACTAAGCACTTCATCCCAGCACGTCCAATGACATGTCCCTCAACCTTACATTTGTGTTGCGTCACAATAGAATGCTTTACACTAATAGGGTCACAGACCTTGACTATGTAAATATTGCACGCAGCACTTTTAAATGAACAGCACCTACACACCCACTTTGTCTCTTTGTGCTGTGACACATCTACTTTGCTGGGGATTTGGGATGCATGTAACATGTCTATGGTCACAGAGTGTCAATACCAGAGTGCAGAAATAATGTGGGCAGATATCTAAGCACAAGGACCCAGATTTATACCTATTTTGCACTGCATTAGTGTCATTTTTTTACGCATAAGCGGCACAAACTTACAAAATATCATTGCATTTTGTACGTTTGTGCTGCTTTTGCATCAAAAAATGATGCAAATGAAGCACAAAATAAGTATAAATCAGGGCCAAGGTATCGACAGGAAAATAGTCAATGCTGGTCATATCAACTACAAGCAAGTCATTGTGTATGTGACATTTGCTTTAAAACATACATGCCTCACCCACAACATACAGCAGGAATGGCTGTGTAAGAGTTTTTGGCCAATAACGTCAGCTGAGAGTACAAGTAAAACACATTGGTGTGACATTTGTTTACTTGACTTCTTCTGAAATTGTCACTATTCAGTATAGCAGTGTTGACATGAACTTCAGACTGCAGGGAGACGTCCCACAGTGCCCAACATCATGACACAGGATCAAACAATTACAGTTTAAAACGCACACCTACCTGTCCAGTACATGGGAACCATAGTCACGATGAGTGGTGGGTACAATGGATCGCAGATGATTTGAGATTTAGATTTGTTGTAGCTGCCAATGTGACTGCTCTGTTAGAAGTGGGAATTAACACGTCAACAGAGGGATGTGGATGCAGGATGGAATTCACAGGCCAACAGACAATTGGCACTGTACACTCCTGCAAAGACCCTGAGCCACCAGCATATGATACATGCAGTAAGGGAGTACCTAAGGGGCATTTTTATACTTGTTTTGCACCGAATTTACGAGAAAAAAAAATACGCAAATTCGATGCAAAACTAACTCAATATTTATAATTTGACGTAGACCGCCTAGCGCCAAACTTTTGGAGTTAAAGTCATTTTTTGGACATGGAAACCTACTTTGCGTCAATGAGATGAAAGGTAGGCATTCCTGTGCAAAAAATGACTCTATGGCCTTAGCGCCATATTTAACCCCCATGCTAAAATCACACACGGGCGGGCGGAGGGGTAAAAAAATGGTGCAAAGCTTTCTTTGCACCATTTTTCAACGCCTGGCTCAGGGCAGGCGTTAGGGGACCTGTGGGCCTATTTCCATGGTGGAATACCATGGAATAAGCCCACAAGTACCCTCCCCGGGCCCCAGGCATACCCCCACTTACACCAGAGGGACAGCAGAGGGAGGGGAACCCCATCCCAGGTAAGTATTGGTAAGTACAGGTAAGTATTATATTTTATTTTTTAAAGTGCCATTGGGGGCTCTGAAATGGCCCTGGTCCCCTGTGCTGGCTATTGGGGTGGTGGGCAAGTCTCCTGTCTTTTCTAAGACAGGAGTCATGTGGTATGGATGGTTTTGAGTCAGAAAATAACTCTAGGCAGGTTTAGAGTCATTTATTTTGACTGTAACCTGCCTAACGTCATTTTTTGGTGCACAACCCCCTTCTTCCATGCCGCCAGCCCCACCCGACTAACGTCATTTTTTTTTTTACGCTAGCCTACCCTTTGCACCGGCTTGCACCAATCCATAAATATGGTGCCCGGCTGGTGCACAGAAATGGTGTAAGTCTGTGCTAAACATTTTGGTGCAAAAGTGCATTAGTGCGGTTTTGCACCAAAAAGTATAAATCAGGGCCTAAATCTTTAATAACTATGTACAAAACAGAAATTAAAACTATGTAGCACACCTATACTAACCTAATCTATCCTAAACATACATTACCCACAACTGGTTCTAACTACCCTATGCTAAGCTTAATTACTACATTTAACAACCCACTTTAAACATTTGCCCCCACCCCCCTTATAGGGCGAGACACATGTAGGACAACATATATTAACACAAACATATACTACCTAATACTATTATATATTTTGTTTTGTGTTTTAAAAAAATATATATATATTTATATTTTTTTTAATCCACAACATCCCCAACATTAACCACCACCCACCCACCCACTCACAAACTAACATGTAATAATATGAAACCCCCACACCTACTTATCCTATCTAAAAACTAACCTACTCTAACCTATCACTAAACCCCTTAAAACCCACTACAAAACAGGATGAGGAATGACAAGGGAGGGAACTGAATTAGGGGTGAGGGGAGGCAAGTGTTCACAGGTTTGGCCTCCTCAGTGTTTTTTCAATTGCCTTTAGCCTCCAGGTATTTTTATCCACATCCTTCTGTATTGTGTCTAGGTTTTTTTTAACACTTTCCTCATGTCCCTCTGGAGCTCAGCAATTGCAGCCATGTCCATAGCAGCAGGTGTGGTGGTCTGTGTTGCAGACGTTGTTAGTGCAGCAGGTGTGGTGGTCGGTGTTGCAGACTTTGATGGTGCAGCAGGTGTGGTGGTCAGTAATGCAGAGGTCGATGGTGCAACAGGTGGGGCAGATGTGAGGCTGGCCGCTGTGGTACTGGGTGCAGTTGTGGTGGTGGCTACAGCCG
The DNA here is from genome assembly GCF_031143425.1 of Pleurodeles waltl. Lineage (NCBI taxonomy): Eukaryota > Metazoa > Chordata > Amphibia > Caudata > Salamandridae > Pleurodeles > Pleurodeles waltl. The sequence continues at coordinate 1,149,844,416 of NC_090440.1, read as the reverse complement.
TTGTGGCCAATGCCGGTCCCCCTTGGCTGAAAGCCGGCATTCTCCTGTGGCTCGCTCTCTCTGATAGCATCTTGCCACCCAGACTCAACATCCAAAATGTGTCTGTATCTCACTGCCCGCTTCTCGAAAGCCCTGATCTCCACCACATCCATTTTGGCAGCTTTAAAAATGAGACAGGCAACCATCAGTGTCATCATTGTGTGATGCATGTACAGATGATAATCTAACACTCTGCCTCAATTTGCACATGCAGCCCAAATCACAGTCCAGTTGATACAATGTCCCTGATGAATGTAATGGCAACGCTGCCTACCCATCATGTCTTTTACACAACAGCAAAGCACAACAACCAAATAAAGTGATCTGTGCATTGATGTAGTGCAATGTGTCACAATGCAAAGGCAGCAACTACTTCACATGGGCCAGGCCGACTAATCTCTTCATCTGAGTCAACTTCAAGGCACCCAAGACCAGTGATTTTTAGATGTAATTGGCAGGATGGTATGCAGCTGCTAATCATAAGGGGTCAGTGTTGTTTGGGACACATGCATGCTTGAATGAGATGACTGTCATCTACACTGTGACCATCACATCTACCTACATGTATGTTTTTCTATTACCCCTGTGCCTCAGGGGGGATGGGCACGCAATACATCATGGGCATGCAATACATCATCACAACTGTCGAGGACAACCACAAAGGCATGTCCACTTGAACATGGATTTAGTGAGTGGAACACATATGAGGAGGACTTCCACCTAGTAATAAGGTATCCATATGTCATTCACATCTACATTCATGTGTCAGGTTGTGGACACCCATCAACACCTGATCTGCCAACACAATTCACAAAACACCCACAGTGATGCCACTACACGCCTGGCCTTGCCCTGCATGCACGCCTATTTTATACCACCTAAGTGTCACGTAAATAGAGTACACCCTATGGGGCTAGATGCTGGGGACAGTTACCCATACTGTCCTACATGTACATTACAATACAGGGATGTGCAATTTTGTGAGGAAAACTGATGCATCACTGTGTTGTGAGAATAAAGGTATGACCCAGTGACAATATACTGACACTGGAGCACTTCCAAGTCACAAGTAGTCCTACATGTGGCTAGTAATCACCTTGTTCACACATTGCTTCCTATTGTGCAGCACAGTACTCCCAAGATATGACTCTCTGAGTGTGAATGTCTAACCCTTGCACGGAACACCATGTCAACATCCATTCAAGTAATATATCAGATCACATGCCAGCTCATCATATCTTGCAATGAGTGCAGCACATAAGAGTCACTCACTCAACAGCTGCAATCATTACACAGGAAAGACATTATCACACTTACTGGATACTTCTGGGTCCTGAAATCAAGCCACTTCCCCGATGGTATAGGGGGGCAGGTCCACCTGTAAGACAAGGAAAGGAAGTATATGCTCAATGTCAGATCACTGTACAAACATGGGCAACATATCACAGTGTGTTATTTTTTACATGAGTGAGCTGGTGATCCTGCACGTAGACACTCCAACAGACATATCACTGCAAACTCACATTGACAGTGACACTCCAGTGAGTGATAGACACACATCTGCACACATGCACTGGGCCTAACAATCATGTGGTGCTAAACCCAAATACAAACATTTGTGGATAATCCATTTCTTTTAAAAAAAAATGTTTTAATGAGTCCTCATATGTAACAAGAGACAAACAAGAGACCACAGCATGCCCCAGCCTTGATCATGGCTCTTGTGCTCCAGTGTCACTAAAGGAACGAATGGCCCCCGTCAGCTTTAGGGGGAGGGGCAGCATTAGTCCGCTTCCATCCTCCTAGCTGTTCAGTCTCAAGACTTAATCATTGGACTCTTACCTGAATCAGATCTCAGAAGTCAAAATGGGTGAAGTCTATCTTTATAACTGGAGGAGATGGTTCTATAGAAAGCCAAAAAGGGTTCCCACATTCTAAGGCACCTACCCAGACCCTTACTACAATCTAAGTCAGAGACTCTCTTCACTGCCAACAGCCAGTCTCTATGAGTGGGGGGAGGCTAGAGATCCACTTAATGTATATTTCCCGCTGGGCTATCAGAACCAAGTAAAAAAAAAGATGCCTCAGAGGTCTCTCCAATCTATCGGGTAAACTCCTCTCAGTAACCTCGTATAGCCCAAATATAACCATTGGTACTGGATAATCCATTTCAGATGGTACTCCATGTCATGATTTGTATTTGGGTGACAATTTCAATCATACTTCCCTGGTGCACTGCAATACTAGTGACTCAGGTATTGTGGCTTGTGCATCAAGGGTCACTGAGTTACAGTGTGATGGACATGTGGCTCAATTTTCAGTCTGCAATTATCATGCATTCAGTGGTCCATGACAGATGTGGCACAGTTGTATGTAGGTAACAAATGCCCCATTGGCAGTGTCCCCTATGCCGTGTATACCCCCTTTGCCAACATAATGGCAGGGGTCATGTGTCTGTAATGATGACAATGTAGTGCTAAACATGGATTGGCCACTTTGCTGTCCCGATACAGTGAAATGTGGTATGCTGATAGTGTCTTACCTGATCATCATTGACATAATGCATGGGCACAGATGTTATCATTGCACCTGAAATGTGTGACTAAGGGCCACATGTATGAAGATCAGGTTTTGTGAGTCACCCATTGTGAGACTTAGCAACTCGCAATTTGAGAGTAGGATAATCTGAGGTACAACACTGACACTTTGCAAATCACAAATTGTGTAGCAACTGACCTACCTCATGAATTTTAATGAGATAGGTCTCATTTTGCAAACCCCTTGGCAATGGCGGCACTCACAGGGATGCTGCGCTGCTGGCCTCATCCGACCACCATGTCTGTGACAGCTTTCAAATAGAGATGTATATATATTTTTTTAAATGCAGCCTTAATTCATCAAGGGTTAATCAGAAAGCATGTCAAGTTTTAAAGCAGACAGTGGTCCGTGGGAGCTCTGCCTGCTCTGAAACAATTTGTGGGCATGCATTTACAAAGGGGAAGGGATCCCATGGGGACAACTTCCCTTTTGCAAATGGGTTAGCACCAACTTGAAACTGGTGGTAACTGCAATTGTTTAGTGACAGCATTCGTGGTCACCAAACAACCAATCAGCGGACTACGACTCACTACTAGGAAGGGAATGCCCCTTCCTAGATGTCACTAGCAAACCCTGTTTTGTGAGTCGGCAATGTGATTGCAGAATGCCAAAATTGGATATGTGCATTGGAATAAACATTTTTCTTGACGTAAACACACAAAATCTGAAAACTAGGCCGTTTGTCACAATTTAAAATAGCTTGGTACATGTAGCCCTAAGTGATAGTCGTACATGACTCAACAAACATCAGGACTGCATTGTTAACATGTATAGACATGTGGACTCCATCTCAGTACTGGGACACTAACTCTTTGCTCTGCTTGCATTCAAAATGGCCACAAACACTGCATGCAGCACGCCAAGACATCTGCTACTTTCACTCAGGAACTTTCTACTGTACACATTTGTCAATGTGATACACACCAAAAGGGCCACCCATCACCACACCCAGGTGGTCCAGCAGATCCTGCTCTCTGGCCACGAGGTCAGCCCAGCGATGCTTCAGCTGATGCTCATTCCTGCTTGTGTGGTATCCTCTTTTGAGGTGGTAGAGCACCTTGCCCCACCGCAGCCGCATTGCCTCTGTGTGATACCACTGTATCACACGCCCACCCATCTCCAGAATAAATGGAAGGAAGTGGCACATCAGCCACACAAAGCCCCCAAGCTCCTCCTCCCCCATGCATGTCAGCCTTGCCCTTCTCGGCATGTCCTTGCACAACAAAGCAAAACAGAAAAAGTATAAAAAAGAAGGAAGAAAATGTCAAAAAAAGGAAACTTACAGCAAAAAACCTGAGAACCCCAACTAACCCAACTAATCTAACCCCCAGACAGACACCCAACAGTACAAATACAATCCGAAAAACACTAAACTACACAAAAGCACATACACAGATACAATAAATAAATAGAATACACAAAAGACACAAGAGAGACACCACAAGATACAAAAAATGCAATCCAGACACCAGCAACACCGACACACAGCCACACAGTCAAGAAAAAGCACAGACTGGAAAGTGAAAGTGAAAGTACACCCACTGTACCATGCCTGTAAACAGGATTTCCTATTACATCACTTCCTCTACCCTTTGCGGCCTGTTTTCCATCATTTGTGTCGTTTTTTTACGCATACGATGTTTGTGTAAATATTTTTGACGCATAACCTACATGTGCGGCAAAATATCATGCATCACCTGTAGACTTCAATTTCAATGGATATCTGCATGTGTGTGGTGCGCAGGTGGAATTAATGCTAAGGGACCATGTATGGTTAGTTAGCGTTTGCGTGATTTTGCGACACATTTGCATCAACTTTTTCTGTAACAACAATATTTGTGTTTCTGAAGGAACGGCATGCAGTACATTGGACGTAATGCTCATGTATGAATGTGTTTCATACAGGTATCTACATCTGATGGCAATCAGTGATCTACAACAGTCATGATATGTGTTTGTGATATGTGTTTGTAATATGTGTTGACTCGTGGGTAGTTGTTTGACTTTGGGGACATTACATTTCACATGACAAACACAACTCAGGGATGATTGAGGATGGCTGATGAGTGTTAAGTCGGATATGTTACACCAGATATGTTATTAATTGTTGGTTACGACTTCATGGTCACTTTTGTGTGAACTACCCGAATGTTGGTGTAGGAGGCTGGACTGGCTTGTAGTGAGTACCAAGGGGTACTTGCACCTTGCACCAGGCCCAGTTATCCCTTATTAGTGTATCGGGTGTCTAGCAGCTTAGGCTGATAGATAATGGTAGCTTAGCAGAGCAGCTTAGGCTGAACTAGGAGACGTGTGAAGCTACTACAGTACCACTCAGTGTCATATGCACAATATCATAAGAAAACACAATACACAGTTATACTAAAAATAAAGGTACTTTATTTTTATGACAATATGCCAAAGTATCTTAGAGTGTACCCTCAGTGAGAGGATAGGAAATATACACAAGATATATATACACAATAGCAAAAATATGCAGTATAGTCTTAGAAAACAGTGCAAACAATGTATAGTTACAATAGGATGCAATGGGGAAACATAGGGATAGGGGCAACACAAACCATATACTCCAAAAGTGGAATGCGAACCACGAATGGACCCCAAACCTATGTGACCTTGTAGAGGGTCGCTGGGACTATTAGAAAATAGTGAGAGTTAGAAAAATAACCCTCCCCAAGACCCTGAAAAGTGAGTGCAAAGTGCACTAAAGTTCCCCTAAGGACAAATAAGTCGTGTTAGAGGAATAATGCAGGAAAGACACAAACCAACAATGCAACAACTGTGGATTTCCAATCTAGGGTACCTGTGGAACAAGGGGACCAAGTCCAAAAGTCACAAGCAAGTCGGAGATGGGCAGATGCCCAGGAAATGCCAGCTGCGGGTGCAAAGAAGCTTCTACTGGACATAAGAAGCTGAGGTTTCTGCAGGAACAAAAAGGGCTAGAGACTTCCCCTTTGGTGGACGGATCCCTCTCGCTGTGGAGAGTCGTGCAGAAGTGTTTTCTCGCCGAAAGAACGCCAACAAGCCCTGCTAGCTGCAAATCGTGTGGTTAGCGTTTTTGGACGCTGCTGTGGCCCTGGAGAGACCAGGAGGTCGCAAATTGGACCAAGAGAGAGAGGGGACGTCGAGCAAGACAAGGAGCCCTATCAGCAGCAGGTAGCACCTGGAGAAGTGCCAGAAACAGGCACTACGAGGATGCGTGAAACGGTGCTCACCCGAAGTTGCACAAAGGAGTCCCACGTCGCCGGAGACCAACTTAGAACGTCGTGCAATGCAGGTTAGAGTGCCGTGGACCCAGGCTTGGCTGTGCACAAAGGATTTCCGCCGGAAGTGCACAGGGGCCGGAGTAGCTGCAAAAGTCACGGTTCCCAGCAATGCAGCCCAGCGAGGTGAGGCAAGGACTTACCTCCACCAAACTTGGACTGAAGAGTCACTGGACTGTGGGGGTCACTTGGACAGAGTCGCTGGATTCGAGGGACCTCGCTCGTCGTGCTGAGAGGAGACCCAAGGGACCGGTGGTGCAGCTTTTTGGTGCCTGCGGTTGCAGGGGGAAGATTCCGTCGACCCACGGGAGATTTCTTCGGAGCTTCTGGTGCAGAGAGGAGGCAGACTACCCCCACAGCATGCACAAGCAGGAAAACAGTCGAGAAGGCGGCAGGATCAGCGTTACAGAGTTGCAGTAGTTGTCTTTGCTACTATGTTGCAGTTTTGCAGGCTTCCAGCGCGGTCAGCAGTCGATTCCTTATCAGAAGGTGAAGAGAGAGATGCAGAGGAACTCGGCTGAGCTCTTGAATTCGTTATCTAAAGTTTCCCCAGAGACAGAGACCCTAAATAGCCAGAAAAGAGGGTTTGGCTACCTAGGAGAGAGGATAGGCTAGCAACACCTGAAGGAGCCTATCACAAGGAGTCTCTGACGTCACCTGGTGGCACTGGCCACTCAGAGCAGTCCAGTGTGCCAGCAGCACCTCTGTTTCCAAGATGGCAGAGGTCTGGAGCACACTGGAGGAGCTCTGGACACCTCCCAGGGGAGGTGCAGGTCAGGGGAGTGGTCACTCCCCTTTCCTTTGTCCAGTTTCGCGCCAGAGCAGGGCTAAGGGGTCCCCTGAACCGGTGTAGACTGGCTTATGCAGAATTGGGCACCTCTGTGCCCAACAAAGCATTTCCAGAGGCTGGGGGAGGCTACTCCTCCCCTGCCTTCACACCATTTTCCAAAGGGAGAGGGTGTCACACCCTCTCTCAGAGGAAGTTCTTTGTTCTGCCATCCTGGGCCAGGCCTGGCTGGACCCCAGGAGGGCAGATGCCTGTCTGAGGGGTTGGCAGCAGCAGCAGCTGCAGTGAAACCCAAGGAAGGGCAGTTTGGCAGTACCAGGGTTTGTGCTACAGACCACTGGGATCATGGGATTGTGCCAACTATGCCAGGATGGCATAGAGGGGGCAATTCCATGATCATAGACATGTTACATGGCCATATTTGGAGTTACCATTGTGAAGCTACATATAGGTAGTGACCTATATGTAGTGCACGCGTGTAATGGTGTCCCCGCACTCACAAAGTTCAGGTAATTGGCTCTGAACAATGTGGGGGCACCTTGGCTAGTGCCAGGGTGCCCTCACACTAAATAACTTTGCACCTAACCTTTACCAGGTAAAGGTTAGACATATAGGTGACTTATAAGTTACTTAAGTGCAGTGTAAAATGGCTGTGAAATAACGTGGACGTTATTTCACTCAGGCTGCAGTGGCAGGCCTGTGTAAGAATTGTCAGAGCTCCCTATGGGTGGCAAAAGAAATGCTGCAGCCCATAGGGATCTCCTGGAACCCCAATACCCTGGGTACCTCAGTACCATATACTAGGGAATTATAAGGGTGTTCCAGTAAGCCAATGTAAATTGGTAAAAATGGTCACTAGCCTGTTAGTGACAATTTGGAAAGAAATGAGAGAGCATAACCACTGAGGTTCTGATTAGCAGAGCCTCAGTGAGACAGTTAGTCACTACACAGGTAACACATTCAGGCACACTTATGAGCACTGGGGCCCTGGGTTAGCAGGGTCCCAGTGACACATACAACTAAAACAACATATATACAGTGAAAAATGGGGGTAACATGCCAGGCAAGATGGTACTTTCCTACACAACCCCCCCCCAAACGAAGGACAATAAGACTAGCCATGACCTGATGAGTCTTCATTGTCTAAGTGGAAATATCTGGAGAGTCCATCTGCATTGGAGTGGCTACTCCCAGGTCTATGTTCCACTGTATAGTCCATTCCCTGTAGGGATATGGACCACCTCAACAATTTAGGATTTTCACCTTTCATTTGTTTTAGCCAAAGTAGAGGTTTGTGGTCTGTCTGAACAATGAAGTGAGTGCCAAACAGGTATGGCCTCAACTTCTTCAGAGCCCAGACCACAGCAAAGGCCTCCCTCTCAATGGCATACCAACGCTTTTCTCTAGGGGTCAACCTCCTAATAATAAAAGCAACAGGTTGATCCTGGCCCTCAGAATTAAGTTGTGATAGGACTGCCCCTACTCCTAATTCAGATGCATCAGTTTGGACATAGACTTTTTTAGAGTAACAAGGGCTTTTCAGGACAGGTGCAGAGCACATGGCCTGCTTCAGCTCCTCAAAAGCTTTCTGACAGTTTGCTGTCCATAATACCTTTTTAGGCATTTTCTTGGATGTGAGGTCATTAAGAGGGGCTGCAATGGAGCCATAGTTCTTAATGAACCTCCTGTAATACCCAGTGAGGCCTAGGAAGGCTCTCACCTGAGTCTGAGTGGTAGGGGGAACCCAATCAATAATTGTTTGGATTTTCCCCTGAAGTGGTGCAATCTGTTCCCCACCAACAAGGTGTCCCAGATAAACCACCTTACCCTGCCCTATCTGGCACTTTGAAGCCTTGATAGTGAGGCCTGCCTTTTGCAGGGCCTCCAAAACTTTCCATAGGTGGACCAGGTGATCATCCCAGCTGGAGCTAAAGACAGCTTTATCGTCCAAATATGCTGCACTGAAAGCTTCCAGCACTTGCAGGACTGTGTTCACCAACCTCTGAAAAGTGGCAGGTGCATTTTTCAAACCAAAAGGCATTACAGTAAACTGGTAATGTCCTCCAATGGTTGAAAATGCAGTCTTAGGTTTAGCATCTTCTGACAATTTGATCTGCCAATACCCTGCAGTCAAGTCAAAAGTGCTTAGATACTTGGCAGATGCCAGTGTATCTATGAGCTCATCTGCCCTGGGTATAGGGTGAGCATCAGTTTTGGTTACCAAGTTGAGACCTCTATAGTCTACACAAAACCGCATTTCCTTCTTTCCATCTTTGGAATGGGGTTTTGGTACCAGTACCACAGGAGAAGCCCATGGACTGTCAGAGTGCTCAACCACTCCTAGTTCTAACATTTTCTGGACCTCTTGCTTTATGCAGTCCCTGACATGGTCAGGCTGCCTATAGATCTTACTTTTGACAGGTGAACTGTCTCCAGTATCTATAGTGTGCTCACACCAAGAAGTGGTACCTGGCACAGTAGAGAAGAGTTCAGAGAATTGATCTAGGAGATTTATGCAATTATCTTTCTGCTCAGCAGTAAGACAATCAGCCAAAACTACACCTTCCACAAGAGCATCTTGTTCTGTGGAAGAGAAGAGATCAGGTAGAGGATCACTGTCTTCTTCCTGTCCCTCATCAGTTGCCATGAGCAGGGTGAGATCAGCCCTGTCATAGTAGGGTTTCAGGCGGTTGACATGGAGCACCCTAAGGGGACTCCTGGCAGTGCCTAAGTCAACTAAATAGGTGACTTCTCCCTTCTTTTCAACAATTGTGTGGGCTCCACTCCATTTATCTTGGAGTGCTCTTGGGGCCACAGGCTCCAAGACCCACACTTTCTGCCCTGGTTGGTACTGAACCAAAACAGCCTTCTGATCATGCCATTGCTTCTGGAGCTCTTGGCTGGCCTGAAGGTTTTTACTGGCCTTTTTCATGTACTCAGCCATCCTTGATCTGAGGCCAAGTACATAATCCACAATATCCTGCTTAGGAGCTTTTAAAGGTTGTTCCCAACCCTCCTTTACAAGTGTGAGTGGACCCCTAACAGGGTGTCCAAAAAGAAGTTCAAAGGGGCTGAAGCCCACTCCTTTCTGGGGTACCTCCCTGTAGGCAAAAAGGAGGCATGGTAGAAGGATATCCCATCTCCTGCGGAGTTTTTCAGGGAGACCCATAATCATGCCTTTGAGAGTTTTATTAAATCTCTCCACCAGTCCATTTGTTTGTGGATGATAGGGTGTTGTGAACTTGTAAGTTACACCACACTCCTTCCACATGGCCTTTAAGTATGCAGACATGAAATTGCTTCCCCTGTCTGATACTACTTCCTTTGGGAAGCCCACCCTGGAAAATATTCCCAGGAGGGCCTTTGCCACTGCAGGTGCTGTAGTGGTCCTTAAAGGAATAGCTTCAGGATATCTTGTGGCATGGTCCACTACCACCAAGATAAATCTATTGCCTGAAGCAGTAGGAGGGTCAAGGGGGCCAACTATGTCAACCCCTACCCTTTCAAAGGGAACCCCAACCACAGGCAGTGGAATAAGGGGTGCCTTTGGGGTGCCACCTGTCTTGCCACTGGCTTGACAGGTTTCACAGGACTTACAAAATTCCTTTGTGTCCTCAGACATCCTAGGCCAATGAAACAATGGAACCAGTCTGTCCCAAGTTTTCATTTGGCCCAGGTGCCCAGCTAGGGGAATGTCATGTGCCAGGGTTAGGAGGAACTTTCTGTACTCCTGAGGAATCACTAATCTCCTGGCAGCTCCAGGTTTCGGATCCCTATGCTCAGTGTACAAGAGGTTGTCCTCCCAGTAAACTCTGTGAGAGTCACTGACATCCCCATTAGCCTGTTTGACAGCTTGCTGTCTGAGACCCTCTAATGTGGGCCAGGTTTGCTGTGCCACACTCAGCTCCTCTCTGGCAGGCCCCCCTTCACCCAAAAGCTCAGCAGTGTCTGCTTCCAGCTCCTCTGGTGTAGGTTCTGCACAGGGAGGGAATTCTTCTTCCTCAGAAGTTGAATCCACTGTAGAGGGAGTGATAGTAGGAAGTGGTTTGCTTCTACTAGCCCTAGCTTTAGGGAGCACTTGGTCCATTGTTCCAGGATCCAAGCTTCCCTGTCCTTTTTGCTTTTTGGCCTGAGCCCTTGTCAAAGCAAAAATATGCCCTGGGATGCCCAGCATTGCTGCATGGGCCTCCAACTCCACATCTGACCAAGCTGATGTCTCCAAATCATTCCCTAATAGACAGTCTACAGGTAAATCTGAAGCTACCACAACTTTCTTTGGACCAGTAACCCCCCCCCCAGTTGAGATTTACAACAGCCATGGGGTGGCTAAGTGTGTTGTTGTGAGCATCGGTTACTTGGTACTGGTGACCAAGTAGGTGTTGTTCAGGGTGGACCAGTTTCTCTATGACCATAGTCACACTGGCACCAGTGTCCCTGTAGGCCTGAACCTCAACACCATTTATTAGGGGTAGCTGCTTGTACTAATCCATATTAAGGGGACAAGCAACTAAGGTGGCTAAATCAATAGCCCCCTCAGAGACTAACACAGCCTCTGTGGCCTCCCTAACAAGGCCAACCCCAACTAAGTTACCAATAGTGAGCCCAGCTACTCCCTTGGATTGGCTATTAGTAGGTTTGCTCCCACCACCACTGCTATTAGTAGGGACACTAGGTGTAGCAGTAGGGGTTGTAGTGGTAGGAGGCTTGGTGCCTTTCTTTGGACAACTGGGATCTGTTGTCCAATGGCCTTTTATCTTACAGAAATAGCACCATGGTTTCTTTTCCTTGTTCTGATTAAAAGAGGATTTGGGCCCACCACCCCCACCAGAGTGTTTTTGTGGGCCTGATGAAGACTCATTTTTAGATTTGTCCCCACCCTTGTCAGAAGACTTACCATCCTTCTTTTTGTTGCCATCTTTGTCACCCCCTGTATGAACTTTTCTGTTCACCCTTGTTCTGACCCATTTGTCTGCCTTCTTTCCCAATTCTTGGGGAGAGGTCAGATCAGAGTCCACCAAGTACTGGTGCAACAAATCAGACACACAATTATTAAGAATATGCTCTCTCAGGATCAAGTTATACAGGCTGTCATAATCAGTAACTTTACTGCCATGTAACCACCCCTCCAAGGCCTTCACTGAATGGTCAATGAAATCAACCCAGTCTTGTGAAGACTCCTTTTTGGTCTCTCTGAACTTTATCCTGTATTGTTCAGTGGTTAAGCCATAACCATCCAGGAGTGCATTCTTAAGAACTTGGAAATTATTAGCATCATTTTCTTTCACAGTAAGGAGCCTATCCCTACCTTTTCCACTAAATGATAGCCATAGGATAGCAGCCCACTGCCTTTGAGGGACATCCTGTACAACACAGGCCCTCTCAAGTGCAGCAAACCACTTGTTAATGTCATCCCCCTCCTTGTAAGGGGGAACTATCTTGTGCAGATTCCTGGAATCATGCTCTTTTGCAGGATGACTATGGGGAATACTGCTGCTGCCACCATGGGTTTCTAAACCCAGTTTCTGTCTCTCCTTCTCTACTTCTAAAGTCTGTCTATCCAAATCCAGCTGTTGCTTCTTGAGCTTCAGTCTGGTTTGTTCCACTCTCAATCTATTGAGCTCCCTTTCTAACAATCTGTCATCAGGGTGGGTGGGAGGGACATGCCTTGAAACAGAAGTATGGTGAGAATGGACAGAAGGAGACCTGTCCCTTACAGAAGCCACCCTAACAGCTTGGCTAACAGAAACATCACTACCAGTATGGTGAGAATAAATGCTTTTGCTATGATGTGAGACAACACTATTTATATGGTGTGGCTCATCAACATTACCAACTATGCTAGACTGTCTAGTAATGGGCAGGCTAGGAAGTTTCTTTCCTGAATCTTTTCCTGGGGGAGTCCCTGGATCAGATTGAGAACCATTAGCTACTTTTTCAACAGATGGGGCACTTCTAGCCTTATCCTGTTCTCTAAGCATGTTAAGTAACAGTTCCAAGGAAGGATTCTTCCCTACACTCAAACCTCTCTCTATGCAGAGACTCCTTGCTCCTTTCCAGCTAAGGTGGTCATATGCAAGTTTGGACAGATCAACATTTTGGCCTGTGCCAGACATTTTTAGAGAGAGTTAAAGTGATAGAAAAAGAGAAAAAAGTTTTCAGAACTTTTTAGAAAGACAGAAAAAAAACTTTTTAAACTTTTAAGAACTTTTTGAAAGTTTAGAAGTACTTCTCAGCACTTAGAAAAGAGTGAAAAGAGGAAATGCAAAACTTTTTGGCTATGTGTATATACACTGACCTTGTTTTGTATATTTTTCTCTTATGAAAAGTACAATGACAAGAGTGGTAAGTAGTCTCAAAGCACTTATCCCACCGCTGCACAACCAATGTAGGAGGCTGGACTGGCTTGTAGTGAGTACCAAGGGGTACTTGCACCTTGCACCAGGCCCAGTTATCCCTTATTAGTGTATAGGGTGTCTAGCAGCTTAGGCTGATAGATAATGGTAGCTTAGCAGAGCAGCTTAGGCTGAACTAGGAGACGTGTGAAGCTACTACAGTACCACTCAGTGTCATATGCACAATATCATAAGAAAACACAATACACAGTTATACTAAAAATAAAGGTACTTTATTTTTATGACAATATGCCAAAGTATCTTAGAGTGTACCCTCAGTGAGAGGATAGGAAATATACACAAGATATATATACACAATAGCAAAAATATGCAGTATAGTCTTAGAAAACAGTGCAAACAATGTATAGTTACAATAGGATGCAATGGGGAAACATAGGGATAGGGGCAACACAAACCATATACTCCAAAAGTGGAATGCGAACCACGAATGGACCCCAAACCTATGTGACCTTGTAGAGGGTCGCTGGGACTATTAGAAAATAGTGAGAGTTAGAAAAATAACCCTCCCCAAGACCCTGAAAAGTGAGTGCAAAGTGCACTAAAGTTCCCCTAAGGACAAAGAAGTCGTGTTAGAGGAATAATGCAGGAAAGACACAAACCAACAATGCAACAACTGTGGATTTCCAATCTAGGGTACCTGTGGAACAAGGGGACCAAGTCCAAAAGTCACAAGCAAGTCGGAGATGGGCAGATGCCCAGGAAATGCCAGCTGCGGTTGCAAAGAAGCTTCTACTGGACAGAAGAAGCTGAGGTTTCTGCAGGAACGAAAAGGGCTAGAGACTTCCCCTTTGGTGGACAGATCTCTCTCGCTGTGGAGAGTTGTACAGAAGTGTTTTCTCGCCAAAAGAACGCCAACAAGCCCTGCTAGCTGCAAATCGTGCGTTTAGCGTTTTTGGACGCTGCTGTGGCCCTGGAGGGACCAGGAGGTCGCAAATTGGACCAGGAGAGAGAGGGGACGTCGAGCAAGACAAGGAGCCCTCTCAGCAGCAGGTAGCTCCCGGAGAAGTGCCAGAAACAGGCACTACAAGGATGTGTGAAACGGTGCTCACCCGAAGTCGCACAAAGGAGTCCCACGTCGCCGGAGACCAACTTAGAACGTCGTGCAATGCAGGTTAGGGTGCCGTGGACCCAGGCTTGGCTGTGCACAAAGGATTTCCGCCGGAAGTGCACAGGGGCCGGAGTAGCTGCAAAAGTCGCGGTTCCCAGCAATGCAGCCCAGCGAGGTGAGGCAAGGACTTACCTCCACCAAACTTGGACTGAAGAGTCACTGGACTGTGGGGGTCACTTGGACAGAGTCGCTGGATTCGAGGGACCTCGCTCGTCGTGCTGAGAGGAGACCCAAGGGACCGGTAGTGCAGCTTTTTGGTGCCTGCGGTTGCAGGGGGAAGATTCCGTCGACCCACGGGAGATTTCTTCGGAGCTTCTGGTGCAGAGAGGAGGCAGACTACCCCCACAGCATGCACAAGCAGGAAAACAGTCGAGAAGGCGGCAGGATCAGAGTTACAGAGTTGCAGTAGTCGTCTTTGCTACTATGTTGCAGTTTTGCAGGCTTCCAGCGCGGTCAGCAGTCGATTCCTTATCAGAAGGTGAAGAGAGAGATGCAGAGGAACTCGGCTGAGCTCTTGCATTCGTTATCTAAAGTTTCCCCAGAGACAGAGACCCTAAATAGCCAGAAAAGAGGGTTTGGCTACCTAGGAGAGAGGATAGGATAGCAACACCTGAAGGAGCCTATCACAAGGAGTCTCTGACGTCACCTGGTGGCACTGGCCACTCAGAGCAGTCCAGTGTGCCAGCAGCACCTCTGTTTCCAAGATGGCAGAGGTCTGGAGCACACTGGAGGAGCTCTGGACACCTCCCAGGGGAGGTGCAGGTCAGGGGAGTGGTCACTCCCCTTTCCTTTGTCCAGTTTCGCGCCAGAGCAGGGCTAAGGGGTCCCCTGAACCGGTGTAGACTGGCTTATGCAGAATTGGGCACCTCTGTGCCCAACAAAGCATTTCCAGAGGCTGGGGGAGGCTACTCCTCCCCTGCCTTCACACCATTTTCCAAAGGGAGAGGGTGTCACACCCTCTCTCAGAGGAAGTTCTTTGTTCTGCCATCCTGGGCCAGGCCTGGCTGGACCCCAGGAGGGCAGATGCCTGTCTGAGGGGTTGGCAGCAGCAGCAGCTGCAGTGAAACCCCAGGAAGGGCAGTTTGGCAGTACCAGGGTCTGTGCTACAGACCACTGGGATCATGGGATTGTGCCAACTATGCCAGGATGGCATAGAGGGGGCAATTCCATGATCATAGACATGTTACATGGCCATATTCGGAGTTACCATTGTGAAGCTACATATAGGTAGTGACCTATATGTAGTGCACGCGTGTAATGGTGTCCCCGCACTCACAAAGTTCAGGGAATTGGCTCTGAACAATGTGGGGGCACCTTGGCTAGTGCCAGGGTGCCCTCACACTAAGTAACTTTGCACCTAACCTTTACCAGGTAAAGGTTAGACATATAGGTGACTTATAAGTTACTTAAGTGCAGTGTAAAATGTCTGTGAAATAACGTGGACGTTATTTCACTCAGGCTGCAGTGGCAGGCCTGTGTAAGAATTGTCAGAGCTCCCTATGGGTGGCAAAAGAAATGCTGCAGCCCATAGGGATCTCCTGGAACCCCAATACCCTGGGTACCTCAGTACCATATACTAGGGAATTATAAGGGTGTTCCAGTAAGCCAATGTAAATTGGTAAAAATGGTCACTAGCCTGTTAGTGACAATGTGGAAAGAAATGAGAGAGCATAACCACTGAGGTTCTGATTAGCAGAGCCTCAGTGAGACAGTTAGTCACTACTCAGGTAACACATTCAGGCACACTTATGAGCACTGGGGCCCTGGGTTACCAGGGTCCCAGTGACACATACAACTAAAACAACATATATACAGTGAAAAATGGGGGTAACATGCCAGGCAAGATGGTACTTTCCTACAGTCGGCCATATGTACATGTTTTGAACTTACTGTGTTTGAGACACTGTGCCTTAATTCTACCCATAAAATGTTTGGGACACGTCAGTTTGACTCATAAGAATGACCTATGTTACTTATGTTGCTGCAGTGGACCTGCCGCCCTGGCTGCATGTGTCAACTTATTTTCACATGTGCATTCCATAGAAGTGTCCAGTTCAAGTGTGTGGGCATGGGTACCCTGTGTCAGGTTTGGCCTCCATCGTGTTATGGTTTCGAGAGGGTCTAGTCAGGACTCTGTTAGGGGCACTCCTTGAGATCAAAGAGTGTCTCGCAAGGAAGTAGTGTATTAAAGAAGAACAGCAGCTAAAGGCGTACAAGGGAAAAGGCCAACTATGGTAAGGCAGAGAAAACAGAAATGTGAAGGCAGAGCAACCTTAGTGTGAACGAATATAGAATGGGTCAGTAATGGACATGCACACTGGGGTTATCACTAAGATTGTACACAGGGTAGGGCTCAGAACTTTCCACAGTAACAGGGAACGTCAGTGCCTCTGAGCAGATTAATCTTACATATAGTCACCATGCAAGCCCCATGGAATGGAGGCAGCAGAAGTAATTCTGTGCCTGGACCCTTAGGGCACAAACAGGGATTGTCTTTACATTCACTAGACTAGCCCTTGTGGGTCCGGCTGGAGACACAGTGGCAATTCCTGGAATTCAGCCATAGCATACTGTCACTGTTAGGTACTAATGACTACATGCAACACTAGACAAAGAATGGGGGCTGGATTTGCCTCCTGGAAACCAGGTGCCAACCCAAATACAAAGGAAAACACTTCTAGACAGGTGAGGACTGATAGGACACTTACCAGACACAATAACCCAAGAGGAAACAGAAAGTGAGGCAACCAACTAGGAGGCAAAGCCAGGCACAGAGAACAGGTTCAAGTTGACTCAAAGGCTGGAACAGGTCTGGGAAACAGAAAGCACGCTCTGGCAGAAACAAACATGAACAAGGCTGAGAAACAGGGAGCAGACTCTGACTGGAACTAGCAGGAACAGGACTGGGTAAACAGAGAGCAGGTTCAGGCTAAATCAAGATTGTAACACAATCCAGCAAGGGACCTGGAACACAAATGAATCGTACTCCAATGGACGACGGGGAGCTTCAGGGAATGGCAGCTTTTTTGCAGTTCCAGGCAGCAGCAAGGCCAGGGCAGAGTCACATGGCTGGGCTGCACAAGGGAGGTCACAGGTGTGTGCAGCTTCAGTCTCTCACAAGTCCTGGAGGAGAGAATCCAGTATAAAGGCACAACTGGACTTTTCCCATAGGAAGCAATGGACAGAAGATTACAGGTCTTACTGACTACCAGGAAGTGCATTATGGGACATGAAGTCCATGCAAACTAATATAGTTCTTCTATACCATTGCTATATGGAAAAGGGAAGCAAACAGGAGTCAGAAAAGGACTCTGGGTGAATGTTAATGATGATTCCAAGGGTACAGATAGTCCATTTATAGCGTCCCATAGAGATGGGAGGGCAGAGACATAACACATTGCAGTGGCAGGACTTATTTCCAGGGATGGAATGCGCAGGGCATGTGTTATGAACATTGCTTGTCATACCTGGGACACTCATGCTATCCATTTTCAGAAATGATGTCCCCCTTGTCACACAAGCTCCTTGCAGAGATAGCAAATGTCACACTTACTAATGTCTGGGGTCTATCATAAATTCCTGTTTCTACTGATATTTCACATCCACTGCCTCATGTATAGGATGCTTATTTACCTTATGATTGGCGATGTCATAGTTGTGTGTCATGTTCTACAGTGGACCATGTTGGCAATGTGGACGTGTGTCATATGCTCTGGTCCATTGATTTTGTCCTTTATATGTGAAATTCAAAAGATGAGTATTTTTTTATATGTGTGTGATGTTTGCTGTACAATCATATGCATCACATGTGAAGTTGCATCAGAAGTAGTCAGATTTGTCTTTGTAACATGCTCCCTTAGGTAATACTCACATTCCTAAAGAAGATGTGATGGCGAAAGAAGAAACCAGAGTAGGATTGTGTGATCAAGCAAGGTGTTTATTTACATATCCTAACAAAGAGTGTGGAGTGACTATTGGTTGAAAGTTTTTTATCAATTTGCTGTCTGCAGCACATTCCTGCAGCTGTGTTTTGCTGTTCCTCTCATTTGCCCTGACACCATCCTCCTCCTCCTCCTCCTCCTCAGGCAGTTGCTCTGGCTCATATAGAGGGATGTTCCTCCTCACAAAAATGTTGTGCAGGATAGCACATGTAAGTATGATTTTGCAAACAATGTGTGGGCCATTTAGGAGGCTGCCTCCTGTGATGTCCAGGCACCTGAATCTGGACTTCAGAATGCCAAAGGTCCTTTCTACAATGGTGCGTGTTCTCTGATGTGCCTCATTATAGGCACGCTCTGCTGCTGTGCTCGTGTTGTGGAATGGGGTCATGATCCATGGCTCGATCCCGTAACCCTGATCCGCTGCAAAAGATAATAGGAGTGAGTATTTTGTTAGTGCTTGCAACATGACTGTCATGTAGCATGGCAGTTGGTATCTTTGTCGTCTGTGTCTCATATGTGTTTGTGGTATTGTGTGAGATCCTGGGCTTCTGTGAGGTTTTTTCTGCAGTAGGTTGTTTGACTTGACAACTTTTGTTTGGGTCATTGACCTGGGATCTAGGATTTTGTTTCCAAACTGCTTATCAGTATGTATGTACCATGCATTGTGTAGTGTCCAACATGTTTTAGTGTGCTTTCACTGGCGGGGACATGATACTTCCGCATACACAATATATTCAAATGTTGTGGTAACATGGTTGACTACATGGCCTCGACATCCCATCCAATTAGACATATGTCATTGCAGATGAAATGCAACATTGAGGCCCTTTGGTTTGGCTTGGTAACAATGCACAACACGTGTGTAGTGCTTTCCTCTTATCTAGTTTCTAAGCACTAACATAACACAACAGAAATGCACTTCTGAGGTCAAAGAAGACTTTTATTGTTGTTAATTCTTCCCCAACCACAATATTTATGAATGACGAATTAGTAGCTTTCAAGTCCGCGTTAATCAAACAAAATATATCAGTTTGCAATATACACAGCAGGTTATATTTATAAGATATTGAATGCAAAGCAAAACAAATACTTCACCGTGTGGGAACTATCTACAGCTTCATCTTTCTAAGGTCTGCAAGCTGATGACCCCTGTCAGCCGCGAGAAAGAGAGATTCATCTACCCACACGGGATTGCTGGCAGCTGGCGCCAAGCTCCAGCACGAGGTCCGGCAGATTCGAATCTGACTCTCTGCAGCCTGTTACATTTGTTACAAAGGTGTGCCCCCTCCTCTCAGACCTGGGAAACTGAGCAAGCCTTTTGGAGACTGGCCAGGTCTCCAAGACTACTCCTGTTCCCAAGCTCAAGCGAAGAAAAAACAACACCCATGTACTCTCTCTTATCATGTCTAGTCTACTGTGAGAAAAACATCTTGGCTCTCTGGTGCAAAAACACAGCTTGGAAAAATACAGCTTGGATTCTCAACTGCAATGTCTAACTCCACGTTAAAGGCAATAGGCAGCTAACCTAAGTATCAAATGCAATGTCTAGTGTCATGTCAAAGCCAATAAGCATCTAAGCTGAATACAAAATGCAATGTATAATATCATGTCAAAGCCAATAGGCAGCGGAGCTGAATATAAAATGCAATGTATAATATCATGTCAAAGCCAATAGGCAGCGGAGCTGAATACAAAATGTAATATATGATATCATGTCAAAGCCAATAGGCAGAATATCTAATAGCATGTCAAAGTCAATAGGCAGCTAAACTGAATACATCATGTCAAAGCCAATAGGCGGCTAGACTGGATACAGCATGTCAAAGCCAATAGGCAGAATACAGAATGTAATGGCTAATGCAATGTCAAAGCCCATAGGCGGCTCAACTGAATACAGAAAGTAATGGCTAATGCCATGTCAAAGCCAATAGGCAGAATACAGAATGTAATGACTAATGCAATGTCAAAGCCCATAGGCGGCTAAACTGAACAAAACATACCATGTGCTACTGGTGAACATTGAGCAACTAATATGCGCAGTGGTGAAACACAAAGTCATTGGTCAAAACAAACTTTATCAAATGGCAGTACATTCCGCCCTTTGACCAATGAATTTTTGTTTCACATATCTCTTGTTTCAAACAAAAACAAAAAACATCAGCACAAACAAAAAAAACATTATGATCAAAGCAATCCCTGTAAAGCAATAGAAGTGAATTAACACATTGATTTCATAACCTTTCACATCAGATACATCTACATAGAAAAGACTGGGCAATTTTTATACTCTGAGTGAGTCTCTAATTCAACAGTGTTAGCAATTTGATGTGGCATGAGTTCTGCTCATGTAAAGGTGCACGGTCCACCTGAAAGGTTTGCTGGAAGATAAGCAAAAGTCAGAGTTCCATATGAGAAGGGAAAAAAAAAAAAAAACACAGCTTAGTTCCGGTGGAAGAATGCAATCAAACAAGTTGAACTTGAACTGAAGGCGCAGTTTGCGCAAAATGGATCCATGGTGCTGGCACTTTACTCAGCCAGGTTCAGGTTGGGGATTCGGTCCCTTCCCCGACCCCACACGCACACACCGGAAGGGGGACCACACAGCACACTCAGGGACAGTGGCGAAACGTGGTAGGATCTGCAAAAGAAACAAGTATGACTTTTCTTGCAAACAACATTTTTCATTTAACCCCTTCGCTGCCAGGCCTTTTCCCCCTCCTGTGCCGAGCCTTTTTTTGGCTATTTGGAGCAGTTCGCGCTTAGGCCCTCATAACTTTTTGTTCACATAAGCTACCCATGCCAAATTTGCGTCCTTTTTTTCCAACATCCTAGGGATTCTAGAGGTACCCAGACTTTGTGGGTTCCCCAGAAGGAGGCCAAGAAATTAGCCAAAAAACAGTGAAAATTTCATTTTTTTTTTAAAAATTGGAAAAATGGGCTGCAGAAGAAGGCTTGTGGTTTTTTCCCTGAAAAGGGCATCAACAAAGGGTTTGCGGTGATAAAATCACCAGCTTCCCAGCTTTCAGGAACAGGCAGACTTGAATCAGAAAACCCAATTTTTCAACCCAATTTTGGCATTTTACTGGGACATACCCCATTTTTACGATTTTTTGTGCTTTCAGCCTCCTTCCAGTCAGTGACAGAAATGGGCATGAAACCAACGCTGGATCCCATAAACCGCAACATTTCTGAAAAGTAGACAAAATTCTGAATTCAGCAAGGGGTAATTTGTGTAGATCCTACAAGGGTTTCCTACAGAAAATAGCAACTGAAAAAGAAAAATATTGAAATTGAGGTGAAAAAAACATCAATTTTTCTCTAAGTTTTACTCTGTAACTTTTTCCTGCAATGTCAGATTTTCGAAAGCAATATACCGTTACGTCTGCTGGACTCTTCTGGTTGCGGGGATATATAGGGCGTGCAGGTTCATCAAGAACTCTAGGTACCCAGAGCCAATAAATGACCTGCACCCTGCAGTGGGTTTTCATTCTATGCCGGGTATACAGCAATTCATTTGCTGAAATATAAAGAGTAAAAAATAGCTATCAAGAAAACCTTTGTATTTCCAAAATGGGCACAAGATAAGGTGTTGAGAAGCAGTGGTTATTTGCACATCTCTGAATTCCGGGGTGCCCATACTAGCATGTGAATTACAGGGCATTTCTCAAATAGACGTCTTTTTTACACACTGTCTTACATTTGGAAGGGAAAAATGTAGAGAAAGACAAGGGGCAATAACACTTGTTTTGCTATTCTATGTTCCCCCAAGTCTCCCGATAAAAATGATACCTCACTTGTGTGGGTAGGCCTAGCGCCCGCGACAGGAAACGCCCCAAAGCGCAACGTGGACACATCACAGAAAACAGACCTGTTTTTAGCAAAGTGCCTACCTGTAGATTTTGGCCTCTAGCTCAGCCGCCACCTAGGGAAACCTACCAAACCTGTGCATTTCTGAAAACTAGAGACCTAGGGGAATCCAAGATGGGGTGATTTGTGTGGCTCGGACCAGGTTCTGTTACCCAGAATCCTTTGCAAACCTCAAAATTTGGCTAAAAAAACACATGTTCCTCACATTTCTGTGGCAAAAAGTTCTGGAAGCTGAGAGGAGCCACAAATTTCCTTCTACCCAGCGTTCCCCCACGTCTCCCGATAAAAATGATACCTCACTTGTGTGGGTAGGCCTAGCGCCCGCGACAGGAAACACCCCAAAGCGCAATGTGGACACATCACAGAAAACAGACCTGTTTTTAGCAAAGTGCCTACCTGTAGATTTTGGCCTCTAGCTCAGCCGCCACCTAGGGAAACCTACCAAACCTGTGCATTTCTGAAAACTAGAGACCTAGGGGAATCCAAGGAGGGGTGACTGGCGGGGCTCGGACCAGGTTCTGTTACCCAGAATCCTTTGCAAAGCTCAAAAATTGGCTAAAAAAACACATGTTCCTCACATTTCTGTGGCAGAAAGTTCTGGAATCTGGGAGGAGCCACAAATTTCCTTCCACCCAGCGTTCCCCCAAGTCTCCCTATAAAAATGATACCTCACTTGCGTGGGTAGGCCTAGCGCCCGCGACAGGAAACGCCCCAAAGCGCAACGTGGACACCACCAAAATTTTGGAAGAAAACAGAGGTGTTTTTTGCGAAGTGACTACCTGTAGATTTTGGCCTCTAGCTCAGCCGGCACCTAGGGAAACCTACCAAACCTGTACATTTCTGAAAACTAGAGACCTAGGGGAATCCAAGGAGGGGTGACTGGCGGGGCTCGGACCAGGTTCTGTTACCCAGAATCCTTTGCAAAGCTCAAAAATTGGCTAAAAAAACACATGTTCCTCACATTTCTGTGGCAGAAAGTTCTGGAATCCGAGAGGAGCCACAAATTTCCTTCCACCTAGCGTTCCCCCACGTCTCCCGATAAAAATGATACCTCACTTGTGTGGGTAGGCCTAGCGCCCGCGACAGGAAACGCCCCAAAGCGCAACGTGGACACATCACAGAAAACAGACCTGTTTTTAGCAAAGTGCCTACCTGTAGATTTTGGCCTCTAGCTCAGCCGCCACCTAGGGAAACCTACCAAACCTGTGCATTTCTGAAAACTAGAGACCTAGGGGAATCCAAGGAGGGGTGACTGGCGGGGCTCGGACCAGGTTCTGTTACCCAGAATCCTTTGCAAAGCTCAAAAATTGGCTAAAAAAACACATGTTCCTCACATTTCTGTGGCAGAAAGTGCTGGAATCTGAGAGGAGCCACAAATGTCCTTCCACCCAGCGTTCCCCCATGTCTCCCGATAAAAATGATACCTCACTTGTGTGGGTAGGCCTAGCGCCCGCGACAGGAAATGCCCCAAAGCGCAACGTGGACACATCACAGAAAACAGACCTGTTTTTAGCAAAGTGCCTACCTGTAGATTTTGGCCTCTAGCTCAGCCGCCACCTAGGGAAACCTACCAAACCTGTGCATTTCTGAAAACTAGAGACCTAGGGGAATCCAAGGAGGGGTGACTGGCGGGGCTCGGACCAGGTTCTGTTACCCAGAATCCTTTGCAAAGCTCAAAAATTGGCTAAAAAAACACATGTTCCTCACATTTCTGTGGCAGAAAGTTCTGGAATCTGGGAGGAGCCACAAATTTCCTTCCACCCAGCGTTCCCCCACGTCTCCCGATAAAAATGATACCTCACTTGTGTGGGTAGGCCTAGCGCCCGCGACAGGAAACGCCCCAAAGCGCAACGTGGACACATCACAGAAAACAGACCTGTTTTTAGCAAAGTGCCTACCTGTAGATTTTGGCCTCTAGCTCAGCCGCCACGTAGGGAAACCTACCAAACCTGTGCATTTCTGAAAACTAGAGACCTAGGGGAATCCAAGGAGGGGTGACTGGCGGGGCTCGGACCAGGTTCTGTTACCCAGAATCCTTTGCAAAGCTCAAAAATTGGCTAAAAAAACACATGTTCCTCACATTTCTGTGGCAGAAAGTTCTGGAATCCGAGAGGAGCCACAAATTTCCTTCCACCCAGCGTTCCCCCACGTCTCCCGATAAAAATGATACCTCACTTGTGTGGGTAGGCCTAGCGCCCGCGACAGGAAACGCCCCAAAGCGCAACGTGGACACATCACAGAAAACAGACCTGTTTTTAGCAAAGTGCCTACCTGTAGATTTTGGCCTCTAGCTCAGCCGCCACCTAGGGAAACCTACCAAACCTGTGCATTTCTGAAAACTAGAGACCTAGGGGAATCCAAGGAGGGGTGACTGGCGGGGCTCGGACCAGGTTCTGTTACCCAGAATCCTTTGCAAAGCTCAAAAATTGGCTAAAAAAACACATGTTCCTCACATTTCTGTGGCAGAAAGTTCTGGAATCTGGGAGGAGCCACAAATTTCCTTCCACCCAGCGTTCCCCCACGTCTCCCGATAAAAATGATACCTCACTTGTGTGGGTAGGCCTAGCGCCCGCGACAGGAAACGCCCCAAAGCGCAACGTGGACACATCACAGAAAACAGACCTGTTTTTAGCAAAGTGCCTACCTGTAGATTTTGGCCTCTAGCTCAGCCGCCACGTAGGGAAACCTACCAAACCTGTGCATTTCTGAAAACTAGAGACCTAGGGGAATCCAAGGAGGGGTGACTGGCGGGGCTCGGACCAGGTTCTGTTACCCAGAATCCTTTGCAAAGCTCAAAAATTGGCTAAAAAAACACATGTTCCTCACATTTCTGTGGCAGAAAGTTCTGGAATCCGAGAGGAGCCACAAATTTCCTTCCACCCAGCGTTCCCCCACGTCTCCCGATAAAAATGATACCTCACTTGTGTGGGTAGGCCTAGCGCCCGCGACAGGAAACGCCCCAAAGCGCAACGTGGACACATCACAGAAAACAGACCTGTTTTTAGCAAAGTGCCTACCTGTAGATTTTGGCCTCTAGCTCAGCCGCCACCTAGGGAAACCTACCAATCCTCTGCATTTCTGAAAACTAGAGACCTAGGGGAATCCAAGGAGGGGTGACTGGCGGGGCTCGGACCAGGTTCTGTTACCCAGAATCCTTTGCAAAGCTCAAAAATTGGCTAAAAAAACACATGTTCCTCACATTTCTGTGGCAGAAAGTTCTGGAATCTGGGAGGAGCCACAAATTTCCTTCCACCCAGCATTCCCCCAAGTCTCCCGATAAAAATGATACCTCACTTGCGTGGGTAGGCCTAGCGCCCGCGACAGGAAACGCCCCAAAGCGCAACGTGGACACCACCAAAATTTTGGAAGAAAACAGAGGTGTTTTTTGCGAAGTGACTACCTGTAGATTTTGGCCTCTAGCTCAGCCGGCACCTAGGGAAACCTACCAAACCTGTACATTTCTGAAAACTAGAGACCTAGGGGAATCCAAGGAGGGGTGACTGGCGGGGCTCGGACCAGGTTCTGTTACCCAGAATCCTTTGCAAAGCTCAAAAATTGGCTAAAAAAACACATGTTCCTCACATTTCTGTGGCAGAAAGTTCTGGAATCCGAGAGGAGCCACAAATTTCCTTCCACCCAGCGTTCCCCCAAGTCTCCCGATAAAAATGATACCTCACTTGCGTGGGTAGGCCTAGCGCCCGCGACAGGAAACGCCCCAAAGCGCAACGTGGACACCACCAAAGTTTGGAAGAAAACAGAGGTGTTTTTTGCGAAGTGACTACCTGTAGATTTTGGCCTCTAGCTCAGCCGGCACCTAGGGAAACCTACCAAACCTGTACATTTCTGAAAACTAGAGACATAGGGGAATCCAAGGAGGGGTGACTGGCGGGGCTCGGACCAGGTTCTGTTACCCAGAATCCTTTGCAAAGCTCAAAAATTGGCTAAAAAAACACATGTTCCTCACTTTTCTGTGGCAGAAAGTTCTGGAATCCGAGAGGAGCCACAAATTTCCTTCCACCCAGCGTTCCCCCACGTCTCCCGATAAAAATGATACCTCACTTGTGTGGGTAGGCCTAGCGCCCGCGACAGGAAACGCCCCAAAGCGCAACGTGGACACATCACAGAAAACAGACCTGTTTTTAGCAAAGTGCCTACCTGTAGATTTTGGCCTCTAGCTCAGCCGCCACCTAGGGAAACCTACCAAACCTGTGCATTTCTGAAAACTAGAGACCTAGGGGAATCCAAGGAGGGGTGACTGGCGGGGCTCGGACCAGGTTCTGTTACCCAGAATCCTTTGCAAAGCTCAAAAATTGGCTAAAAAAACACATGTTCCTCACATTTCTGTGGCAGAAAGTGCTGGAATCTGAGAGGAGCCACAAATGTCCTTCCACTCAGCGTTCCCCCACGTCTCCCGATAAAAATGATACCACACTTGTGTGGGTAGGCCTAGCGCCCGCGACAGGAAACGCCCCAAAGCGCAACGTGGACACATCACAGAAAACAGACCTGTTTTTAGCAAAGTGCCTACCTGTAGATTTTGGCCTCTAGCTCAGCCGCCACCTAGGGAAACCTACCAAACCTGTGCATTTCTGAAAACTAGAGACCTAGGGGAATCCACGGAGGGGTGACTGGCGGGGCTCGGACCAGGTTCTGTTACCCAGAATCCTTTGCAAAGCTCAAAAATTG
Organism: Pleurodeles waltl; assembly: GCF_031143425.1. Lineage (NCBI taxonomy): Eukaryota > Metazoa > Chordata > Amphibia > Caudata > Salamandridae > Pleurodeles > Pleurodeles waltl. The sequence continues at coordinate 1,149,817,696 of NC_090440.1, read as the reverse complement.
GCTAAAAAAACACATGTTCCTCACATTTCTGTGGCAGAAAGTTCTGGAATCTGGGAGGAGCCACAAATTTCCTTCCACCCAGCGTTCCCCCAAGTCTCCCGATAAAAATGATACCTCACTTGCGTGGGTAGGCCTAGCGCCCGCGACAGGAAACACCCCAAAGCGCAACGTGGACACCACCAAAATTTTGGAAGAAAACAGAGGTGTTTTTTGCGAAGTGACTACCTGTAGATTTTGGCCTCTAGCTCAGCCGGCACCTAGGGAAACCTACCAAACCTGTACATTTCTGAAAACTAGAGACCTAGGGGAATCCAAGGAGGGGTGACTGGCGGGGCTCGGACCAGGTTCTGTTACCCAGAATCCTTTGCAAAGCTCAAAAACTGGCTAAAAAAACACATGTTCCTCACATTTCTGTGGCAGAAAGTTCTGGAATCCGAGAGGAGCCACAAATTTCCTTCCACCCAGCGTTCCCCCACGTCTCCCGATAAAAATGATACCTCACTTGTGTGGCTAGGCCTAGCGCCCGCGACAGGAAACGCCCCAAAGCGCAACGTGGACACATCACAGAAAACAGACCTGTTTTTAGCAAAGTGCCTACCTGTAGATTTTGGCCTCTAGCTCAGCCGCCACCTAGGGAAACCTACCAAACCTGTGCATTTCTGAAAACTAGAGACCTAGGGGAATCCAAGGAGGGGTGACTGGCGGGGCTCGGACCAGGTTCTGTTACCCAGAATCCTTTGCAAAGCTCAAAAATTGGCTAAAAAAACACATGTTCCTCACATTTCTGTGGCAGAAAGATCTGGAATCTGGGAGGAGCCACAAATTTCCTTCCACCCAGCGTTCCCCCAAGTCTCCCGATAAAAATGATACCTCACTTGCGTGGGTAGGCCTAGCGCCCGTGAGAGGAAACGCCCCAAAGCGCAACGTGGACACCACCAAAATTTTGGAAGAAAACAGAGGTGTTTTTGCGAAGTGACTACCTGTAGATTTTGGCCTCTAGCTCAGCCGGCACCTAGGGAAACCTACCAAACCTGTACATTTCTGAAAACTAGAGACCTAGGGGAATCCAAGGAGGGGTGACTGGCGGGGCTCGGACCAGGTTCTGTTACCCAGAATCCTTTGCAAAGCTCAAAAATTGGCTAAAAAAAACACATGTTCCTCACATTTCTGTGGCAGAAAGTTCTGGAATCCGAGAGGAGCCACAAATTTCCTTCCACCCAGCGTTCCCCCGCGTCTCCCGATAAAAATGATACCTCACTTGTGTGGGTAGGCCTAGCGCCCGCGACAGGAAACGCCCCAAAGCGCAACATGGACACATCACAGAAAAAAGACCTGTTTTTAGCAAAGTGCCTACCTGTAGATTTTGGCCTCTAGCTCAGCCGCCACCTAGGGAAACCTACCAAACCTGTGCATTTCTGAAAACTAGAGACCTAGGGGAATCCAAGGAGGGGTGACTGGCGGGGCTCGGACCAGGTTCTGTTACCCAGAATCCTTTGCAAAGCTCAAAAACTGGCTAAAAAAACACATGTTCCTCACATTTCTGTGGCAGAAAGTTCTGGAATCCGAGAGGAGCCACAAATTTCCTTCCACCCAGCGTTCCCCCACGTCTCCCGATAAAAATGATACCTCACTTGTGTGGCTAGGCCTAGCGCCCGCGACAGGAAACGCCCCAAAGCGCAACGTGGACACATCACAGAAAACAGACCTGTTTTTAGCAAAGTGCCTACCTGTAGATTTTGGCCTCTAGCTCAGCCGCCACCTAGGGAAACCTACCAAACCTGTGCATTTCTGAAAACTAGAGACCTAGGGGAATCCAAGGAGGGGTGACTGGCGGGGCTCGGACCAGGTTCTGTTACCCAGAATCCTTTGCAAAGCTCAAAAATTGGCTAAAAAAACACATGTTCCTCACATTTCTGTGGCAGAAAGATCTGGAATCTGGGAGGAGCCACAAATTTCCTTCCACCCAGCGTTCCCCCAAGTCTCCCGATAAAAATGATACCTCACTTGCGTGGGTAGGCCTAGCGCCCGTGAGAGGAAACGCCCCAAAGCGCAACGTGGACACCACCAAAATTTTGGAAGAAAACAGGTGTTTTTGCGAAGTGACTACCTGTAGATTTTGGCCTCTAGCTCAGCCGGCACCTAGGGAAACCTACCAAACCTGTACATTTCTGAAAACTAGAGACCTAGGGGAATCCAAGGAGGGGTGACTGGCGGGGCTCGGACCAGGTTCTGTTACCCAGAATCCTTTGCAAAGCTCAAAAATTGGCTAAAAAAAACACATGTTCCTCACATTTCTGTGGCAGAAAGTTCTGGAATCCGAGAGGAGCCACAAATTTCCTTCCACCCAGCGTTCCCCCGCGTCTCCCGATAAAAATGATACCTCACTTGTGTGGGTAGGCCTAGCGCCCGCGACAGGAAACGCCCCAAAGCGCAACATGGACACATCACAGAAAAAAGACCTGTTTTTAGCAAAGTGCCTACCTGTAGATTTTGGCCTCTAGCTCAGCCGCCACCTAGGGAAACCTACCAAACCTGTGCATTTCTGAAAACTAGAGACCTAGGGGAATCCAAGGAGGGGTGACTGGCGGGGCTCGGACCAGGTTCTGTTACCCAGAATCCTTTGCAAAGCTCAAAAATTGGCTAAAAAAACACATGTTCCTCACATTTCTGTGGCAGAAAGTTCTGGAATCTGGGAGGAGCCACAAATTTCCTTCCACCCAGCGTTCCCCCAAGTCTCCCGATAAAAATGATACCTCACTTGCGTGGGTAGGCCTAGCGCCCGCGACAGGAAACGCCCCAAAGCGCAACGTGGACACCACCAAAATTTTGGAAGAAAACAGAGGTGTTTTTTGCGAAGTGACTACCTGTAGATTTTGGCCTCTAGCTCAGCCGGCACCTAGGGAAACCTACCAAACCTGTACATTTCTGAAAACTAGAGACCTAGGGGAATTCCAAGGAGGGGTGACTGGCGGGGCTCGGACCAGGTTCTGTTACCCAGAATCCTTTGCAAAGCTCAAAAATTGGCTAAAAAAACACATGTTCCTCACATTTCTGTGGCAGAAAGTTCTGGAATCTGAGAGGGGCCACAAATTTCCTTCCACCCAGCGTTCCCCCACGTCTCCCGATAAAAATGATACCTCACTTGTGTGGGTAGGCCTAGCGCCCGCGACAGGAAACGCCCCAAAGCGCAGCGTGGACACATCACATTTTTTCATTGAAAACAGTGCCTACCTGTAGTTTTTGGCCTGTAGCTCAGCCAGCACCTAGGGAAACCTACCAAACCTGTGCATTTCTGAAAACTAGAGACCTAGGGGAATCCAAGATGGGGTGACTTGAGGGGCTCTGACCAGGTTCTGTTACCCAGAATCCTTTCCAAACCTCAAATATTGGCTAAAAAAACGAATTTTTCACACATTTCGATGACAGAAAGTTCTGGAATCTGAGTGGAGCCACAAATTTCCTTCCACCCAGCGTTCCCCCAAGTCTCCCGATAAAAATGATACCTCAGTTGTGTGGGTGGGCCAGGTGCCTCCAACAGAATAAGGCCCAAAACTTGTAGAGATACAGGGGATAGTACTGCGAGTTTATAAGGACATAGGTGGTCATTCTGACCTCGGCGGTAAAAGGCGCCTACCGCCGGTCAGAAATCCTCCATAATCCCGCCGCGGTCGCGGAAACCCGCCACGGTCATTCTGACCCGCAGAAGGCAAACCTCCGAAAATCCGACCGCCACAACAGACCGCCAGACCAGCGGTCGGCGGAAAGGTGGAGGTGACCAAACCTCCACCGCCACGCCAACAGAAATACGCCCATCCCATTACGACCCACGAATCCACGCGGCGGTCATTCAAACGCGGTATTCCATTGGCGGGACACACCGGCGCGGTCAGAATACCCACCAACGAACAAAACTCACCCACATTGGACGATTTGAATCCCACACACCTGATACACATACACACACCACTCCCACACACACAATACAATATAAAACACCCACCCACATCACCCACAAACCCCTACGCTTACAAAATCGTAAAGAAGGCAAGAGCGAGACACCAGCATCCAAAACATAACAGCCACAGCCACTCAACACCATCACCCACACACTATCCACACACAAAACAACACACACCACCACACTCAACTCACTTAAATACACATACTCCACCCCACACATCATACACACCACCCCATGGCACCCCAAAGACAACCCCGCTTCACAGACGAAGAACTCAGGGTTAGGGTGGAGGAAATCGTTCGTGTAGAGCCCCAGCTGTTCGGCACACAGGTCCAATACACCAGCATTGCCCGGAGGACGGAGCTATGGCAGAGGATTGTAGACAGGGTGAACGCAGTGGGACAGCACCCCAGAAATCGGGAAGACATCAGGCAGCGATGGAACGACCTACGGGGGAAGGTGCGTTCCATGGTATCCAGGCACAACATCGCCGTGCAGAAGACTGGCGGAGGACCCCCACCTCAACCCCCACAATTCACATCATGGGAGGAGGAAGTCTTGAACATCCTGCATCCTGACGGCCTCGCAGGAGTCGGCGGAGGAATGGATACTGGTAAGTTGAAGCTTCAATACTGCTTCCCCCCCACCTGCATGCCAAATCAGACCCCAAACCTCACCCCCATCCTCGAACCCCACCCTCACCCCCATCGTCACCCCCACCCTCACCCCCACCACCATCCTCACCCCCACCCTCACCCCCACCACCATCCTCACCCCCACCACCATCCTCACCCCCACCCCCAGCACACCTATTCCCCGCCAATGTCTCACCATCACAACCCACACATCCCCAAACCTAGGCCTGCATGCGTCCACTAAGCATGGACACCCATCACCAAAGCATGCCCAATGCATATACACATCCCCCCCACAAGCCACCCTCACCAAAGCCCCCACACACGAATGCCAGCACTTGGGGACACGGGAACCCACAGATACACCCATATGCCACACATTGAAACTATAACCATACCTCTATACCCCTGCAGGACCCGACCGTCAACACACCGCGGCGGAGGTGCCAGAATTATCCCCACCCCCCACCCAAGAGGCCGTCAGCGATGACAGCAGCTCTGTCGATCTGGACACCGATGACCAGCCCGGACCATCGGGGACCTCTGGACAGTCGGTTCCCCTCACACAGGCACAGGCCACTATAGACCCTAACCCCTCTGGGAACACCAGCACAGCTCCCACCCAGCGGGCCCATGCCTCTGTCTCCAGGGCGCGTCAATCTGCGGTGTGTCTACCACTACAGGGCACCCAGGATAACCCACCACCCCAACAACAACAGGGACCTGGGGGCAGTGGTAGTGGGCACACCGGCCAGGGGGCAGAGGCCCAGGGAAACAGGGCAACTCGGCGGGCAGCTGTGCGACAGGGGGGGGAGGAGAGGCCCAGGGAACCCACTCTCCACGAGGTCCTCACCACCATCATGGGAGCATACAACCGCTCCCAGGAGACGATGGCGACGGTACTGGCCCGGTTCCAGGAGATCCAGGTGCTGCAGGAGGAACACTATCGGGGGTACAGGGAGGACATCCGAGCCATCAACACCACCCTGGTTACCATGGTAGGGCTGCTGCAGGACCTCGTAAACAGCAGGGCGGACACTGAACAACACCCAAGGGCCCCTGCCACTAGCCGGGACCAAGAACAGCCATCCACCTCCGCCGGCGCTAGTGGACAGGAGGCCCCCGCACAGCAGCAGCCCACCAGACCCCCACCTCCTGCAGGAGAAGAACCACCCCGCAAGAGGGCCCTGAGATCTCGCAAGACAGAGTAGGATGTCAAGACTCCCGCCAGCAATGGATACCACCTGATGTCATCCCACTGTCCCACATTGTCACCCTGTCCATCCTCGAACTGCCCATGCTCCATCTCTCCACAGGCCTCTGGACAATGCACCTGTGTGACTGTTACTCTGGACTCTGCCATGGACATTCCTTCACCATAGCCCCCACCCACTTGAAACCACCCATCCCATTTTGAGCACTTCAATAAACACCTATTTTGCACCAAAATATCAGGAGTCTGGCTGTGATTTCAATAGATTGTAATTGACATGACAGTGCAAATATGTCCTTGTACATGGTGAAGTCAACAAACAGCTGCCACAAAGCTGTAGTCCATGGGGAAACGAAGCACAGGACTCGTAGTGGGGACCCCAGATCTGAAATAGGGAGGGAAAAGCCAAAACTCAGTCATCATACACTGGGGCAAATAGACAGGCAGCAGAGATGCTGCAGAGTAGTTAACTTTTACTAAATTATCTTTGAAATGTTACCTGTGTCCTATTGGAAGTACTGTTCAATGATTCTGTCCCTGTTGTCTGTTTCAGCCCCGTCGTCTTCCTCCTCGTCACTCTCCTCAGGTTCCACCGCTGCCACAACACCACCGTCTCGACCATCCTCCTGCAGGAAAGGCACCTGGCGGCGCAAAGCCAGGTTGTGAAGCATGCAGCAGGCCACGATGATGTGACACACCTTCTTAGGTGAGTACATTAGGGATCCACCGGTCATATGCAGGCAGCGAAACCTGGCCTTTAGGAGGCCAAAGGTGCGTTCGATCACCCTCCTAGTACGCCCATGGGCCTCATTGTACCGTTCCTCTGCCCTGGTCCGGGGATTCCTTACTGGGGTCAGTAGCCACGACAGGTTGGGGTACCCAGAGTCCCCCACTAGCCATACACGGTGTCTCTGTAGCTGTTCCATCACGTAAGGGATGCTGCTATTCCTGAGGATGTAGGCGTTATGCACTGACCCTGGGAATTTGGCATTTACATGCGAGATGTACTGGTCAGCCAAACACACCACCTGGATGTTCATTGAATGGTAACTTTTTCTGTTCCTGTACACCTGCTCCCTGTCTCTTGGGGGAACCAAAGCCACATGGGTCCCATCAATGGCACCAATTACGTTGGGAATATGTCCAAGGGCGTAGAAATCACCCTTCACTGTAGCCAGTTCGCCCACCTCAGGGAAAATGATGTAGTTCCTCACGGATTTCATCAGGGCAGACAACACTCTGGATAACACCTTTGAAAACATGGGCTGAGACATCCCAGAAGCAATTCCCACGGTTGTCTGAAATGACCCACTTGCCAAGAAATGGAGTACTGACATGACCTGCACCAGAGGGGGAATCCCTGTGGGTTGGCGGATGGGGGACATCAGGTCGGGCTCCAGCCGGGCACACAGTTCATGGATAGTGGCACGGTTAAGACGGTAGGTCAGGATAATGTGGCGTTCTTCCATTGTCGACAGGTCCACCAGCGGTCGGTACACGGGAGGATTCATCCGTCTCCTCGCCCAACCCAGCGGACGGTGCCTAGGAAGGACAACATGGAGCACACAGTCAGGCAACCCACAGGTACGTACTCACAGCTAGCACAGTATACGATTCTCTATGCAGTGAATGGCGTGTATGAGTGGCTATGCAAGGCCTAGGCCTGTGTGACGCAGTTGAAATTGAGCCATGTGGGCCCTGGAAATGGCGGCTGCCTGACCTGTGAAGTGTGACAATGGGATTTGAGGTCAATGCGCTGGCGTGGCACACCGCGGCGGGCGGCGGGCCAAGACCGCGGCGCGAAGCCGCATTGGTTAACATTGAAGCCTATGGGTTTCAGGAGCCAATGGCGAAGGGCGCCGGCGGTGGCGGGACGCACCGCCGCGGTACGCACCGCCGCGGACGTGACCGCCATTTTCTATCTACTTATCCACTTGCGACTTGAACTTTCACAGGAGAGGACCTATACTGCAAGTGTTGCTGTGACCTCGGTCTGGAAGGGACAATGGCTGCTGCGACTGGGGAAAGGGCCCCTGCCTTCACTGGAGAGGAGTTGGAGAAACTTGTGGATGGGGTCCTCCCCCAGTATGCGCTACTCTACGGTCCTCCAGACCAACAAGTGAGTTTAATTCTATCTGGATTTGGGGCCACTGGCTGGCTTGGGGGCCTGGCGGGGATGGGGGGCATGTTGGGGCTGGCGGGGGGCCTGGCGGGGGGCCTGGCGGGGATGGGGGGCATGTTGGGGCTGGCGGGGGGCCTGGCGGGGGGCCTGGCAGGGATGGGGGGCATGTTGGGCATGGCGTGGGGCATGGCGGGGGCCTGGCGGGGATGGGGTGCATGTTGGGGCTGGCGGGGGGCCTGGCGGGGATGGGGTGCATGTTGGGCATGGCGGGGGGCCTGGCGGGGGGCCTGGCGGGGATGGGGGGCATGTTGGGCATGGCGGGGGGCCTGGCGGGGGGCCTGGCGGGGATGGGGTGCATGTTGGGGCTGGCGGGGGGCCTGGCGGGGATGGGGTGCATGTTGGGCATGGCGGGGGGCCTGGCGGGGGGCCTGGCGGGGATGGGGGGCATGTTGGGCATGGCGGGGGGCCTGGCGGGGGGCCTGGCGGGGATGGGGTGCATGTTGGGGCTGGCGGGGGGCCTGGCGGGGATGGGGTGCATGTTGGGCATGGCGGGGGGCCTGGCGGGGGGCCTGGCGGGGATGGGGTGCATGTTGGGGCTGGCGGGGGGGCCTGGCGGGGATGGGGTGCATGTTGGGCATGGCGGGGGGCCTGGCGGGGGGCCTGGCGGGGATGGGGGGGCATGTTGGGCATGGCGGGGGGCCTGGCGGGGGGCCTGGCGGGGATGGGGTGCATGTTGGGGCTGGCGGGGGGCCTGGCGGGGATGGGGTGCATGTTGGGCATGGCGGGGGGCCTGGCGGGGGGCCTGGCGGGGATGGGGGGGGCATGTTGGGCATGGCGGGGGGCCTGGCGGGGGGCCTGGCGGGGATGGGGGGCATGTTGGGCATGGCGGGGGGCCTGGCGGGGGGCCTGGCGGGGATGGGGTGCATGTTGGGGCTGGCGGGGGGCCTGGCGGGGATGGGGTGCATGTTGGGCATGGCGGGGGGCCTGGCGGGGGGCCTGGCGGGGATGGGGGGGCATGTTGGGCATGGCGGGGGGCCTGGCGGGGGGCCTGGCGGGGATGGGGGGCATGTTGGGCATGGCGGGGGCCTGGCGGGGGGCCTGGCGGGGATGGGGGGCATGTTGGGCATGGCGGGGGGCCTGGCGGGGATGGGGAGCGTTGGGCCACTGGAAAGGAAAATGCTGAGTAACTTGAACGTGGTATTTCTCCCTCCCTGTACGTGTCACATAGGTCCGCGCCCATGAGAAGATCGGGATTTGGCGTGCCATCGCCAAGGAAGTCCGGGGCCTGGGGGTCCACCATCGACGGGGCACCCACTGCCGCAAGAGGTGGGAGGACATCCGCCGCGGGACCAAGAAGACCGCCGAGTCTCTGCTGGGGATGGCCTCCCAACGTAGGCGGGGTGCCTGCCGTCAACTGAGCCCCCTGATGTTCCGGATCCTGGCGGTGGCCTACCCTGATTTGGATGGGCGCGTGAGGGCAGCACAGCAGACACAAGGGGGTGAGTACAAGCATCATCTACTCTGTTGTCGTGCAGTGGAGGTGTCTGGGTGGGGGAGGAGGGCTGGGGGTCCCCCTAGGCCAGGCGATATCTGTAGGCTGGGCACCCCCGTAAGCCCCTGTGTCCCCAGCCACCACCCTCAGTAGTGTGTCAGTACAGCCATCCCTGGGCCGTGTCATCCATGGGTGCAGTTGACAACTCTAGGCGTGTAGGGCATGTTCCACGGAATGCGTAGCGGACCCCAAGTGCGCAACTTAGTGCAGGGGGCATCTGTGTCTGTCATGTCCGCTAACTGTACCGGAGATCCATGTACTCAATATCCCTTTATTTCTCTCTCCCCCCCCCTTTTTGTTTGTCTTTCTGTGCTTGTGTGCATCAGCATCATCAGGCGGAGGAGAAGTGGCATCGGGGCAGGAGGGAGCTGCATCTCACATGGCCCAGGAGGGCCATGCCACAGAGTCAGACTGGACCAGTGAGACGGAGGGCGAGGGGAGCTCCACGACGGGGACGACTGGAGCCTGCAGCGACACGGACACGTCCTCAGAAGGGGGCTCCCTTGCGGGGGTGGCACCATCCGTGCCCCCCGCCATTACAGGTACAGCCGCCACCCAGCGCACCATCTCCGCCCTCCCAGCAGCCCCTCCGCGTTCGCCCCGTGCCCGCTCTGCCAGGAAGCCGGGCATCTCCTTCGCCCCAGGCACCTCAGGCCCTGCCCCTGTTACCCCCGCTGCCCTCAGTGAGGAGGTCATTGACCTCCTCCGAACGCTCATTGTTGGGCAGACTACCCTTTTGAATGCCATCCAGGGGGTGGAGAGGGAGGTTCATCGCAGCAATGCGTACCTGGAGGGCATTCATTCGGGTCAGGCTGCCCATCAGCGATCGTTCCAGGCTCTGGCCTCAGCACTGACGTCAGCCATTGTCCCTGTCTCCTGCCTGCCTCTACTAACTCCCTCCTCCCAGTCTCCTGTTCCTCTGCCTGTCCCACCCACACCATCAGACCAGCCTGCACACACCTCAACACCCAAGAGAAGCTCATCCAAACATAAGCACCACAGATCTCCCAGACATTCACACACGCAACATTCCGATGCAGACATGCCAACAGTCACTACCACCTCTGTGACCCCCACCTCCTCGTCTCCCTCCTCCCTCCCTGTGACGTCTACACTCACACCTCCATTCACCTCACCATCAGCCAGTGTTTCCATCACCAGCACACCCTCCACTCCAGTCCGCACACGTGCAGTCACCATCCCCACTGCCATTTACACGTCCCCTGTGTCCTCTCCCACTGTGTCTGTCACCCCCTCTTCCACACCACACAAACGCAGCCACCCACCCACCCAACAGCCATCCACCTCACGACAGCCTATCCCTCCTGCACCTGCACCCAAAGACAGCAAACGTGACTCACCTACAACCACATCCTCTCCCTCCACTCCCATTCCCACTGTACCTACCACTCTCCATTGTCCCAAGAAGCTCTTCCTCGCCACTACTAACTTCTTTCCTGACCCTGAGCCCCCCCCTCCTTCTCGTCGGGGTAAGAAGAGCACCTCAGCCACCACCAGCCCTGCAGCCCCCTTGACAAGGGTGCAGGGGTATTGGAGCCCGCCAGCCCGCATGTCTGGATCTTCGCCCAGCAGCAAGGGGACAGCCAGCCCACCCCCTGGGAAGAGGAGCAGAAGGCGGAAGGGGCGCCGCAGGAGCCCGCCTTCTACATCCCCCCCGGACACCACCCAGAGACAGTCACCAGCCACAGCTCCAAAGGGAGGCAAGGGCCACAGGCCGACGACTAAGGAGGGCAAGGGCAGCAAGTTGGAGAGGTCAGGCAGCAGGCCTGCTGCCCAGGAGGAGCCCACAACCCCCATAGCCGCTGCCCCGGGAGGAACCGGCACAGCTGCCCCGGGAGAGCCCACCACCCCCATAGCCGCTGCCCAGGGAGGACCCAGCCCAGCTGGCCAGGAGGGCCCCACCACCCACAGCCCAGGTGGGCAGTGAAGGAGCACCATCCCCGCTGCCCAGGAGGGCACCACCAGGCAATTAGCAGTTGGCCATAGACCGTCCGCCGTCTCAAGAACCGCTGAACTGGGCCCCGCCGTCTCAAGAACCGCTGAACTGGGCCCCGCCGTCTCAAGAACCGCTGAACTGGGCCCTTCAAGGCAAGAACCGCTGAACTGGGCCCTTCAAGGCAAGAACCGCTGAACTGGGCCCCGCCGTCTCAAGAACCGCTGAACTGGGCCCCGCCGTCTCCAGAACCGCTGAACTGGGCCCCGCCGTCTCAAGAACCGCTGAACTGGGCCCTTCAAGGCAAGAACCGCTGAACTGGGCCCTTCAAGGCAAGAACCGCTGAACTGGGCCCCGCCGTCTCAAGAACCGCTGAACTGGGCCCCGCCGTCTCCAGAACCGCTGAACTGGGCCCCGCCGTCTCCAGAACCGCTGAACTGGGCCCCGCCGTCTCAAGAAACCGCTGAACTGGGCCCTTCAAGGCAAGAACCGCTGAACTGGGCCCTTCAAGGCAAGAACCGCTGAACTGGGCCCCGCCGTCTCAAGAACCGCTGAACTGGGCCCCGCCGTCTCCAGAACCGCTGAACTGGGCCCCGCCGTCTCAAGAACCGCTGAACTGGGCCCCGCCGTCTCAAGAACCGCTGAACTGGGCCCTTCAAGGCAAGAACCGCTGAACTGGGCCCCGCCGTCTCAAGAACCGCTGAACTGGGCCCTTCAAGGCAAGAACCGCTGAACTGGGCCCCGCCGTCTCCAGAACCGCTGAACTGGGCCCTTCAAGGCAAGAACCGCTGAACTGGGCCCCGCCGTCTCCAGAACCGCTGAACTGGGCCCCGCCGTCTCAAGAACCGCTGAACTGGGCCCTTCAGGGCAAGAACCGCTGAACTGGGCCCCGCCGTCTCCAGAACCGCTGAACTGGGCCCCGCCGTCTCAAGAACCGCTGAACTGGGCCCTTCAAGGCAAGAACCGCTGAACTGGGCCCCGCCGTCTCCAGAACCGCTGAACTGGGCCCTTCAAGGCAAGAACCGCTGAACTGGGCCCCGCCGTCTCCAGAACCGCTGAACTGGGCCCCGCCGTCTCAAGAACCGCTGAACTGGGCCCCGCCGTCTCCAGAACCGCTGAACTGGGCCCCGCCGTCTCAAGAACCGCTGAACTGGGCCCGCCGTCTCAAGAACCGCTGAACTGGGCCCTTCAAGGCAAGAACCGCTGAACTGGGCCCCGCCGTCTCAAGAACCGCTGAACTGGGCCCTTCAAGGCAAGAACCGCTGAACTGGGCCCCGCCGTCTCCAGAACCGCTGAACTGGGCCCTTCAAGGCAAGAACCGCTGAACTGGGCCCCGCCGTCTCCAGAACCGCTGAACTGGGCCCCGCCGTCTCAAGAACCGCTGAACTGGGCCCTTCAGGGCAAGAACCGCTGGCCCTTTGGCAGACGTGGCAGGGCAGGATCTATCTCGGGCAGGGCTGCAGGATGTCCTCTGGCCAACTTGCCTCCTCCAGTGGCAGTGGGGTCTGTTATGGACTGTATGGACTGTGGCTTTGCTCTCCCCAGGATGGCCCAGTGGGCAGGCCACCCACTGTATGGACTGTATGGACTGTGGCTTTGCTCTCCCCAGGATGGCCCAGTGGGCAGGCCACCCACTGTATGGACTGTATGGACTGTGGCTTTGCTCTCCCCAGGATGGCCCAGTGGGCAGGCCACCCACTGTATGGACTGTATGGACTGTGGCTTTGCACTCCCCAGGATGGCCCAGTGGGCAGGCCACCCACTGTATGGACTGTATGGACTGTGGCTTTGCTCTCCCCAGGATGGCCCAGTGGGCAGGCCACCCACTGTATGGACTGTATGGACTGTGGCTTTGCTCTCCCCAGGATGGCCCAGTGGGCAGGCCACCCACTGTATGGACTGTATGGACTGTGGCTTTGCTCTCCCCAGGATGGCCCAGTGGGCAGGCCACCCACTGTATGGACTGTATGGACTGTGGCTTTGCTCTCCCCAGGATGGCCCAGTGGGCAGGCCACCCACTGTATGGACTGTATGGACTGTGGCTTTGCTCTCCCCAGGATGGCCCAGTGGGCAGGCCACCCACTGTATGGACTGTATGGACTGTGGCTTTGCTCTCCCCAGGATGGCCCAGTGGGCAGGCCACCCACTGTATGGACTGTATGGACTGTGGCTTTGCACTCCCCAGGATGGCCCAGTGGTCATGGAGTCCCCTCGTGGATCTGGCGTCGTGTACTCAAGTGGCTGAGGTGCCCCCCCTTCCCTTCCCCCTGAGGTGCCTGTCCTATTTTCTTTCTGATGCCCCTGCAGTGTTCTCTCCGTGGAGTTCTTGTCGTGGGACTGGGCCTTGCCCCTTTGCACAGGACCCCTGTGATCCACGGACAGTGGTTGGACTACATTTAGTAGCTGTATATATTTTGTACATAGTTTATTTATTTATTTGGATTACTGGTGTCCATATTTCAATATATCTGGCCGTTTATGATCTCTTCTTTTGGTCTTTGCATTATTTCGGAGGGGGGTGGTTTGTGGGTTGTGACAGTGATCTGTGGGAATGCATTGATGTGTGTGTTGTAGTGGGTGTGGGTGGGTGGGTGTGTGCCGGTAATCTTTTCCCTCACCTGTGTCGTAGGTGCAGTACTCACCGATGTCTTCCGCGCCGCCGGGCGTGCTCCTGGTATATGAGGAGGAATAGGAGTGCGGGGATGACCTGTAACTCTGGCTCCATACTGCCGGAATCTCGCGTGGAGTGCGTAGAGGTGAGCGTTTTCCCGTTCGTAGTCTGTTTCCGCCGTGTTCTTATCGGCGGTGCTCCCGCCCCGGAAAAGGTGGCAGATTGGTGGGTCGTAATAGGGTGGGCGGTACTTTGTCTGCCGCCGGGCTGTTGGCGGGAACCGCCGCGCTGTTTGTTTGTACCGCTGTGGCGGTCGGAGTGTTAAGTTGGCGGGCTGTGTTGGCGGTTCCCGCCAGGGTCAGAATGCCATTTTTAATACCGCCGGTCTGTTCGCGGTCCGACCGCCGCCTCTCCGCCGACCGCCAAGGTCAGAATGAGGGCCATATTCTTTTATACATCTTTAGACTGACTCTGCTTTGGGGACCCACATACGTGAGGTGTCATTTTATTTGGGAGACTGAGGGGAACACTGGGGAGTAGGAATTTTGTGCTGGAGTGGTGATCGTACGAAGAAAAGTCAGGAAAATATGCTTTTTTTAAGCACATTTTGAGGTTTACAGAGGAGTCTGGGTAAGAAAATGTTGGGGGATCCACGCAAGCCACTCCTCCCTAGACTCCTTGGGGTGTCTAGTTTTAAAAAATGTCTGGGTTTGGTAGGTTTCCCTAGATGAAGGCCGCACACAGGACCAAAAACATAGGTGCCCTCTCCCCCCCCAAACACAGGTAGGTTTGTAATATATCGTTTTGATGTGCCCACATACGTCCGTGATGTGCCAAACACTAAAATTTTGAAAAGAAACACACTTAGGTTATGTGAAAAAGACCCCTCACCCACCAACCAAGTTGGTGGCATGCTTCATCATCGGGGTCCCACCTGAGGCACCTAGCGTGTCATAGGTGTGCTGCGACGCCTGATTACAGCGGAGCAGGTTTGGTCATTTTTACCACACATACTGGTTGGATTTGGCACGAGGGTGAGTGATGGTTCAGTGGATCAAATTTTACTAACAAGAGCTTTCACAAAAATGAAAAGCACTGTTAGTAACTGAAAGGCAAAAAACTGAACCAATGACTCACAGCTCGTGAGCTGTAAAGCCGCGACAAGGCACCAACCGCTTTACGGTCCATTCACACAACTTTCATACATGACACACACAAGGCCATTCACACCGCCAGCCACGGGCCCAGCACATTACAACACTCACATCGACAGACAGCGCCACTCAAGGGCCCATCACTTACATACGCCCACATGCCTGATACAACAATCACACCAGCTGATGGGACTGTGTGGACTGGTGTTTGGCTGGCAGTGTGTTGCAGTAGCCAACATCAAGTCAATATGTACAGTCTCAGCCAAGCCCCACTCCACACACAATGGCATCATATTTTTTTTTTTAAACAGAGGAACCCCTAACTAAGTAGAAAGAATTACAAAACAACAAACACAAAAGCTCTAACTAACAACATGACAGAAATGCTAACCATGAAACTAAACACATGAAAATACAAAACAGACATGAGTTTACACTCATGGTTGTTCCCAGAAATTCTTCTGGGTGTGGTAATTCTTAAAACAAGCACCGACACACAGCCCAGGCTTTGAAGGACAATCTGGGCAGTACATTCGAGACTCCCTCCGGATACCTCTTCGAAAACACACTCTACATTTCTTAGCTGGAAAGTCTTTTTTGGGTGTGGGAGGAATGTGCTCAGCAAAGTGGCGATCTTTCAATCTAGCCACATCCTCCACCACTGCTTCTCTAGGAACTCTGGCCTGTTCCACCACAATAAGGCTCTCTATCACTGACTCCTGAAATTTCACAAATGTCATCTTTGACTCTGGAGACCTATCCCTAAACACAATAAAAGCATTGAAGGTTGCTAAGTGGAAGAGGTGAAGTGCTAACTTCTTATACCAAACATAAGACTTACGAATAGCAGTATAAGGTTCCAACCTCTGGTCAACTCTATCTACACCTCCCATGTGCTTATTATAATCTAAAATGCACACAGGTTTGCGCACTTCAGCAACCTGGCCCCAAACAGTCACAGGGGAAGTACTCTCATCATGGATGGTACTTAGCATGTAGACATCCCTCTTGTCTGAAAATTTCAAAGCTAGCAGCTCCTCGTTCCGCAAGGCACAGCACTGTCCCCTCTCAAGTTTTTTACAGACAAGCTCCCTTGGATAGCCTTTCCGGTTAGAACGGATTGTGCCACAAGCAACTGTGTCCACTCTAAACAATTCCTTGAACAACTGCACACCAGTGTAGAAGTTATCTACATACAAATGGTGACCTTTGTTGAACAGTCGTCTACCAAGATCCCACACTATTTTCTCAGTAACTCCAAAAGTGGGAGGACAACCAGGGGGGTCAATATTGGAATCCCTACCAGTGTACACACGGAAACTATACACATATCCTGTCCTACTTTCAGACAGCATATACAATTTAATTCCATATCGTGCCCTTTTGCTAGGAATGTACTGCCTAAAAATCAAACGACCCTTGAAGAGGACCAAAGACTCGTCCACACTTATCTCTTTGCCTGGAACATAGACCTCCGAAAACCGATCTACAAAATGATCAAGGACAGGCCTAATCTTAAAAAGACGGTCAGAATCTGGGTGATCTCGTGGCAAGGCTAATGCATTGTCAACAAAATGCAGCATCCTAAGAAGAAGCAAATACCGATTACGACTCATGGTAGCTGGAAATATAGCTGTTGCCATCAAGGGACTAGTAGACCAATAAGAAGCCAGTGACGGCTTCCTTATCAACCCCATCAAAAAAGTCAAACCCAAAAACTTTTTTAGCTCCTCCAAATTTGTGGGAATCCACTGGGCAGCTCTAGAGTGTGGCCTAAGTCTAGCAGCGTTGTCCCTCAAATGCTGCTCCGCATACAAATTAGTCTGCTCAACAATCTCTTCCAAAAACACATCATCCATGAATAACTCAAAGAAATTGATAGGCATAAAGTTCTCTGTATTGGCGTTACACCCCGGGAGACCAGTAAAGGCAGGCAACTCTGGCTGCTCCATGTTTGGGGCAACCCAGACATCAGGTCTTCTAACGGGAAACCTTTCAGCCCCAGGTTGCTGCACTATTGGCACATCAATGTCCTCCTCTAAAACAGAACCTTCATCTGCACTGAGTGTGGCTTCATCATCAGAAGATTCCCCTCCAACAGAAACATCACTGCCAGAATCTCTGACTTCCTCCTCTGCCTCAGATGCAGAGTCCGTCTCATAGTCATGATCAGACTGTGACTCAAAAAGCATACCAACCACCTGCTGAGCGGTCATCCTGCGGCTAGCCATGATCTCTCCTGCTAAAATTAACTGGACAAATTCACCACCAACAACCAGCACTGTGTAAGACAAGTAACAAAGTGTAGCTTTGTTAGTAAGAGTTACAAACTCAAAAACTATACCGCTCACTTGCCTGAAAAAGCTTGATTCACCAGCAACTACACAGCAATCACCAATGATATCCCACTAAAAAGAAAGAAAGAAAGGCAAATTAGAAATAAGACAAAACAAATATCATTGTGCACAAACCTAAGGACAATTTCACACACAATCCTGCATTTAGTACACCCCCTACAAACATGTCATTCATGCATGGCAACAATACTCCTTTGGAGTAAATTGTTTTTACTTACCTAAAACATGCAACTGTGCAAACTGCAGGTCAACCACCGCCAAAACCGCAAGGAGCCACAGCAAATAAAGCAAAAGCTTTGAACTAGAACAAAAAGGAGGAAAACATTTTTTATCACAAATGCAAAGACTTCTTCAGTTGACAAACACCCCACCATCAAACATTTTAGAAATTGGTGCCTAAGTGGATTCTGCCATAGGGGCAGATGGGCCTACTAAAAAAATAGGCCTGTCTGCCCCAAGGAAGCCAAAAAAGACCTTTAGTACTGTGTCCCCATGGAGAGCGACCCTTGCCAAAGGGGACAGCCCTCAAACAAAAAAAACACACACAACACTATCCCTGGTGCCTAAGTGGCTTCTGCCCCCTTGGGGGCAGGTGGTTCTAGAAAAATAGGCCCATCTGCCCCCAGGGGGGGCAGAAATGGCCAACAGGTCAATGCCCCCCTTGGGGGGGCGCCCGTGCCCAAGGGGACGCCCCCACACAAAAATAAACACATAAAAAAAAATCCCTGGCGTTCTAGTGGTTTCTGCCCCCCTTGGGGGCAGATCAGCCTAAAAATAATAGGCTGATCTGTCTCCAAGGGGTGCAGAAATGGCCTGGGTAGATGTGCCCCCAAAGTGGGGGGCGACCCTTGCCCAAGCCCCCCCCCATCCACTAACACACACACACACACACACTATCCCTGGTGTCTACGTGGCTTCTGCCCCCCTTGGGGGCAGGTGGGTCTAGAAAAATAGGCCCATCTGCCCCCAGGGGGGGCAGAAATGGCCAACAGGTCAATGCCCCCCTTGGGGGGGCGCCCGTGCACAAGGGGACGCCCCCACACAAAAATAAATACATTAAAAAAAATCCCTGGCGTTCTAGTGGTTTCTGCCCCCCTTGGGGGCAGATCAGCCTAAAAATAATAGGCTGATCTGTCTCCAAGGGGTGCAGAAATGGCCTGGGTACATGTGCCCCCAAAGTGGGGGGCGACCCTTGCCCAAGCTCCCCCCCCATCCACTAACACACACACACACACACACTATCCCTGGTGTCTACGTGGCTTCTGCCCCCCTTGGGGGCAGGTGGGTCTAGAAAAATAGGCCCATCTGCCCCCAGGGGGGGCAGAAATGGCCAACAGGTCAATGCCCCCCTTGGGGGGGCGCCCGTGCCCAAGGGGACGCCCCCACACAAAAATAAACACATAAAAAAAAATCCCTGGCGTTCTAGTGGTTTCTGCCCCCCTTGGGGGCAGATCAGCCTAAAAATAATAGGCTGATCTGTCTCCAAGGGGTGCAGAAATGGCCTGGGTACATGTGCCCCCAAAGTGGGGGTCGACCCTTGCCCAAGCCCCCCCCCATCCACTAACACACACACACACACACACACTATCCCTGGTGTCTACGTGGCTTCTGCCCCCCTTGGGGGCAGGTGGGTCTAGAAAAATAGGCCCATCTGCCCCCAGGGGGGGCAGAAATGGCCAACAGGTCAATGCCCCCCTTGGGGGGGCGCCCCGTGCCCAATGGGACGCCCCCCCACAAAAATAAACACATAAAAAAACATCCCTGGCGTTCTAGTGGTTTCTGCCCCCCTTGGGGGCAGATCAGCCTTAAAATAATAGGCTGATCTGTCTCCAAGGGGTGCAGAAATGGCCTGGGTACATGTGCCCCCAAAGTGGGGGGCGACCCTTGCCCAAGCCCCCCCCCCCCATCCACTAACACACACACACACACACACTATCCCTGGTGTCTACGTGGCTTCTGCCCCCCTTGGGGGCAGGTGGGTCTAGAAAAATAGGCCCATCTGCCCCCAGGGGGGGCAGAAATGGCCAACAGGTCAATGCCCCCCTTGGGGGGGCGCCCGTGCACAAGGGGACGCCCCCACACAAAAATAAATACATAAAAAAAAATCCCTGGCGTTCCAGTGGTTTCTGCCCCCCTTGGGGGCAGATCAGCCTAAAAATAATAGGCTGATCTGTCTCCAAGGGGTGCAGAAATGGCCTGGGTACATGTGCCCCCAAAGTGGGGGGCGACCCTTGCCCAAGCCCCCCCCCATCCACTAACACACACAGACACACACACTATCCCTGGTGTCTACGTGGCTTCTGCCCCCCTTGGGGGCAGGTGGGTCTAGAAAAATAGGCCCATCTGCCCCCAGGGGGGGCAGAAATGGCCAACAGGTCAATGCCCCCCTTGGGGGGGCGCCCCGTGCCCAAGGGGACGCCCCCCCACAAAAATAAACACATAAAAAGACATCCCTGGCGTTCTAGTGGTTTCTGCCCCCCTTGGGGGCAGATCAGCCTAAAAATAATAGGCTGATCTGTCTCCAAGGGGTGCAGAAATGGCCTGGGTACATGTGCCCCCAAAGTGGGGGGCGACCCTTGCCCAAGCCCCCCCCCCATCCACTAACACACACACACACTATCCCTGGTGTCTACGTGGCTTCTGCCCCCCTTGGGGGCAGGTGGGTCTAGAAAAATAGGCCCATCTGCCCCCAGGGGGGGCAGAAATGGCCAACAGGTCAATGCCCCCCTTGGGGGGGCGCCCCGTGCCCAAGGGGACGCCCCCCCACAAAAATAAACACATAAAAAAACATCCCTGGCGTTCCAGTGGTTTCTGCCCCCCTTGGGGGCAGATCAGCCTAAAAATAATAGGCTGATCTGCCCTCAAGGGGGGCAGAAATGGCCCTAAAAGACATGCCCCCCAAAGGGGAGCGACCCTTGCCCAAGGGGCGCCCCCCCATCCACTACACACACAATCCCTGGTGCCTAAGTGGCTTCTGCCCCCCTTGGGGGCAGATGGACCTAAAAAAAATAGGCCGATTTGCCCCCAAGGGGGGTAGAAAAGGCCAACAGTTCTCTGCCCCCTTGGGGGGGGCGCCCCTTGCCCAAGGGGGCACCCCCCCCCACATAAATACACATAAAAATAAAAAACCCTGGTGATCTAGTGTTTTCTGCCCCCCTTGGGGGCAGATCTGGCTAAAAAGTAGCCAATCTGCCCTCAAGGGGGGCAGAAATGGCCCTAAAGGACATGCCCCCCACAGGGGAGCGACCCTTGCCCAAGGGGGCGCCCCCCCATTCACTACACACACAATCCCTGGTGCCTAAGTGGCTTCTGCCCCCCTTGGGGGCAGATGGACCTAAAAAAAATAGGCCGATCTGCCCCCAAGGGGGGCAGAAAAGGCCAACAGTTCTCTGCCCCCTTGGGGGGGGCGCCCCTTGCCCAAGGGGGCACCCCCCCCAACATAAATGCACAGAAAATAAAAATCCCTGGTGATCCAGTGGTTTCTGCCCCCCTTGGGGGCAGATCCGCCTAAAAAGTAGGCCAATCTGCCCCCAAGGGGGGCAGAAATGGCCGTAACAAATTGCCCCCACAAGGGGAGCGACCCTTGCCCAAGGGTCCGCTCCCCGCCAACAAGAAACAGGAAAGAACAAAAAAAAAAAAAAATCCCTGGTGTCTAGTGGGCATTCCTGCTGCCCGATCGCAATGCGATCGGGCAGCAGGAATGCTCAAAGAGACACCGGGGGAAAGGAAAAGCCTTTCCTTTCCCCCGGTGCCTCTTTAGCCCAAACCCCCCACCCACCGGGAAGAGGAACTCACCTCTTCTCCGTTCGCCGCACAGGAAGCAAATGGCTTCCTGTGCGGCGAAATCCCCATAATGAAGTCAGCGCGCGATCGCGCGCTGACGTCATTATGGGGGGGTGGGGGGGTCGGGGGTGGAAGGGGAAGGGCTTCCCCTTCCATCCCTGACTTTGGGGGGGTGGGGGGAAGCACACAGAGGGAGCGAGAGCGCTCCCTCTGGGCTGTGTGCCGAGGACGTAGTGGTTACGTCCTCGGCACAGCAGCACTGTGCCGCGGGACGTAACCACTACGTCCGCGGCACAGAAGGGGTTAAACTGCACCCTTCCTCTTTCTTTCCCTGTTTTATAATCAGCAGGACGTTTTTGGGGCCCTTTGTTATATTCTCTGCAGGTTCTGGAGGGTCACTTGGGGCTTCAGCCCACACATCAGCACTGAGGTTTTTATCTGCTGCGCCACAGCTTCCCTTTTCTTGCACTGTCAGAACGGCTGGGGCAGACTCATTCTTTATCAAACCTCCATTCACTGCACTTTTGTCAATTTGGGCCATTCTGTCTCCAATTTGTATGAATGAATCAGATTCTTTTCTAGGTATCAGCATAATTTCGATGTTTCCTTGGTAATTTGCAGCAATCACTCTCCCTAAAACCTGATCAATTTGCCATTCCTGTCCTGGTAACGTTCCTCTCCCCAACTGCTCTGTGACTGCTTGCATGACAGATTGCTTTTGTGCGTGCTGCACAGTTTTGATCAAATCTAGGGGAATGTGCATCTCTCTCATCTCTGCCCACCTGTAAGTGGCTTTTTCTCTCAGCTGTTCACATTTCTGGGGCACCCACTTAGCCATCCCCACTAAGGAAGAATTCTGGGTGTACACTTCTCTCTCTGAATTTTTCTCATTAACATCTGCAAGGTAATTGAACCAATTAGGTGCTAAAACATTAGCAATGAACCAAAAATCAGCGTAAAAATGACACATCTCACGTAGCTCTTGCTTTAAAATCTGACACACATTATACAACTCCATTCCTTCTCCTGTGCCAGAAAACAACATTTCAGTCAATGAATCATTAGTAAAACAAACCTGCTTTTTATCTTCAGTAGACACAAATTCAAATGGTGCACACAACTTCATTGGTAACTCTTTTACCTGTGGTACTCTAGCCCTGTCTTGCAAGTACCAGATCCATTGTATGATCCTAGCTAGGGGCACTATTTTCTTTCCTTGTTCTTGATTTAAATGTACATAAGTATTTCCTTCTTGCACTGGGCAGAAACCTAAAGTCTGCATTATTTCATTTGCCAAATCGCAAGCGCGCAGCTGCATATTATTTTTCACAGTGACCATATACAAAAGTGTTAGGATTTCTCTCAAATGAGGGCTATTCTTTTTCCAAAAATCAAACAAGCTAATGAAAGTCGGCTCTTGCTCTAAAATCTTTAGTTTTACTTGTGCATTTTGCAATGGTAACTCGTAAATCACATTCTGGTCTCTCTCGTCCGTGTTATCAGTTAAGGAATGCATTTTGTCTGCCAAAAACCCTGGCTCACACGAAAACTCGGAGCTGTCTTAACCCCCTCATTACTGGAATGGGACAAGAAAGATTCTTCATTTTTATAACTTTCAGCATTATTTTGAATTATTGTATCCTGGCTAATTTGCTCACGTAAATTCCTATTTTCATGTTCCAACTGCCTACATTTCTCCTGCATTTCTCTGTAAGCAGATAAAGGTATCCAGACCTATCTGTCATCATTACTTCCAAAACACACGTTTTCTACATCAGGCATTTTAGCTACACATGCATTTTCTTCTGTAATTCCCCAAACAGAAAACAATTCACAGTTTTTCTTAGCACCATCAGGCAGTTTACCAACACATGACATGGTCTGCCGTGCTACTGTGATTCTCCAAACAACAAACAATTCCTGTAATTCTCCAAACAACAAAAAACAATTACACTTTTAAAGTGTGCACTTAGAAATCTACCAACTCGTCAACACCCTCTTAATGACCGACCCCACTCCTGGTACCAATTGTAGTGCTTTCCTCTTATCTAGTTTCTAAGCACTAACATAACACAACAGAAATGCACTTCTGAGGTCAAAGAAGACTTTTATTGTTGTTAATTCTTCCCCAACCACAATATTTATGAATGACGAATTAGTAGCTTTCAAGTCCGCGTTAATCAAACAAAATATATCAGTTTGCAATATACACAGCAGGTTATATTTATAAGATATTGAATGCAAAGCAAAACAAATACTTCACCGTGTGGGAACTATCTACAGCTTCATCTTTCTAAGGTCTGCAAGCTGATGACCCCTGTCAGCCGCGAGAAAGAGAGATTCATCTACCCACACGGGATTGCTGGCAGCTGGCGCCAAGCTCCAGCACGAGGTCCGGCAGATTCGAATCTGACTCTCTGCAGCCTGTTACATTCGTTACAAAGGTGTGCCCCCTCCTCTCAGACCTGGGAAACTGAGCAAGCCTTTTGGAGACTGGCCAGGTCTCCAAGACTACTCCTGTTCCCAAGCTCAAGCGAAGAAAAAACAACACCCATGTACTCTCTCTTATCATGTCTAGTCTACTGTGAGAAAAACATCTTGGCTCTCTGGTGCAAAAACACAGCTTGGAAAAATACAGCTTGGATTCTCAACTGCAATGTCTAACTCCACGTTAAAGGCAATAGGCAGCTAACCTAAGTATCAAATGCAATGTCTAGTGTCATGTCAAAGCCAATAAGCATCTAAGCTGAATACAAAATGCAATGTATAATATCATGTCAAAGCCAATAGGCAGCGGAGCTGAATATAAAATGCAATGTATAATATCATGTCAAAGCCAATAGGCAGCGGAGCTGAATACAAAATGTAATATATGATATCATGTCAAAGCCAATAGGCAGAATATCTAATAGCATGTCAAAGTCAATAGGCAGCTAAACTGAATACATCATGTCAAAGCCAATAGGAATGCAATGTCAAAGCCAATAGGCGGCTAGACTGGATACAGCATGTCAAAGCCAATAGGCAGAATACAGAATGTAATGGCTAATGCAATGTCAAAGCCCATAGGCGGCTCAACTGAATACAGAAAGTAATGGCTAATGCCATGTCAAAGCCAATAGGCAGAATACAGAATGTAATGACTAATGCAATGTCAAAGCCCATAGGCGGCTAAACTGAACAAAACATACCATGTGCTACTGGTGAACATTGAGCAACTAATATGCGCAGTGGTGAAACACAAAGTCATTGGTCAAAACAAACTTTATCAAATGGCAGTACAACGTGTCTATAAGTTGGCAGCACTGAGGTGTTCAGAATTGACAATGCACAATTGTCCCATGTGTGACTTGGTTCTAGGGAAACCTTTGATGTTCCCTCAGCCAGTGGCTCATGTGCAACCGTGCACCTCCACTAACAAACTCACTCCAGGTAACTTGGCTAATTGCCTTGTGGAGGTGCAGGAAGTTCAATCTCCCTTTACATATGTTATTTTGATGGACAATTGTCTCTTTCAGTGTGTGCAGCAGTGTGCAGTTTGCATTAGTGGCACATCAATATGTGTTCATAGCACAGTCAACCTCCTTATTGCTACCTGGCAAAGGCACCACAGGACTGATGTATAATGTTGGGACTGCCTCAGTATTTCCGTGTCACCTACATGTGAGTCAGCATCATCATGCTATGTGTATTATGGTATTAGACCTGCAGCACCACACATTGCACACCCTTTCCACGCTACGTACTGCTTGGGAGGGTGTCGGATTGACTTTGTGGCCTAATGTAATTGTAAATGGTTCAGCTTCCAAGTTGTACTTCCAGTGCAGGCCATGTCATTGTCACTGTGTGCTTTAACATTGGTCCTTTGTAGCTCTAGAGTGGCAGCTAATGTTTGTGGCAGCCATCATTTGTCCAGAGGTGTGTATCGCATTGTGTCAGGGTGTAAAAAATAACTCCCTGTGTCATACCTCAGTGTCATCCTGCCCATGTGACAATGTAGTGGTGTATGTATTGTGTCTCCTACAGGGTTGCTGTGCTGTGTGTATATTGCCAGGTTTACCGACAAGAAGGCCATTGCCATATTGTCCATCTTGGAAGTGCTGATTGATCGTGCTCTGGCGGAATATGAAGGAATCATGTACACACCCAGGATACTTGGCCAAAATGTTGGTGAACAATCCCTGGTGGGTAACTATGGCCTGCACCTTGATGGAGTGCGTATGCTTTCTGTTTCAGAATAGATGCTCTGTTGCTGCAGGTGCTACGATCTGGACATGGGTGCAGTCAATTGCATCAAGCACATGTGGGAAGACATGGATTTGATAAAACCCCTGTTTTATCTCCTGCTGCTTCTGCTGGGTGTTGGGGAAGCTGATGTGGCCGGGTGTGTGGGAGATTATGGACCTTGGGCTGGAAGGAGGAGAATGAGGGCTGTGATACCACAGTGACCAGGGCACCTGTTGTTTGGAAGGAGCCACTTATTAACATATGCAGGACAGCTCGCAGTTTGGTCACCGTTGGTATATTGTGTGGTGTCTGCAGGCTGGCTTTTATTTGTGGCTCAATTTGGCACAGCAGCTGCTGTATGGCTTCCCAGTTTAGTCTATACCTCCGGATGATGTCCTGTTCCCTGAGGCCATGGAGGGTTATCCTGTTCCTGAAAACCCTCTCCTGCCTTCTGTGTTGCCTTTGAGGGCCATGTTGGGGTGGTGGTGGCTGCTGCTGTTGGTCCTGTGCTCGGTGTCATCTTGCAAGCTGCATCAGTAGCACCCCCATGTTGTCCTGTTGGGCTGTGATGTTGCTTGTGTCTGTTTTCCTTAAGTAGTGGTGTATTTGCCTCATTTTGACGCCTGCCCTGACCCAGGAGTTAACTTTTGACGCAAACCGGGTTTAGCAGCATTTTTCGGGTCCACCTCCCATTTTTGCCTCATTGGATAAATATGGCACTAAGGTATTTGAGTTAGGAATGTCTACCTTGCATCTCATTGTCACAAGCCCATTTCACGCATTCTTAAAATGACGCTGAGTCCATATTTTTGCCGCTAGACAGGTCTAGCGTCAAAATGTAAATATTGAGTTAAGTTTTCACTGGATTTGCGCAAACAAATGATGCAAATCCGGCGCAAACAGAGTATAAATATGGGCCTTAATACGGCATTAGGATTACCGCCAACATGGTGGTCTTTTGGCGGCTGCCACAGCTGCGGTTTTGCCAAAAGACCGACTTAGTCATAATGAGGCCCTGAGGCCGTGAGGGATGCCTTGAAATCTTCAAGACAAAATGACAGCAGCATTTTTCATTATCTGTAGTTTTTTTATCTAAGTATAGTGGATATCCTAGGTAGAGGGAGTTCCCATAGTCTAGGTGTGACAGGACAAGAGACTGGCCAATGGACCTTTGGGAGGAGAGAGGTAAGAGGTCCAGCATCTTTCTAAACATTCTCAGCATTCCATAACAGTTCATAGCAACTTTCCTAGCCTGAATCTCAAAGGAAAGTTTGATGTCCAGCTAGGCACTAAGGCCTAGATTTATGTGAAAGTGGCAAAGTGCGGCTCTGCGCCACTTTATAAACGCAGAGGTGCTCCGTATTTAGAGACATACGGCACACCCCTGCATTTCGCCCTGCACTGTCGCTGAATTAAGCTGCCTAGCATCAACAAACAATCAATCAGGGAATTTGTAAAGCGCACTACTCACCCGTGAGGGTCTCAAGGTGCGGGGGGCCACTACTGCTCGAACAGCCAAGTCTTGGGAAGTCTCCTGAAGGTAAGGAGGTCCTTTGTCTGACGCAGGAGGGTGTGAAGAGTCTTCCACATCTTCGCAGCAAGGTGCAAGAATGATCTGCCACAGGTGGTTGTTCTTCGGATGCGTGGGATGGTGGTGAGGTCAAGGTCAGCGGAGCGAAGCTTTCGGGTAGGGGTGTAGAAGGAGAGCCATCTGTTGAGGTATTTTGGTCCGATATTGTGCAGTGCCTTGTTTGCGTGGGAGAGGAGTTTGAAGGTGATTCTCTTGTTGATGGGGAGCCAATGCAGATCTCTCAGGTGGGCTGTGATGTGGCAGTGGTGGGGGATGTCCAGGATGAGGCGTGCAGAGGTGTTCTGGATGCGTTGAAGTCTTTTCTGGAGTTTGGCTTCGTTCCTGCGTAGAGGGCATTGCCGTAGTCCAGTTTGCTGCTTACAAGGGCTTGGGTGACTGTTCTTCTGGTTTCAGTGGGGATCCATTTGTAGATCTTCCAAAGCATGCAGAGGGTGTTGAAGGAGGAGGAGGAGATCATGTTGACTTGCTGGGTGATAGATAGTGAGGAGTCCAGGATGAATCCCAGGTTGGGTGCGTGATGGGTGGGTGTCAGTGCGGTTTCCAGAGTGGCAGGCCACCAGGAGTCATCCCATGCAGAGGGGGTGGAGCTGAAGATGAGGACCTCAGTCTTGCTGGAATTCATTTTAAGGCAGCTGTTCTTTATCCATTCGGCAATGGCCTTCATTCCTTGTGGAGGTTGGTCATGGCGGTGTACTTGGGAGAGGATCAGCTGGGTGTCATCGGCGTATGAGATGATGTTGAGGTTGTAAGATCGGGCGAAGTTAGCGAGTGGAGCCATGTAGATGTTGAAGAGGGTCGGGCTGGGGGATGAACCCTGGAGTACGGCACAGATGATTTTGGTGGCTTCAGAGTGGAATGGAGGGAGGCAGACTCTCTAAGTTCTGTCAGTGAGAAAGGAGGTGACCCAGTCCAGAGCTCTGTCGCGGATTCCTGCATTGCTGAGGCTTGTGCGTGCACCACAGTGCAAGGGTATCTGTGTTGAGAGGATAGATTGTTTGTGTGCACACAAATAATCTAAAATTGTGATTTGGCACTTCCATGTGTGCTCCAAAATGCAGCACACATAGAAGTACCAAAGCATAATTTTGAATGATTGTTTATGTGCAGGAAGGGCCACCTTCCTGCACATGAACAATCATCCATAGCACTTTGTTTCTTCTATGTGTGCTGCAGAGTGCAGTACACATAGAAAAAACAAAACATGAGGAGGAATAAAAGTATTCCTCCTCGTTTTGCCATGCCAACACCACCCCGGGGGTTGCGTTAGTTTTTGGCGCTGCCTCAGGTTTACGACAACTCGTAAATCTGAGGCAGGGTCTAAAGCAATGAGTGTTGTTGTGGAACACCCAAATTAACACCATTGCACTTCCCTCTGACACAGAAAACTGCGTCGGAGGGGTCCATATTTTCAAGGAGGCGTAACGCCACAGAGTGGCATTACGCCTCCTTGTAGATATGGAGCAATGTTTAGCGCCACTGGAGAATCATAAAAAGCGACACGCCGGTGGCGCTAGGGCTCTTAAATATGCCCCTAAGGTTCTTTACCACCGTTTGGGTGTGGGAGGAGATCCTATAAAATCTGGCCAGCAGATCAAAGGTTAGCAGTTAAAATCATTGCTGAGCAACATAACTTCAGTTTTTTCCCAATTAAGTTTTAGGCAACAATTCGCCATCCAATCAGCTAATTCCTTTAGTCAAGGTTCAAGTTGGTGCGGTTCCCTCATATAAAAGACATTACTATTTGAGTGTCATCTATCCAGGATACTATTAAGAGACAGTATGATTGCACAATCTGAGCCAGAGGACACACATAAAGAATAAATAATGTTGAGCTTGATGAAAAGCTCTTGGGTACTCCACACTTCAGGGAACATACCTCTAAGTAGTATGGCTTGTCGGTACTATGACACAATATTGAAACCACAAATATCGTGATACAGAAATACTGTGTCATAAATATTGATCACACAAATATTGTTTTCCTGTACACTATATACTATGGTAAGTACAAAAATATTGAAAAAAAATATTATTTAACACTAATATGGAAAAGTATTGGACTCAGGAGGGGCAAATTTAATGTTCCCACTCCAACCTGTGCAACAGTAAAGAAATTGTTGGACACTGGAAATTTACAATTTACTATTCCTACTCCAGTGAATGCAAGAGTAGGGAAAGCATTGTACTCAGAAGAAGTAAAATGCTCTATTCCCACTCTAGTCGGTTCCACAGAAGGGAAAATGTTGGACTCATGAAGGGTAAGATTTATTATTCCCACTCCAATCTATGCAACAGTAGGGTCAGCGTTAGACACCAGTGGGGTACAATTTACTATTCCCACTCCCATCTGTGCAACAGTAGGGAAAATGTTGGACTCAGGAGGAGTAAAATGTACTATTCCCTTTCCAGTGTGCAACAGTAGTGAAAGTGTTGGACTCAGGAGAGGTTAGGTTTACTATTTCCATTACAGTAAGTGCAACATTAGGAAAAATGTTGGACTCAAGAAAAGTAAAATTTCCTATTCCCCCTCCAGTAAGTGCAACAGTAGAGAAAATGTTGGACTCAGGAGAGGTAAAATGTACTATTCCACATTAATGTGTAAAAGACTAGGGAAACTGGCAGGCTCTGGAAAGGTTCAATTTACTGTTTCCACTCCAGTAAGTGCAATAGTGGGTTAAGCGTTGAACACAGGAGGGGTAAATATTACTATTCCCACTCCGGTGTGTGCAACAATACGGAAAGCACTGGAATCAGAAGAGGTCACATTTATTATTGCCACTCCAGTGTGTACAACACTAGGGAAAACTGTTGGACTCAGGAAAAATAAAATGTACTATTCCGACTCCAGTAAGTGCAACAGTGGAGAAATCATTGCAGGCAGGAGGGATAAATTGTGCTATTCCCACCCCAGTGTGTGCAACAATAGGGAAAGGATTGAACTCAGGAAGGGTAAAATTATCTATTTCCACTCCAGTTGGTGCAACAGTATGGAAAGCATTAGACTCAGAATAGGTAAAATCTACTATTCCCACCCCATTCACTGGTACAGTACAAAGAGAATACTTCATTTTAAAAAACAACATATTTTAACAACTCTATTAAATATCCCAAAATATAAATTTTGAATGATAAAAAGTAAGGGTCTGATGACAATTTTGGCAGTCAGACCACGAGTCCTCTGCGGCGGGAGTCAGGAGAACACTGCATTACAACATTCCCTCAGGGCTGACGGTGTGTCACAGGCACAGTCATGGCACAGCATGCTTCGGTTCTAGGAGAGTCTGAAGCCAATGCCTGCTACACTGCTGCAACTCCTGAAAGTCGTCACACTGTTTCCATGCACCATGTCGTGCATGGCAAACAGTGCACCCACCAATATTACAGGCATAGGGGGGAACAACATGAGTCCAACCACAATCCATATGAGTATATTTTCCCTGGGGCCCTTTTTTGTAGCCCTTTACCTGATTTTCTGATGGCCTTTTCATCTCTGTATCCCGGCCATGAAAAGGTCAGCGGAAAGGCAGATCATAATACACACAGCGGTGCCAATGCTGGCACTGCTACCATTGACCACTGCTGTCCCTACCACGCCACTGCGGTAGCTCAAATGTCAGCGGTGGCAGTGGCCTTGTGGTGGTCTGACTGCACAGATCCGGCAGTCGGACTGCTGAGGAGGTGGCAGTCGGACCACCAAAGACGGTACGACGGTCCCAAGACTGCCTAAGTCATAATCAGCTATATATCTCTTAATTTTAACAAAAATTTAAAACATAACAGAACTATTACAAATTTTAACAATTATCATCAATTAACACAAATATTATTATTATAATTAAAATACCACACTATGGGCCAGATGTAGCAAGCCGTTTGCATGGTGCAAACTGCGAAAATCGCTGTTTGCGCCATGCAAATGGCCTAACGCAATGCACATTCCCAAATTGCGAGCCGGTACCGACTCGCAATTTGTGAATGCGACTTGCAAATAGGAAGGGGTGTTCCCTACCTATTTGCGACTCGCATCGCAATTCAGAATTGCTTTATGACCGCGAATGCAGTCGCAAAGCAACTCGCAGTTACCACCAGTGTCACACTGGTGGTAACTCATTTGCAAAAGGGAAGGGGTCCCCATGGGACCCCTTCCCCTTTGTGATTGTCGACAAAAATATTTTTTCAGAGCAGGCAGTGGTCCTATGGACCACTGCCTACTCTGAAAAAATGAAACCAAATGGTTTCCGAAGTTTTTTCATTTTGCAACTCGTTTTCCATTAAGGAAAACGGGCTGCAAAATGAAAAAAAAGAACTGATTTATTTAAAAAGCAGTCACAACCATGGAGGTCTGCTGACTTCAGCAGGCCACTATGCCTGTGAGTGCAGGGACTCGCTATGGGGTCGCAAAATGCGACCCACTTTATGAATATTGATGAGGTGGGTCTTTGCGACCCCATAGCGAGTCGCAGACGGTGTCTGAGACACCGTTCTGCATCCGAGATTGCGACTCGGAAATTGCGAGTCGGACAGACTCGCAATTTTCGAGTCGCAATCTCTGAGTTTCCTACATGTGGCCCTATATTCCCACAGTCATAACAGCCAACTATTAAAATATAGAAAGCACAACACAATAACCTATGAAATGATAAAAAAAGAAAATTGAAAAAAAAAAATGAAAAAAAACATTTTACTGTACAAACTAAACAACACACACCTAAAATATAACTTAACATAATTATCAAAAATAAATAATAAAGTAATTATTAATTATCAATAAATTATGTATTAACTTCCAGCCCTGTATCCCTAAAAACACAGCAACACACACCTAACATATAATGTATCATAATTACACAATTACTTAAATAAATAATAATAATTTTAATTCATTATTAATAACTATAATTAATTTACCTCCCACCCTCAATAAACCCCATAAAACACACCTAAATGTAATTGAATAAATGCATTAATTAGAGAACCTACATAATTAATGTTCAATTAAATAAATAATAAAAAGTTAACATCATTTCTTAATTAATTTTAATAAATTACTTTCCACCATATACCCCCAGAAAACCCACAACCCGCACCTAAAACTGAACCGAACAAATTAATTACATAGAATTTACATAAATAATTTTCAATTGAATAAAGAATAATAATTTTAAATAAATTATTAATTAATTATAATCAAAATACTTCTCACCCTATACCCCTACCTAATCCACAGCCCACACCTAAAACTGAACTAAAAAAATAAATTAATTATGAAATTTAAATAAATCATTATCAATTAAATCATTAAATATAATTAACAAATATGTATTAATTAATTATAATTAAATTACTTCCCACCCACCCTATACCCCTACAAAACCTTCAAAAACTGCTAAACACTAAAAATTACAATCTATAATTAAATCATATATTAAAATGCAACTAAAAATGCACCAACTATATTAAAAACATTAACAATTTTTATACAAGCAATTTATAACAAATACAATTAAAACACACAATAAAACACATAACAATAATTACAAAACAATATGATTGATAATGATATTCTTGCAAACTATATTAGTAACCGATATTTATAACATCGATAATAACAACATAGATATTTTTGTAAACAATATTAACGTTGATATTTACAACATAGATTTCTTTAACATCAATATTACTTACCACCAAAATCGATATACTTGTCAACGATATTCCTACATCACAATATGTGTGGATCACGATATTTAAAACTAGTCCCGTATTTATACTTTTCAGCGTCGCGTTTGCGTAATTCTTTTACTCAAAAGCTGCGCAAACGTGCAAAATTCAATTGTATTTTGTAAGTTTGCGCCGCTTTTGCATAAAAAAGCGGCGCAAATGCGGCACTAAAAAAGTATTAATACAGGCCTACATTTTTCTGTATCTCGATATTTTAAATTTGATATTTTGTCAGAATACCTGGCTTGTTGAGTACTTGAAAGCTCCCATCCAAATGCCAAAAGTGATTTTAGTGCTAAATCACCTACACCCAGCCTTTCAAGTCTCTGTACCAAGACTGTGTGGACTATGCTATGAAATGCTGCACTTAGGTCCAGCAGTATAACTGCTGCTGTACCACCTTGATCTGGGATCATTTTAAGCTCCTACATGAGTACGAGGACTGCTGTCTCACTACTGTGTCCCAGCCTAAAGCCCATTTGTGTAGGGTGCAAGAAGTTTTTTTCCAGGAATGATGATAGATGCTGATTGACATGTTTTTCCACCCTCTTCCCAAGCCCTGATAATGGTTTTACCACTGCGTGTTTCCAGGGGAGGGTTGGAATTACTCCACACCCTAAAGAGAGATTGTGCAACTCTTATATTGCCGGATAAATTACTTTGACCCCGCTACAAGATGTACAATGGAGCAGGATCAAGTGGTGACCCAGATTTGACCACCTTAATTAATGCCAATAAGACTTCTTCTCCAATGGGTGGAAAGGATAAACAAGTAATTTCCTGGGTAACCTCATACACTTTATTTGTCTCTACAGTTTTCCCACAAGTACAACATAAAGGTACTACATAAGATATATCATTGACCGTGCCATTGCAGATGTCATCACTGCTGTTATCAGTAACTGAATTTCGAATTTCAGAAGGGAATTTATGTGTGAGGTAATCAGCTGTGCATGGCTGGAGGGGTACTTAAGCTCTGAATATCTAGCCGAAATGGAGAACTTTAGTGGATTTTCGATTGAAAATTGTAACCATAAGTTCACTTTCACTGTTTTTTAATTGAATATGTACTAACGAAACAAAATTGTAAGGTTAGTTTAGTATGTTATTGCTGGCTTCACCAGGAGAATTAAAGAGTCATTAACTTTGAGAGTTAAAATACTGCCTTCATCTCGTACCCCAACTCCTGCATACTATGTTAATTTTAACTCCAAACCTCAATATGCACTCTATAATTAAATACATCACACACTAAAAGACCCACAATCATATGTCCATACAACTATCATCATATGGCAAAAGAAAGCAACATAATATGGCCACTTCCATGCCTGCGTCCATCACCATATGCCAAATCATCAACCATGATAAGGACCCTCAAATCAAAATCATATATGACTGTACATCCAGCATCACATATCTGGGCAACCTCCAGCATGTGCCAACCCCACCAATCAGAAAATCACACTACCACATTCTTACACAGACAGTCATCAACATATGTTTATACACACACCATCAAATTGCCTCACACCAGCATCATACAGTCATACAGCCGTCAATCCTCATTAATACCCCTGCAATCATAAAATGAAACATACACCATCACATACTCACCAATCCAGCCTTAGATTTCAACACACCAAACATTATACACCTACAGAGACTCCATTTTCCACTGTTCCCCAGCATCAACTGAAGAACTTAGTGACACCATCCTACAACATGTAATAACCTTAGAAGAAGAATCAATGACCCAAACAGATTTAAATGTAAACTTGCTTTAATAACAAGTCACATAGCCATCATTATACATTCATACAGCTACACTATACTCCAGTGCATTTAACATACCTAAGCATCCCACATTGTACACTAATACACATCTGCTATCATACACCCACATTAATTGGGAATAGGACTCAAGAGCGGATGCAAGTTGTCCCAATCCTTTGTGTACCTCAGCACTGTGAGGGCCAAGGAGGACAGGGGCAGCTCCTAGTTTCACCATTGAATGTTTATGCTTTTTCCCCCACCCCACTTCACCCTTGGACAAGGTGAGGGTAGAAGTGTGAGTCATTTTCCCAGCTCACCTTTGAAAAATGTGATGGTCTAGTATGTAAACCTACCCCTGGCACTGCCAAGGCAAGGGAAGGCAGGTGAACAGTTTCCCCTCAAATCTTTGGGCAACTTGATCTACTGATGAGCCCTTGCACTCATTTGTAAAGTCACTCTCAGCCTTTGGAGTGGTATGAGTGGTTGAATGCAAAACCAAATTCACTATTGGAAAAGGGGAGGGTACTTGAGAGGATTTACTCCTTGACTCTTGGGCAGGGTGACATGGGTTAATTGTTTAGCGCCCCACACTTAAGTAATGTGATAAAGGGGGCAGCCCTCCCATCACCATTCAGCATGCCCTGGGTTTTGAAGGCACCCCTCGTTTATCCATGGATGATGCAATTGTGTCATTCTTTCCCCTCTAACTGTTAGGCAAGGTAAATGAGGTAATTAATTAATTCTCCCTGCCCCTAGACAAGGTGGTGGGCTATAGTATAACAGGGGTCTAACAGAGGTCTATTCACCAAAGGGTTTGGAGTGTGGTTAAGTGTAAAGTTATTTTTAATGTGAGCTCCCCTCTGCCTGTCAAACAGGCAGGGCAGGGGTATTTTATATATAATATATATGTATAATAAATTAGCAAGTATATCTGCCCACATATTAATAATACAGTATCATCTGTCCACTATGTTGCTACCTTGATTTTTCTCCTGTTTTCTTTTTTTACCCAAATACTTGCAAAGGTTCAGTTGAACATCCTTGTGAATGCCCAGTGTACATGTCAAGGGTCAAGCATGCACACTGGGTTCCTGTTGTGTGCAATCTATAAAGCCGTGAATATGAGGAAAAATGTACATACTGTGACATGCACAGTCAATACTCATATTTTAGCTTGTATCTCCAAAAACAACTGAACACAGTTACAAAATCAAGAAAGGGCACCAAAAAAGCAAACGGTTGTAGGCCCATTAAAATGTAGTAACCATTGATTCACCTTATTCGCAGTTATACACAGAGAAAAATCCAATTTCATGGGTTAATTAAAGAAGTGTGTTCAAACTCCCTTTATAGCTATAGAACATTTTACAAATGTCATCTAATTTAGCACACTCTTAGATGTCCTTACAAATTTCATGTGCCAGGTTTCATGACAATTGGTGGGGGGTATATGAAAATAAGATTTTCTATGTTGTGAGGTGCAAATTCTCTTGCCACAATGAACTTTTATTTGACCTTTGGACTCTTTAGACAAACATAGTACAAAAATGGATAAATAGATTTTAATTACATTTGGCACTAATGTAGATTATGGTATGGAAAAGATTATTTTTGGTATTTTAAGTGGATTGGTTTAATTGTTTAGTGATATCTGTGGCCGCTGTATATTGCAATAGGTATGCAGTACTACCTTGGTAAATGGGAATGGCAAAACAAAATATGATTGGTGACTGAAAGGCTTTCCAATTTTTTTTTTAAAAACAGCCATCTTGATTACTCCACTTGTTGGCTGTGTTCTGTAATTATATGTAAAAACCACTATCAAAATTGGAAAATAGAAAAAGAGAAATTAATGTACATGAAAGAAGAAAGAAATTGCGCACTCAGTAGAGGGAGGAAAAAGTAGTTTTAATCACATAAACTGTTTTTAGAACAGTTCCGCAGTACCTCAAAACACAGGAGAATAAATGTTGTATATGAAAGAAGGGCATTGCACCAAAATTATAGTGGCTATTGAAAGAGCCTTTGGCCCTGATTACGAGTTTGGTGGTCTGACCGCCAGATTGCCATGTTGGCGGTCCGAAAAAGACAGCTCTGCCAGTTGTCTTTAGCCCCACATATTATGATGGAAACAGGCAGAACCACTACCTGCCAAGCAAAAAGGAAAACCGCCAGCAGTTCAGCAGTCTTGAATCCAGACAGTCTGACCTCCAGCAAAGTCAGCTCTGCAGCCAACCACCAAGCCTATTACAAACACATAGTCAATATGGCGGTCCCCTTGTGGTGGTTATCCAATGACGGTCGACCACCACGGTCTGCATTTAGCAAAGTAACAGAAAGGTGCACAATGGATGAATTCTAAAACAACACAGCTTGGGACATTGGTCCAGTGGACACACCTGCAAATCACACAATACAGCACACCCCTTTATAGACGACAATCTTTTGCATCTCCTCTGCAAGAAAGATACCAGAGACCACTGTTTTGTTAATACTGATAGATAAGGCAGCCCTTTTTTCGCCATCCCATTTCAACCTTTCACACCCTTTTGTCAATTCACTCCCTATTGCACGTCCCCTGTTAAGTAAGTCCCTCTCACTAACTTTAGTTGTCCACCATGTCATGTGCCAAAAATCCCCATATCTCTGAAGATGAGTTGAGAGTCATTGTGGATGAAATCAATAGAGTAGAGCCACAATTGTTTGGAGCCCATGTCCAGCTTACACCTCTCAGTAGGAAAAAGGAAATGTGGAAAAGGATCACCAACAGAGTGAATGCTGTAGGCACCGCCCTGCACACAAAAGAGGACATTGTTAGGAGGTGGAATGGCCTGAGGGGCAAGGTGCATTCCCTGGCCTCCAGGCAAAAGATGGAGGCCAACAAGACTGGTGGTGGCCCTACCAGTGCCCCATTAAGACCATATACCCCTGTTTGTTAATTCTCAACTGAAGTGTGATCACCTGGGAGGACACCATTTGTCAAGTGTGTCATGAAGAGGGAGTGACCTGAAAGGAACTCCCAGGAGTCCCTGTGTCTGTAATTCCAAGCACCAGCCCAGTGTTCACTTGCGCATATACCCGTTTATTTACTCTCAACTGAAGTGTACTCACATGGGAAGATATCGTTTATCAAGTGTGGGAAATACAGGGAGTGACCTGACTGCAGCTCCCAGGAGGCCGTGTATCTTTAATTCTAACTACCGGCCCAGTGTTCACTTGTCCATATGCCCCTGTTTGGTAACTCTCAATTGAAGTGTAATCACCTGGGAGGACACCATTTGTTAAGTGTATGAAGTAGAGGGAGTGGCCTGAATGAAACTCCAAGGAGGCTCTGTGTCTGTAATTCCAACCACTAGCCCAGTGGTCACTTGCCCATATACCCCCATTTGTTAACACTCAATTGAAGTGTACTCACCTAGGAAGACACCATTTGTCGAGGGTGTGAAGTACAGTGAATGATTTCACTCTAACTCCCAGGAGGAGGACCTGTGTTTGTAATTCCAACCACCAGCCCAGTTTTCACTTATCCATTTATCCCTGCTTGTTAACACTCAATGGAAGTGTACTCACCAGGGAGGATACCATTTTGTCTAGTGTGTGAAATAGAGGGAGTGACCTGACTGCAACTCCTAGGAAGCCCTGTGTCTGTAATTCTATCCACCAGCTCAGTGTTCATTTGCCCATATACCCCTGTTTGTTAACTCTCAATTGAAGTGTACTCACCTAGAAGGATACCATTTGTCAAGTGTGTGAA
Organism: Pleurodeles waltl; assembly: GCF_031143425.1. Lineage (NCBI taxonomy): Eukaryota > Metazoa > Chordata > Amphibia > Caudata > Salamandridae > Pleurodeles > Pleurodeles waltl. The sequence continues at coordinate 1,149,779,285 of NC_090440.1, read as the reverse complement.
GTACAGAGAGTGACATGACTGCAGCTCCCAGGAGGCCCTCTGTCTGTAATTCTAACCACCATCCCTGTGTTCACTTGTCCATATGCCCCTGTTTGTTAACTCTCAATTGAAGAGTAATCAACTGGGAGGACACCATTTGTCAAGTGTGTCAAGAAGAGGGAGTGACCTGAATGGAACTCCTGGAATCCTGTGCCTGTAATTCCAACCCCCAGCCCAGTGGAAACTTGCCCATATACCCCTGTTTGTTAACTCTCAATTGAAGTATACTTACCTGGGAGGTTACCATTTGTCAAGTGTGTGAAGTACAAGGAGTGACCTGACTGCAACTCCCAGCAAGCCCAGTGTTTTTAATTCTAACCACCATCCCCGTGTTCACTTGTCCATATACCCCTGTTTGTTAACTCTCAATTGAAGAGTAATCAACTGGGAGGACACCATTTGTCCAGTGTGTCAAGTAGAGGAAGTGAACTGAATGGAACTCCCAGGAGGCCTGTGCCTGTAATTCCAACCACCCACTCAGTGTTCACTCTCCTATACACCCCTGTTTGTTAAATCTCAATTGAAGTGTCCTCACCAGGGAGGATACCATTTTGTCTTGTGTGTGAAATAGAGGGAGTGACCTGACTGCAACTCCTAGGAAGCCCTGTGTCTGTAATTCCATCCACCAGCCCAGTGTTCATTTGCCCATACACCCCTGTTTGTTAACTCTCAATTGAAGTGTACTCACCTAGGAGGATACCATTTGTCAAGTGTGTGAAGTACAGAGAGTGAAATGACTGCAGCTCCCAGGAGGCCCTGTGTCTGTAATTCTAACCACCATCCCTGTGTTCACTTGTCCATATGCCCCTGTTTGTTAACTCTCAATTGAAGAGTAATCAACTGGGAGGACACCATTTGTCAAGTGTGTCAAGAAGAGGGAGTGACCTGAATGGAACTCCGGGAATCCTGTGCCTGTAATTCCAACCCCCAGTCCAGTGGAAACTTGCCCATGTACCCCTGTTTGTTAACTCTCAATTGAAGTATACTTACCTGGGAGGTTACCATTTGTCAAGTGTGTGAAGTACAAGGAGTGACCTGACTGCAACTCCCAGCAAGCCCAGTGTTTTTAATTCTAACCACCAGCCCAGTTTTCACTTATCCATTTATCCCTGCTTGTTAACACTCAATGGAAGTGTACTCACCAGGGAGGATACCATTTTGTCTTGTGTGTGAAATAGAGGGAGTGACCTGACTGCAACTCCTAGGAAGCCCTATGTCTGTAATTCCATCCACCAGCTCAGTGTTCATTTGCCCATATACCCCTGTTTGTTAACTCTCAATTGAAGTGTACTCACCTAGGAGGATACCATTTGTCAAGTGTGTGAAGTACAGAGAGTGACATGACTGCAGCTCCCAGGAGGCCCTGTGTCTGTAATTCTAACCACCATCCCTGTGTTCACTTGTCCATATGCCCCTGTTTGTTAACTCTCAATTGAAGAGTAATCAACTGGGAGGACACCATTTGTCAAGTGTGTCAAGAAGAGGGAGTGACCTGAATGGAACTCCGGGAATCCTGTGCCTGTAATTCCAACCCCCAGTCCAGTGGAAACTTGCCCATGTACCCCTGTTTGTTAACTCTCAATTGAAGTATACTTACCTGGGAGGTTACCATTTGTCAAGTGTGTGAAGTACAAGGAGTGACCTGACTGCAACTCCCAGCAAGCCCAGTGTTTTTAATTCTAACCACCATCCCCGTGTTCACTTGTCCATATACCCCTGTTTGTTAACTCTCAATTGAAGAGTAATCAACTGGGAGGACACCATTTGTCCAGTGTGTCAAGTAGAGGAAGTGAACTGAATGGAACTCTCAGGAGGCCTGTGCCTGTAATTCCAACCACCCACTCAGTGTTCACTCACCCATACACCCCTGTTTGTTAAATCTCAATTGAAATGTCCTCTCCAGGGAGGATACCATTTGTCTAGTGTGTGAAGGAGATGGAGTGACCTGACTGCAACTCCTAGGGGTCATTTGCTATAAATCCAACCACCTCCCCAGTGGTCACTCGCCCATATACCCATGTTTGCTAACTCTCAATTGAAGGGTACTCACCTGGGAAGATAATATTTTTCAAGAGTGGGAAGTAGAGGGACTGACCTGAATGGAACTCCTAGGATGCCCAGGGCCTATAATTCCAACCTTCAGCCCAGTGGTCGCTTGCCCATATACCCATGTTTGTTAACACTCAATTGAAGTGGACTTACCTGGGAAGATTCCATTTGTCAAGTGTGTGAAGTACAGGGAGTGACCTGACTGCAACTCCCAGGAAGCCCTGTGTCTTTAATTCTAACCACCAGCCTAGTGTTCACTTGTCCCTATACCCTTGTTTGTTAACTCTCAATAGAAGTGTACTCACCAGGAACAAAACCATTTGACTAGTGTGTGAAGTAGAGGGAGTGACCTGACTGCAACTCCTAGGGGCTCTCTGTCTGTAATTCTAACTACCAGCCCATTTTTCACTTGTCTGTATACCCTTGTTTGTTAACTCTCAATTGAAGTGTAATCACCTGGAGGACACAATTTGTCAAGTGTGAGAAGTAGAGGGAGTGGCTTGATTGGAACTCCAAGGAGGCTCTGTGTGTGATTCCAACCACCAGCCTAGTGTTCACTTGCTCACATACCCCTGTTTGTTAACTCTCAATTGACGTGTACTCACCTGGGAGGATATCATTTGTCAAGTGTGTGCAGTAGGGGGAGTGACCTGAATGCAGCTCCCAGGATGCCCTGTGTCTGTAATTCTAGAAAAACAGCCCAGTGGTTACTTGCCCATAATCCCCTGTTTGTTAACGCTCAATTGAACTGTACTCAGCTGGGAGGATACCGTTTGTCAAGTGTGTCAAGTAGAGGGAGTGACATGAATGGAACTCCCAGGGGGCCAGTTCCTATAATTCCAACCACAAGACCAGTGGTCAATTGCCCAAATACCCCTGTTTGTTAACTCTCAATTGAAGTGTACTCACCTGGGGAGTATACCATTTGTCTAGAGTGTGAAGTAGAGGGAGTGAGCTGACTGAAGCTCCCAGGAGGTCCTGTGTCTGTAATTCTAACCACCAGCCCAGTGTTCACTTGTCCATATACCCTTGTTTGTTAACTCTCAAGAAAAGTGTAATCACCTGGGAGGATACCATTTGTCAAGTGTGTAAAGTAGAGGGAGTGGTCTGACTGCAACTTCGAGGAGGCTCTGTGTCTGTAACTCCAATCACCAGCCCAGTGTTCACTGGCCCATATTCCCCTCTTTGTTAACTCTCAATTGAAGTGTACTAACCTGGGAGGATACAACTTGTTAAGTGTATCAAGTAGAAAGGGTGACCTGAATGAAACTCCCAGGAGGCCCTGTGCCTGTAATTCCAAAATACTAGCCAAGTGGTCACTTGCCCATATACCCCCTTTGTAAAATCTCAACTGAAGTGGACTTAGGTAGAAGGATACCATTTGTCAAGGGTGTGAAGTACAGGGAATGACTTGACTCAAACTCCCAGGAGGCACTGTGTCTATAATTCTAACCACCAGCCTAGTGTTCACTTGTCCATATACCCCTGTTTGTTAACTCCCAATTGAAGTGTAATCACCTGGGAAGACACCTTTTGTCAAGTGTGTTAAGTAGAGGGAGAGACCTGAATGGAACTTCTATGAGGCCCTGTTCCTGTTATCTCTCAATTGAAGTGTACTTACCTAGGAGGATACAATTTGTCAAGTGTGTCAAGTAGAGGGGGTGAACTGAATGGAACTCACAGGAGGCCCTGTGGCTGTAATTCCAACCACCAGCCAGGTAGTCACTTGCCCGTATACCCCTGTTTGTTAACACTCAATTGAAGTGGAATTACCTGGGAGGATACTATTTGTCAAGTGTGTAAAGGACCAGGAGTTACCTGACTGCAACTCCCAGGAAGCCCTGTGTCTGTGATTCTAACCACCAGCCCAGTGTTCACTTGTCCATGTACCCTTGTTTGTTAACTCTCAATAAAAGTGTAATCACCTGGGAGACACCATTTGTCAAGTGTGTCAAGCAGAGGGAGTGACCTTAATGGAACTCCCAGGAGGCCCTGTACCTGTAATTCTAACCACCAGCCCATTGTTCACTCGCCCATATACCCCTGTTTGTTAACTCTCAATTGACGTGTACTCAACTGGGAGGATATCATTTGTCAAGTGTGTGCAGTAGGGGGAGTGACCTGAATGCAGCTCCAGGATGCCCTGTGTCTGTAATTCTAAAAAAACAGCCCAGTGGTTACTTGCCCATAGTCCCCTGTTTGTTAACACTCAATTGAACTGTACTCAGCTGGGAGGATACCGTTTGTCAAGTGTCAAGTAGAGGGAGTGACGTGAATTGAACTCCCAGGGGGCCAGTGCCTATAATTCCAACCACAAGACCAGTGGTCAATTGCCCAAATACCCCTGTTTGTTAACTCTCAATTGAAGTGTAAACACCTGGGAGGATACCATTTGTCAAGTGTGTAAAGTAGAGGGAGTGGTCTGACTGCAACTCAGAGGAGGCTCTGTGTCTGTAATTCCAAACACTAGCCCAGTGGCCACTTGCCCATATAAACCCATTTGTTAACTCTCAATTGAAGTGTACTCAGCTAGTGGGATACCATTGATCAAGGGTGTGAAGTACAGGGAATTACTTGATTCCAACTCCCAGGAGGCCCTGTGGCTGTAATTCCAACCACCATCCAGGTAGTCACTTGCCCGTATACCCTTGTTTGTTAACACTCAATTGAAGTGGACTTACCTGGGAGGATACTATTTGTCAAGTGTGTAAAGGACCAGGAGTTACCTGACTGCAACTCCCAGGAAGCCCTGTGTCTGTGATTCTAACCACCAGCCCAGTGTTCACTTGTCCATATACCCTTGTTTGTTAACTCTCAAGAAAAGTGTAATCACCTGGGAGGACACCATTTGTCAAGTGTGTCAAGTAGAGGGAGTGACCTTAATGGAACTCCCAGGAGGCCCTGTACCTGTAATTCTAACCATAAGCCCAATGTTCACTCGCCCATATACCCCTTTTTGTAAACTCTCAATTGAAGAGTACTCACCAGGGAGGACACCATTTGTCTAGTGTGTGAAGTAGAGGGAGTGACCTGACTGCAACTCCCAGCAAGCCCAGTGTCTTTAATTCTAACCACCATCCCAGTGTTCACTTGTCCATTTACCCCTGTTTGTGAACTCTCAATTGAAGAGTAATCAAATGGGAGGATACCATTTGTCAGGTGTGTGAAGTACAAGCAGTGACATGACTGCAGCTCCCAGGAGGCCCTGTGTCTCTAATTCTAACCACAAGCCTAGTGTTCACTTGTCCATATACCCCTGTTTGTTAACTCTCAATTGAAGTGTGATGACATGGGAGGACATGATTTGTCAAATGTGTGAAGTAGAGGGAGTGGCCTGGCTGCAACTCTGAGGAGGCTCTGTGTCTGTAATTCCAACCACCAGCCGAGTGGTCACTTGCCCTTGTACCCCTGTTTGTTAACTCTAAGTTGAAGGGTACTTACATGGGAGGATACTATTTGTCAAGAGTGTCAAGTAGAGGGAGTGTCCTGACTACAAGTCCAGGAGGCCCTGTGTCTGTAATTCCAACCACCAGCCCAGTGGTCCCTTGCCCATATATCCTTGTTTGTTAACTCTCAATTGAAGTGTACTCACCTGGGAGGATACCATTTGTCAAGTGTGTGAAGTAAATGGAGTGACCTGACTCCAACTACCAGGAGGCTCTGTGTCTGTAATGCCAACCACCAGCCCAGTGGTCACCTTCCTAAATCCACCTGTTTGTCAATCTTCATTTGAAGTTTACTCACTTGTGAGTGGGCAATATACAGATCATGCTCAATTCAGAGATGTGTCTGTCTACCTAGCTCCATCTTTACTTGCTATCCCAAGATTAAACTATTGAGGATAGGAATGACTCCTTACCAAGTGTGTACACCAACTATTCGTAAGGCCTCAAGCGGTGTCGCCAAATTGGTAGCAGCAGCAAACACATTGACACACCACTGCACACATGATGACTGCATTTACATATGCAACAAAGTTCTGTGTTTGCTTCTATCTCACTCAACTAGGTCTCCAAATGCTCAAAGGCATATGTTGCCTCTCCCCTGTGCTGGCCTCAATGCTGGTAAGATGTAATGTTCATTCCATCATCTAAAGTGCAAAAAATCAGAACATCTCATGAGCTGCTTCAGTCAAATAGTTTAGGCAAGCTTCACACATGTCAAGCCAAATACTCCAATACCATTGTAACATGGCCCAATAAACTAACCTACGACTTAAGAATGTCCAATGTCTGTGCTTACTGTAACACAAAACCTTTGGAGGTCGATGTCACACTTCAACAAGTGACAATGTATTTCCTGTATCAACAGGTCATGCTGCCACTGTGCACACGGAGGCCACTCAACAGACTTCCACTATCCCCCTGGATGAAGCCCTTAGTGATGATGACACTGCTGGACTTGTGGGCGTGGAGGATGGTCGTGGCCCGTCCGGGCAACCTGGTCTGACAGCAACAGTGAGTCTCACTGTGCCCACAAAGTCACCTCCCAGCCCCATTGCATCAACATCCCAGGCAACAATGCACCCTCCAACCTGTGTACCTAGCACAGTTTCCACCCTCTTGTGCCCCCTTGTCCTGGATCCTGAGGTGCAACTCAACATTCCTGACACTGAGGGTCCAGGACCAGGTTGGAGAGGGCACCCTGTTCCAAGAGCACAGGCTCGTGGGGGTTGGTCTGTGGAAGGGATATTGTGGGCCAGCAGATTGAGGCCACTGGGGCTGCTTTCAGCCAGGACACCATCCGCCACATCTTAGGGGTCTATTGGGAGTCCCAAGGCCTGATGGGCCAGGTATTGACTGAACTACAGGAAATGAAGCAGCTTTAAAGGTCATTGTTAAAAAAATGGATGCCCATAACAACGAAATGGGCACCCTAACATGGGTGCTGAGGGAAATTACCACCACCCTAAACAGGTCTTTTTTCCCAACATCTACCTCTTCCATTGTGGCAACTACCTCACACCAAAGTACATCTTCAGCAGCCACAGGAAGGGAGGCCCTGCTGTCGCGTGGGCTCTCATTATCCTAAATGAGACTACTGGATTTCTAGGCAGCAGGATCAATAATGGTGTGGGGGACTGAGTCTGACCCACGTGTAAGGAACTCTGTCACCCTAAATCTGGTTTTTGCTCCAGCTAACTAGCAGTGCCTCATTTCTCCCACGGGGAAGAAATGATTAGGCAGCCGAGCGCATGACATCTTTGGAACTTCTCAGGGAAGTCGTGGTCACTCAGATCCAAACCAACTCTCTCATTTACAATATGATCTCATATACAAATGACAAAGACAGTATAAGTTTTATATAATGTTTTAATAAAACGACTGTATTTTAGATAATAAGGCGTGAGCCGCAATAACCAGAACAATACAACATAGTAGGATTGAAATAGTCACCAGGAGAGTAAAACATAAGAACAAAGCTATCATAGTGCCTAACAGTTTCTACTCTCCCTCTGCTTGTTCTATTTAGAGAACAGCATGTTAAGCTTCTAGCTTGCCTTTCTGAATCACTGGGGAGACATCAGCCCTCATACCTGAGCAAAGGCCTGTGATCTGGTTCAGCATCTGCAACGAGGCAGTCAGCGTCTAGTTGTGGTTCCCTGGTCGGAATCTCCCTCTTGCGTGTATTGGGACAAGGAAGTGATTTTATAACTAACATGTCATCGTGATCACAAAATGTCCCTACGCAGGAATGCCAAATCTAAACTCCTACCACGTCTATCGGCAATGTACCAGACTGTATCCTTGACTGAAGCACAGAGTGAATATGTTATGGAGAACTCCAGTGCTGAAGTAGGCAAAACAGTGTGATATGAATAAAAAACAACACCGTAGAACTGGCTATTTGAAAAATAACAGTACGAAGCCTAATAAAAAGCATTTAGAGCAAAGTGCACAGAGGCTCTAAGCTGTCAGCAAATGAATAAAATACATTCAGGGCAAAGTGCACAAAGGCCTAAAGCCTGAAGCTAATGCGCAAAGGATACGTAAAACTAACCACACTACACCCTCCCCTTGTCGGTAGCAAGTGGTTCCAATAATATAAAAGTATGCCCCAAATATAAACAATATATAAAACCATATATTTCGACAAGGTAAGAAGACAACAAAGTCATAAATTTAGGAAACATGTGACGATAAAGCCAAATTCAATATAGTGTCAATTTCGCAGGAGAGAGAAAAAAATCCAATTGTCAGACAGAAGCAATAGAACGTAGGAGCTCCTCCACTTCGATATATGTTAATATCTGAAGATCCACGCCACAAAGTACCATGGAGCAGGTGTGTTCCAAAGCCCCAAAACCATTCAGGGTGGCACCCCGTGCAGGGCCTATGAAAGAGACAATACCATCTTCCTCCAGGAAGGGAATCTCATAAACCGCCTCACAAAGCAAACGCAACCGTAGTGCACAAGTCTGGGAATGAGCCCTAATCGGGAACATCAACAGATCAGGATCGACCACTGGAGGGCGCTGCAGTGAGAGACAGAAAGCCAGTGCATGTTCAAACGAGCACCAAAGGCACCGAAACACGGGTTGTACACAATCCAAAACCGGTCTGAATGACAGAGACCAGTCACACTCCAAATGGCCCAGGAGTGTAGCTCCAAAATGCTGATCATGCGTTCACGACACAGCTGCGCTGACGGGAGCAACAATATAGGATCTCGTCGTGGTGGGACAGCCATTGCAAAAAAATAGCAACAATAGCAAGAATCCAGCCAACAAAGCCAAAGTAATCGGGAAACCCCCAAAAATGCTTCCGAAAATAGAGTGTATAGCCGAAGGTATCAAACCGAATATGGAAGAGAAGGTGTGAGCAAAACCAACACCAACGGCTTTGAAAAAATGAGCAATACCAGCAGTGCTGGATGCATTAAATATACGTCCCACAAGTTCACCGAAGTGACTTGGAAAGTTAGTATTCAAAAGGGACTGTATCTCCGCCGATGACCTTGCCACCTGAAGTGCGTAGGTCTCGCTAGCAGATGTAAGGACCACATGCTTTTGAAACAATAAAGCTTTCAGCCGACTCAACTTGTCGAAATCAACCTTGGAAGTAGCAATATGAGGCCAGATGTCCGCTACCTCCCTAATTTGAGTGGGGGGAAACAACACATTCCCGCAGCACGTAACGGCCTTGTTGACAACGACAACGTAAACTATTCCGGCACGCATGCCACAGCAGCGTTCGCTGTTAAGAACAATATAACTGCCGTTAGAAAGCACCTGGAAAGTGTTTTTAATAACCGGGACTGGAACTCCCTTCAGTTAACAAGCTAAGTTAGCAATTGAAGCGTTACACACTCCGTGCAAGGACAGCTGTTTACAAACCATGGAATGGCTGACAGAAGCTTCACATTCGCTACCGCTAAGAAAAACCTCCCTCAAACCATTAACACATCTGTATTGAAAGGGAAGCTCCCACACCTCGTGTATGTAACTGTCTCCCAATAGTTCATATCTACCCACCGGAATGTGCTTCAAACAAGAAGTAAATTGCAGAGTGGAGATAGGCAAATTAATAACCCCATGAATCAACCACTCAGCTGACGGAATCTCAGCCACAGTGAAAGGCAGTTTCTCCAATTTCTCAATATTCAACATAACATATGTCGCTTCCTTTTTAGCCATCAGCTGTTGTTGACGAGTCAAATTAAAGGAGATAAAGATCTCTCTGGCACGAATGTGCTGCCATGGAACGCGACCCGCCTTCAAGGTTTGAAGAGTCCAACCCAGCTGCATGATGGACCACGTCTGACTCTGCCCATGATATAAAGAAGACATGTCCGATTTAATAATGTCAATAGCAGAGGAAACAATGCTGTCAAGGGTATGCGTGCCATTATCAACAACAGACAAAGGGGGTCATTCTGACCCCGGCGGTCATGGACCGCCAGGGCCAGGGTTGGCGGGAGCACCGCCAACAGGCTGGCGGTGCCCCGCAGGGCATTCTGACCGCGGCGGTTTGGCCGCGGTCAGAAGTGGAAAACCGGCGGTCTCCCGACGATTTTCCGCTGCCCAAATGAATCCTCTATGGCGGCGCAGCTCGCTGCGCCGCCATGGGGATTCTGACACCCCATACCGCCATCCTGTTCCTGGCGGTTCTCCCGCCAGGAACAGGATGGCGGTATGGGGTGTCGTGGGGCCCCTGGGGGCCCCTGCAGTGCCCGTGCCAATGGCATGGGCACTGCAGGGGCCCCCGTAAGAGGGCCCCACAAAGAATTTCAGTGTCTGCTCAGCAGACACTGAAATTCGCGACGGGTGCAACTGCACCCGTCGCACCTTCCCACTCCGCCGGCTCCATTCGGAGCCGGCGTCCTCGTGGGAAGGGTTTTTTTTTCCACTGGGCTGGCGGGCGGGCTTTTGGCGGTCGCCCGCCAGCCCAGTGGAAAACCCAGAATCACCGCAGCGGTCTTATGACCGCAGAGCGGTGTTCTGGAGGGGGGAACTCTGGCGGGCGGCCTCCGCCGCCCATCAGGGTTAGAATCACCCCCAAAGTCTGCAGCAGATTTTCCTGATCAATCTGCCTCAACCGGGCTGCAGCCTCCTGTTGTGAAAGCTTCCAAATCTCATTATAAACTTCGTATAAAAATCTTTTCTTCCGTGGTACCTTGGGACCTGACAAAAAATCTTGTAAATCAGTATCATTAGACAGCAACGTGAGATGTGACTTAACTGCATCCAGCGTGGATGACTTCAACCATTGCTGACAAAGCTTCCCCACGCTGTATGTAGTTATAATATCAGCATGTTCTGGTGAAATGTAACGAGGGTCTGCCCTACTAGTCCTGAACCCCCCTGAAGAGGTGACAAAACGTTGATGACACTCATTAGTGTCTACGGGTCATAATAACCACCTGCCCGGATGTAACGATGAAGTGTTAAGCGTACCATTCTGGACCCAATGTGTAAATTCACTAAAAGTAGCATTCACATAGTGCTGCCAGTTGTTTAATTTGGAAGGGACAGGTATACTAGGCAAATTCAACTCTCTAATTGTCGCCAAGCCCAAACAGCTAGTCTGTTGTACTGTGTCATTGAGGAAAATCATCTGTACAGGGATAATACATGCTCTAAATAATGTATCCCTGCCTTGCATCTGCCAATTTTCCGTACCCCAAACACTTTTCAAGTCAACAGTCTTAAATCAGTATTCATACCCCTCGACCGAAAGTTTAGATACAAACAAATTTGAATACAGTAATTTCGTATCGGTCAATAACATTTGCTTATTAGAATACGGAGTAACCTTAAAATAGTAAGACCTAGCATTTAGTTGATTATGCCCAGAAAAATATGCAAATTTATCATAATACGTTTTCGAACTCCCTTGTGGAGGAGTCGAGCAATGTTCCCATTGCACATAATTAAATATGGACTTAGGGCTACTAGCTTTATGAATAAAGTGGTGTCTATAATAGTTGTAGCAAAACATGTCACCATGATTATCTCTAAATTGGTAAGCATCTTCATCGTCATAGACAGTATAATATTGCAAATCTGTTAGCATAGAATCTACTGTCTTCACATCCCAATCATCAGAAACAATGCCTGGTATAACAATATCATTCATTGATAACTTGAGGACATACGGTATTTGAATCAATTCAGTGGGACCATATATATCAAACATTACTTTATCCCACACAATCCCATCCGGAATCGGTATTGCAGAAATGTTTACATCGGACAAGTCTCTTCGAACCATATGAGACGAAAAATGTGGTTTTAACACAGTCTCCACGTGCTCAATGTCAGATCGATCAGGAAGAAAATGACCATGTATTACCAGAAAAAAAGTAACCACAAATCCCAACCACAAAAAAAGAGTAATTACAGCCATTAAAAGCCACAAATAGTTCCAAGGAAAAACAAAATATGTGCATTTAAGCCAACACAGCAGCTTACGTGGACCTCGGACAGAAGACATCGAGGACGAGGAGTTGGACACTGCATCATTAGTGTCTTGCACCTTGCAAAAGGTGCAACTATGAACAAAGAAGCAGATGGAGGCTCTCGCCTTAGCACACTATAAACAACATGTTCAGAAACCTCAGTAGAACGTACAGCAACTTGATCAAAAGATTCCAAATTAATCGTCGTCTGTGGAACAATCGCAAGATCATCATCCACCCTCCCCAAGCTCGGAGAGGAAACAGCGTCGGTGTAAATCACCTGCAGCGGGACTTCTTCCCCAGTAGTGAGAGGGATTCCGGAACTACTGGGTGTCCCTCTTGGTCTGCTGTGCAGAATCGGCCACATGTTGTAACTTGACATTATCAATGGAAACAAAGCGATTTCCTTTGGCCCCTTGCAGCGGCGGTAAAATCACAGTTCTCGTGCAGCTTACCCCTAACACCGGGACAGGTGCTCGATAAGAAGGACCAAATTCTTTCTTTACTGCGACCTTTTCACGCACTAGATCCCCAATCCTGGGTATCCAACCAGTAGGTGTTACTGGCTCATCCTTAATTCCTGAGGAGGCAGCACTTGCAGAAGAGTTATCTTCACGGAATTGTTGTAAATCCTGCAAAACAGTGACACGATCATTTATGTCAAAGGGCGTAACTGCCGCCCCAACACCAGGACCATCTAGAACATGAACATACATTCGCGTTCCAAACAGGCACTCATATGAAGTACGACCCCCCAGTGACCTTCTAGGCAAGGTATTAAGTGCTCTCTGTACTCCATATAGGTGGGCTAGCCAACCACGACCCGTACCTATAACTCTGGCCGTTAAGGATTGCTTTAAATCACGATTTAAAAGCTCCACGACAGAATTTCCCCCGGGATGAAATGGAGACGAGAATTGGAGTTGGACCCCCAATGAAGCCATGGTGTCCCTGAATGCCTTAGAGGCAAAAGCAGGGCCCTGGTCCGAATGAAAAGCCGCAACTGCAAATGTATCGACAAAGATGCGCAAATCTTTAATAACAGTTCGAGCGTCAGCCGAGCGTTGTGGCCATACCCACACAAATCTGGAGCACGAATCTACAGCAACCAATATATATTTGTATGCACTATCTGGTGTCAGCGGACCACAATGATCCAAGTATACACACTGTAACGGTTTATTTGAAATCAGAAGGGGCGTCTGCTGCGGGCGTCTAGCCGACGAAGCTTTAATCTGTTGACAAACGTCACAACAAAGGACATATTGCTTTGTCTCTTTATGGAGACTAGGCCACCAGTAACGAGCCTGTAATGGTGAAATCGTGGCAGCCACACCAGCATGTGCAGACGCCACCCCCTCATGTGCTGCAGAAATTAATCGAGGTCTCTCAATTTTATTTGGTAGTTCACGTACACCAATGCCTGGAATATTAACAACAGCATTCAGCGCACTATTCAAGCAGTAACTATACTTAGAAGGAAATCCTTTAGGAAATGGCGTGCCACCAGCCGTAGCATTTATGGCAGCCGAAATCTCCGTGTTTGGTTTGTACTCGAACGAGTCACTGTGGCCACAGTGGCGACAGCCACTGCCGACTTTGCGGCTTCATCAGCCAAAGTATTCCCAGCAACATGTATTCCAACGCGCTGGTGTCCAAGTGTATGCACAACATGGACCTTAGGAAGCGTTTCTTTCAGATCCGCAACCTTACCCCACAACAATTTATGTTTAATGGTGTTGCCTTTAGAATCTCTGAACCCATTCAACTTCCAATAGTGCAGATATTCACTGAAAGACTGAACACAGTAGTAGGAGTCACAGACCATCAAGGTCAAAGTCGCCGGATCCACGTGTTCCAACGCTAACAATAGAGCTTTGAGCTCAGCCAGCTGTGCCGTGCAATCTCCCAAAGTTTTAGTATAAGTATGTCGGGGGCAGAACAGTTCCCCCTCCATAGTTCCGCTCACTACCGCACATGCAGCAGAATACTGTTGTTTAGTCCCAACCGCTGGTTGCTCAGAGCCATCGGTATACATGACCACCTGATATTGGTCAATAGGCAATGTGCCAGCAGGGACTGGGTACTCCATTTCATATTGAAGAAATTCTTGAGTCTGCAGTTTAGGGTCAAATATGTAATCTACATCAGTGGCTGTCAAAGACGTAGCCCATTGTATCCATCGCGGGTGTAAAGCTTTCGAATTAGGAACACTCGCTTTTGTAACAGCCTCTAAGGCCAGAATCGGGGAAACGACAATGATGCGTTGGCCCTGGCCAAGCGGTCTTTCTTTAATCACAGCCATCTGTTCTGCAGTGAGTATTTTCTCAGTCTGTGCAAATCGTTGTTCTGCAGCAGAATACAAGTGGGACTTGTATGCAATCGGGACTGTCTCCCCCTCATTAAAGGTGACATACGTAAACCCAACAGCCCCAAGTATCACCCTGATGACTAAATGTGTCTTATTGTCCCGAGTGTGTAAGTGTTTAACTGCTAAGAGATCAGTCTGTAAGTCTCGTAGTATGTGTGTATGCTCAATCGTCCAAAATCTACTCGAAAAATTCGGGTGAATCAGTTCGTATAAGGGTTTTATACGCGTAGCATAATCAGGAATGTAAGTCCTGCCAAAATTCAGAAACCCCAACAATGACTGGAGCTTCCAAACCGTATTAGGAGGCTGCAATAAAGCACATTTCTCCCAAAAATGTGGCGCTAAGCTCTTGCCCTCACTCGACAGCTCATATCCCAGGAAAATGACGCTGAGGAAGGCAATCTTTGATTTCTTAAAATTAAACTTATAGCCAATATCAGCAAATCCCACGCGATACGCGCCTTAGATGTTGCAGAATCTCATCGTCTGTCAAATATATGTCATCAACATATGATAATGCTTCAGGGTCCAACTCGTGCAGCATTTCAGTCACACGAGCCGAAAACAGTCCTGGGCTCTTCTTATACCCCTGAGGCAAACGACAATTTTTTTTCGGAGAGCCAAACGCACTGAAACTGGTATAGTCCCGACTCTCGGGCGCTATATTTTGGCAGAAAAATCCATTCGAGATATCTAACGTTGTTTTGTATTTCTTACGCACTATATTATTCATAAGCGCTGCGCTATGTGAATTCTGTATTGCATATGTGCGTGTATGACTATTCAAATGTCTGTAATCCACCACTATCCTATATGAATGGTCCGGTTAACAACCGGAAATAAGGGATTATTCATCGGCGAGACACAGGGCTCAATTACACCCTGGTACTCCAATTGTGTAAGAATTTTCCTAACCGATGCCCTTGCCTCAAATTTGATAGGATACTGCGGCTGTGGCTGAGGTTCGCCCTTTATTGGAATTACATGATAAGGTGATTGTCTATCCCACCCCACGTTATTTCTATATAGGGCGGGAGCCTGTGCTAGAGCCCATGTTTTATTATAGGACTCCGCTAGTTCTCTCGGAACAAGTGGTGAGAAGGAAGGTGTAATAACCTCCTCCCCAACCGGACAGTCGCGTAGAAAGTCAGGTGGCCAATCCTGTTCGGCCAGCAAAACATCATATGATTTTACCACATGGTCCCAAAAGATGGTGTGTATAATGCGGTCAATGTCCCCTTCTAATCGCAGAGTCACTTGATATACTCTATCAGGATCAGAGACTCGCATATCCGCCGTTTCGACTTGTATGAAGTCATCAGTTGCTTTCACCTCCAGATGCTCTAGAAGACTCTGGCGAACTATTGTGACCTCTGCTGCGCTGTCTAACAGTGCTAACGCCCATGTCTTGTTCGTCAAGAGAACTCTCTTCTTGAGCGGCATGTCTAACTGAGACTGCTGCCACTTTCTTCTTTTTAAATTGCTGTTTTTGTTGCAGCGGTTTCTCTTCTGTTTTAACAGAAACCTCCGCCGAGCGCTGTGAATCCTGTCTTGGTTTCACATACTCCGTCCTCCGCTCTGACCGCCCACCTCTCTCACTTCTCTTCTCTGAGGAGTCCTGAAAGGAACAAGATTGGCGTGTATCAGTATATTGATATCTATCAGGCATCTTCAAATTATCTCGATTCCTGAGATTATACCTATTCTGTGGGGTCTCCGTTTGCGGAGATTGTCCCCCATCTTTCTTAGGTGTTTGCTGTTTCTTTTCCCAGCGCTTTTTAGTACCCTCAGGTTGTTGCTGTTTAGCATTATCTTTATTATTTTTACCCTGTAATTGGGGTTTTTGTGGTCTAGCCCCTAGGCTATCGCGACCAATACTGGAATATGTTTCTGCTATTATTCTCGGAAGTTCCCGCTCCTGATTAATCTGCGGAACGTCCCGAAGACGCATTCGCACTGCTAGTGCTACTGCCTCTCCCTTGAGATTACTCAAAATAATAGAAGAAACGGCGGCAAAATTGCCCATTAACTGCATGCCCAAATCTAAGGCAGGGGCAGCCCCATATTCATCTTGAATTTGTTTAAGCACTTCGGGTAAATTAGCTAAAGTCGGTGTACCGTGTGCTGTAGTGTAGAGTGCGGCAAACACCGTGCCCCAGGTATTACAAAGGTCCACCGGAGGAACCATCCCATACGGCAAACGCATCGTCAATATTCTATGTTTATCCTGAGGTCCCATATGGGGAAATACTGCTTCCAGCGTATTAATTTTTTGCGCCAGCCAAAATGGAGTCTCCTCACGTTTAGCCGGTACCTTACCCATAACTGAGTGTACAGTGGCAGGATTGATACCCGGAACCACTGCTTGTGGGTGTGCCGGAGCAGCACGCGCTGCATTAGTATTTAATGCCTGCATTACAAACTGAACCAGTCTTCTGTATGTAGTTGCTAAGTCTATATATAAACGACGCACGTCAGCCACTGCCAAATTTGCAACCGCAGGATACGGTGTGTAAGTAGCCAATAAAGGCCAGGTCGGACCATCATTATTCAGTGGACCTAACCTCACTTGTGCTACTGTGTGTGGGAGGGCGCCATCAAGCCAATTATGGTGTTCTTGATAAGATAAAGGTATCTCTAAGTATGCGTAAGCCCTGTATTGTCCAGGGACATTCGCAACAGTGTATTCGTGAAAAGTATTTGTACCCCCATCAACTGCCGGAAATACGACCCAAGAATAAAAAAGTTCTGTTCTATAGGCTGCATGGGCGTCCACCACAAAAGTGACCGGACCCCCCTGGACTGTCAGTCCATGTGCTATCAAATGTCCTGTGAGCGGGTGACGCATATTGATTGCTATATTCACTACATTAGGATTCGCCATTTGTTTAAAAAAAATAAAAAATAGCTCTAGGTCAGAGAAGGCACACCAATATCTGGGTTTTTTCCTTTCAAAGTTCAAGCTTGAACAACCAACCACTAAGCAATAGGATGTACCTATCCCGTGGTGGCGGAAACCCTCAGCCCCACGGACGTCTCCGCGTACGGAACCGAGGAGTCAAAATATATATGAGACCGAGAGAGTCAGTCGGACCTAAATATTAGAGCCAGACCAATCGTTGGCGCCGCCATGTCGCGTGGGCTCTCATTATCCTAAATGAGACTACTGGATTTCTAGGCAGCAGGATCGATAACGGTGTGGGGGACTGAGTCTGCCCCACGTGTAAGGAACTCTGTCCCCCTAAATCCGGTTTTTGCTCCGGCTAACTAGCAGTGCCTCATTTCTCCCACGGGGAAGAAATGATTAGGCAGCCGAGCGCATGACATCTTTGGAATTTCTCAGGGAAGTCGTGGTCACTCAGATCCAAACCAACTCTCTCATTTACAATATGATCTCATATACAAATGACAAAGACAGTATAAGTTTTATATAATGTTTTAATAAAACGACTGTATTTTAGATAATAAGGCGTGAGCTGCAATAACCAGAACAATACAACATAGTAGGATTGAAATAGTCACCAGGAGAGTAAAACATAAGAACAAAGCTATCATAGTGCCTAACAGTTTCTACTCTCCCTCTGCTTGTTCTATTTAGAGCACAGCATGTTAAGCTTCTAGCTTGCCTTTCCGAATCACTGGGGAGACATCAGCCCTCATACCTGAGCAAAGGCCTGTGATCTGGTTCAGCATCTGCAACAAGGCAGTCAGCATCTAGTTTTGGTTCCCTGGTCGGAATCTCCCTCTTGCGTGTATTGGGACAAGGAAGTGATTTTATAACTAACATGTCATCGTGATCACAAAATGTCCCTACGCAGGAATGCCAAATCTAAACTCCTACCACGTCTATCGGCAATGTACCAGACTGTATCCTTGACTGAAGCACAGAGTGAATATGTTATGGAGAACTCCAGTGCTGAAGTAGGCAAAACAGTGTGATATGAATAAAAAACAACACCGTAGAACTGGCTATTTGAAAAATAACAGTACGAAGCCTAATAAAAAGCATTTAGAGCAAAGTGCACAGAGGCTCTAAGCTGTCAGCAAATGAATAAAATACATTCAGGGCAAAGTGCACAAAGGCCTAAAGCCTGAAGCTAATGCGCAAAGGATACGTAAAACAAACCACACCACACTGCCAGAGGCATAACAATCCACAGACACCCCTGCCACTGCAGTAGCTGATACCCCCCTCGCAAGCGGGGATGTCCACCAAAGAATCCAGGAGGTAAGGATGGCAAGACACCCACCACTGCCAGCAGTAATACTCTTCCTTAATGTCCTCCTTTCTGTGTCACACATACACTCTGTGGACTTACCCTGAACTACTTGCCATTTCCAATGGGAGGAATACTCTGGACTTTGGAATTCCAATGGTGTGGCATCTACTCCAATGATTTAATTCACCATGACTGAATCCTTCACTTTACATTTTAGTTAATTTCTGTCACAAATATTTTCTGTTATTAGTAGCATTTCAATAAATTCACCCATCACAAACTTTTTGTCTGCTGTCTTAAATTTCACATTAAGCCATGTAGATATGGCAGACTATGAGAACCACACGATGATGATCCAAGGCACTTGTGCAAGCAGGGATATGTTGCATGCACACATTGTCCAACTCAGGATTAAACCCTTTCACACAAACATACATACAAGTGTCTTGTCAAAGAAGAAATGTTATTACATTGTTCAGTGCATAGGCTGTTAAAATTTCTGAAACATAGCAATTCATACATGATTGAATCATTCTGCGTAAATGATCAAATTTACAGGTAAAGACCTCAGGACCATGGAAGGAACGGATTTATCAGACATTGTCCTGTAGAATAGGCAAACATTAAACTGGTTGATGTTATCAGCTGGAGCCATATCATCTACCACACAAAAGTGATCCAACATCATATAATGCAAGACTCAGACAGATGGCAGTACACAGGGACATTAGAGTCCAGCGCTTTGGCATCTGGTGGGATGACACAAACAAATGTCAGTGATGTGGGTCAGGCACTTTGGCCTGCAATGATGAAACACATCAGCAGCTGCATACAGTTCATACAAAAATAGTGCTTAATCAATGTGAAAGGAAACTAATCTGACTTTGGCCTATGACTATATATTTTCTGACCACATTCTGACACATGATACATCAGGGCCATCACAGGACAAAGATCAAGTCGAATGGAGAGATTCAGCAAGCAGACAACTTGCGTGTTGATAGAATGGACGTTTTTCCCGTTGCAATAGACTTGTTTACTGGCCTGTGGTGGCACCAAGGCTACCCGTGTGCCATTAATGGCTTTCACCACATGTGGGAGGCGATCAAAACCATAGAAGTCATCCTTCACATTGGCTAAATCCTCACGTCTGGGGAACCTGATATAGCTGCCAATGTGTATCATCATTGCTGGTAGGACATCTCTTAACACAAGACTGAAGATAGGTTGGGACATACCACCAGATATGGCCACTGTATATTGGAAGGACCCTGTGGCCAGGAAGTGTAATACTGCAGTGAGTTGAACAATGGGTGGTATGCTTGTTGGATTATGATTTCAAGCATCAGATCTGGCTCCAACTGACAACATAATCGATAATTGTTTGCCTATTCAGACAATACTGTTTTATGATGTGACGTTCTTCAATGGTTTGAAGGTCTGGCAATAAACTGTACACTGGAGGTTGTCACCTCCTTCCTCTCCCAGGGTACCTATGTGTGAAAATACATGAGTTGGAGACTTTGTCACTGTGTCCACAACATACATGATATATACCAACAACATCATGTGACAACGCATTTCTGACTGGAAATACATTGCATCAACATCAAAGAGAGGGACAGGGAGTATTAAAGGTCCAGTGCACAATCTCCCCAGATAACAATAAACAAAAATAAATACACTGTTCCTGACATAAAGAATGGGAAACCCACTGGTTTAGTAGCAAGAGCCCTCACACATCCTTTTGGATGTCATGCTTCATCATCGGGGTGCCCCTCATCAGACCGGCGCTGCAATGTCTGACGGGCTCCCAGTGAGGGGGCTCTTTGCCGGAGATCTTTTATAATAACTGCTGTGGTAGAATGTGGGGACCTAAAACCTGCAGGTAGGTGGTAGCTCAAGACAGGAGAGAATTAAAATTGGTTCTATACCACATCAAAAGATCACTGATTTAATGGTCAACAAGGGGATAAGACCAAGATTAAAAACAACCTGAAAGTGAAGGAGAGATAATGCTCAAACACTTTCTAGAATAATAGGGACAAGAATTTTTTTTTTCTCAAAGCCACCTAAATATTGGTCAACATGCTTCACGTCTATCGGTCTAACAGCTCCTATGATGCTTCTTCAGGACCATCAAAAGAAACCTCTCCTGTATCACAAGGAATAAAGTACCTACTATTGTTTATCAAAATCAAAGTGAAATAGGTCAAACTAAACATCACAGTTACTTACAATGAAGCGTACTGGCCAACCGGTCAACTAAACACATGTAGGTCGCCCTGGAGAAAGTTAAAACATAGAATGAAACCAGCATGAATAATGGTGGTACAAACGTGACTGGTGCTTGATTAGTGCGCACACTTGGTGAAAAACCACAATGCACAGTGTGAAAGCTGAAAGAGAGCTTACCATCCCCGATTGTACGAAAGGCTCCTTAGGAGGTACACACTAGAGATTGTCGCTACTAATTAGAAGAAGACAAGAAAAATCACAAATGTCAGTCTAGCCAATGTTAAAAAAAAATCAATTGGCTCCCTTAATCAGATCAGAATAGATAATGCATAGACGCTGTAGTATACATCACAATAATTGATACACACTTGAAAACATATCAAAATGTGCTCAAGGACTCTAGAAAATGTATATCTATGAGAGACTCGTAAATGAGTTCGTTGGAGAAGCTAGAAGTTTTAGCCCCCAAGAGACGGGGTAAAAACGATACATTGGAGGGCAAAATCCCCATTGCAACACCAGGGACAAAGTATCATCATAAGTCAAAAACGCTTCACAAGACCCAAAGACAGGGTCCGAGCGTCGGTAAAACAATTATAATCGAGGTGCCTAATATTGCCCAAGGGGCTAACTTGAGTGGCAAAAACCCAGCATGCATTCATTCTGCCAAAGTACAAGGAGGGAGGGAAAGGTACTCACGTCTTCCTGCGACAGTCCCTGTCTCTGTAACCAACCCCAGCGTGTCCTCCTGAATGGATACACGCTTAAGATAGGCGCAAAATTTTTAAGCCTGGGAACGTGGAAGTGATCGTGTTTCTCTGGCATAGGTGTCAACAACATAGACAAAGGAATACCAAATCCCAGTCGCAGGACATCACCAACACAGAAAACGGACTAAAAATGGACGGGTAAAGAATTCCATAATGTAGAAAGTCCGAAATTGCATGGAACCAGGATACTCAGTGAAAAAATATGAAAAACTAGATTAACAGTAAACAAAATCATAGCTGTAATGCCGAGACAATTAGTGGTAATTGATTAAACTTCAGAGACCGAAATAAAGACAAGGTAATGAGGTATTACCATGCACGATAGAAAGGATTTACAAATCTACAAAATGCAGGGAAATTGCAAAATGGAGCGGTCTCATGAAGAATAGAACTTAAATCAATAAAGTGTGAAAAATAGGATTAATAATGTTTCACCATAGGGATGCATGGATAGGCACTGGATCAAAAAAAAGATAAACAAATGTCACTGGCCATACATCAAATTTCCACTAGAATGGGGTCAATAATAAGTCTGATGGGCCTACTGAGACAAGGTTATCCATGGGATATCCTCGTTTAGGCCTGTGACATGCGACCAAAGTCTGTACACCCAACATTGTTCAAGTCTAAACAACCAGCGTGTGTTGTCTTCCTGAAAACTCGGGGCGTCCAAATCTACCCATCTCAAACCATCAGGATCATGGGGAGCTTCAAGGAAATGGGCTCAAAGTTTTGTAGTAATGCGCCTGCACCTAATATTACTACGGTGCTCGTTTACCCCTAACTTAATGGGTCTAGTGGTCATGCCCACATAACGTAAGCCATAAGGGCACTTGATCATATAGACACAGTTTCTAGTGTTGCAGATGTATGTCTAGTGAGGCGCCAGTTACCAAAAGGTTCTAGGTTAAGGGTCTTAATAGAGTTGGTCAAAGGGCAAACGTTACATTGCCCACAAGGGTAATGACCGGTCACTGGAGGGAGATTCCAAAGTGTTGATTGTGAATTGTCCCTAAGAGTACTACGGGGACGAGTATGTACCACTAGATCCTTAAAGTTTTGGGTCCTTTTAAAAGCAAAAAGAGGTCTAGGGATTGTCTCTCCTCCACTCGTTAGAATTGCCCACCTCTTATTGATTAATCTCCTGACATCATTGGATGATGGCGTGAACGTTGAGACACAAGTCAGACGCGGGGTGCGCCCCTTATTTTCACTAGATAAAAGAGCTTCACGATTGTTGTTACGAGCTCTCTTGCAGGCTTGTTTCACAATACATGCTGGGTACTGACGTGTATGCAGTTTAGTCTGAAGGCCATCAGCTTGAACCTCATAAACCGTTGGTGAACTACAGTTACGTTGTAACCTGAAAAATTGCCCGAAGGGTAGGTTGTCACGTAGGGCTTTCGGGTGATGGCTGTCATAAGTCAGTAGACTATTGCGATCAGTAGGTTTATGGTAGGTACGGGTAGACAATTTACCATCATGAATACTGATCAACAAGTCAAGGAAAGCCAACTGGGTTGTGGAAACAGTGAAGGTAAATTTTAAATAGGGGTCAAGAGAATTAATCAAATCACTGAAAGGGTTGACTTAGGTCAAAGGGCCCTGCCAAATTATCAAAATGTCGTCAATATTCCGATGTCATAGCTTGATATAGTCATGGAAAGGGTTAGTATGAGAAAGGATATACTGTTTCTCAAAACTATACATGTAATGGCAGGCCAAACTTGGGGCAAAGGTACTGCCCATGAAAGTTCCCCGGATCTGATGGAAAAGCTGTTCCTCAAACTGAAAAAAAAAATCAGTCATCGCCAATGATGCACATTGCATGATGAATGTTATAGGAGAAGACAGATTACCAGGTTCTTCACACAATAAGGTTTCCACTGCCTGTAATGTTGCCTCTTGTGCTATATTAGTGTAGAGGGCCTCAACATTGAGGGTAATCAACCCATGTACCTCCACTGTTTTGTTAATGATCTCAATCAAATTCAGTACATCTTTCGTGTCTTGTAAATAGGTGGATGTTCCCTTCACCAATGCCTGGAAGAAATAGTCACAAAAGATGGACAAGGTTTCTAGCACTGAGCCTATCCCAGATACTATTGGACGTCCAGTAGGAGGGAGTTTACCCTTATGGATTTCGGGCAAACAATAGAAATAGGGGGTCTGAGGACTAGGAGTATCCAGGAATGCCGCCTCCTTAGGGGATATCCAGGAGTTATTCAGGGCTTCCTCTGCCATTGACCTGATCTGGGACTGGAGTCTTGATGTGGGATCCCTGGTGATAGGTACGTAGTAGGTGGAATCACTGAGGAGACGTAGGCATTCATGTCTGTAATCATCGGTGTTCATTATGACAATAGCCCCTCCCTTGTCAGCCTGTTTGATAACAATGCTGGGGTTATTAGCTAATCTTGCCGATGAGATATTACAAATAGGATGTCTAGGTCGTAAAGAAGAGAGGTCCAATAGCACTGCCTTCTCAAATGCAAGGACCTCGCAAGGGACCGAAGAAGATGGAGGAACAAATGTCGAGGGAGGTCGTAACCCAGAGTCTGTAGGTAGAGGTGCTTCTGGCTTATTCTGAAAGAAAAAGTGTAACCGAATTTTACGGAAAAATTTAGAAAGTTCACAGTTCAGTCTGAAAAGATCTTCTCCAGATGTAGGGACAAACCCTAAGCCCTGATTCAAGACACGGGCATCGTCTACTGAAAGAAGTTTGGAAGATAGGTTGACCACTAAGTTCTCGGGGTGGGTTCTTGCCCTGACTCCTGGTAACCATTTGGGGTTCTTCCCTCGCCCATTGTACATTTCTGCCTCTTCCTCTTCTTCTGCCTCTTCCTCTACCCGTCCGTGGCCTAAAAAAGGCATATATGGCATCATTGGACGTGGTTGGAAAAAAGGGGAAAGGTGACTGCCAAGACATTGGATGGTTCACAGGGAAAGGAGAGTAATTGTAACAGGGCTGTGGGGGATTGTCATCTGTGCTCCATCCATCTGAGGAAGAGCTGTTGCTGTTAGAACGTGGTTTTCTGGAATACATTGCACCCAGTACATATCATAGCTGTGAACTGCACAAGGGTCAAATGTGACCCTCATGGTTGTCAACACCTGTTTCCACAACACCCAAATATCTGTTCCTCAAATGCCCCTCGAAATTTGACAGTCTGTTCTGGCTGCCCAAAAATACCATCAGCGGTGGTGGACAGTGCACCACTGTCATATGCCATCTGTGCCAAGCAACACACTACAATGGTGCTTGTGTAGAGTAACCTACACAACAAGGGTGCTTTGGAATGTTTGAGGTTATCCGACACATATATTGGTGTTGTGATGCATTTATCAGGGACCAATATTGTATTTCCAGCTGTCAAAATGGCAGATGCCTGACCTACTTTACTACACATTATGAACTGCCCATGGCCGCCAGCAGAATTTGATCGCTTGTAGGCAGCTCCAAGCACACGGAAACAGCCATAGGCTAACATTGTTGCCTGTGATGGTTGCGGGCCAATGGCGGCAGCTATGGGTAGTGACGACTGCATACGTAGCGTACATGTATGCCACGTTTTGCAAATTCACTCACTTGACTCCTGACACTGCTGCCATCAACACCTCCACCACTTCAGCCGCTGTGTGCCACCTCCTTGAGTAATAATGCCAGGCCAAGCAGGTGAAAGGGCCCCTGCCTTGTCTCCTGAGGAGCTGGAGAGGCTTGTTGAGGAGGTTCTTCTCCTGCATGGTCAGCTCTATGGCTCACTAGAGGAGCAGGTAAGAACCTCATAGGCATATTTGACTCTGTTCAACACCATGCTTTCCTTCCACGTATGCTACAATGTGCCTCTGTGTACCAGTTAGACTTTTTGTGTTGTTGTTGGCTCATTTTGTGTGCCATACATGGGATGTACGTCGTGCAGGTAATGTAGAAGAGTACCTATATATGTCAGATTAACATGTGTTGTGTGACATGTGACAAGGACTGCATCCTCCTTGGTTGCAATCATATATTTAGGCAGGAGACTTTACAGTCATACAATGACATATCTGTAGACATGTTGGTTATAAATGTACAATGACATATCTGAGCATCACAGCATGAGCTCATTTTAGGATCTTGTTAGCAATGTATAGTGCTACAGACACTCAGCTCACATCTGGCCTTGGCAAACTGTTGTATGAGAACCATATTGTTGGACTTGGCCTTTTCTACAGGGTCATTCCCCAAACTTTTTGCCTTCTCCTCCTAATTTTTCTGACCCTTTTTGACTGTTGTTATGGCTCTGGTCACTTTATCACTGCTAATCAGTGCTAAAGTGCATGTGGTCTCCCTTGTAAGCTTGGTATGATGGCTTAGACCTGATTGGCACATTTAATTTACTTGTACGTCTCTTGTACAGTTGTATCCCTATACACAAGGCCTGTAAATGAAATGCCACTAGTGGGCCTGCAGTGCTGGTTGCGCCACTCACGGAAGTATTCTTTCAAACCTGTCTCAGGCCTGCTAGCTCAGGGCCTGCATGTGCAGTTTGCTCCCAAAGGACCTAGACTTCCCCTTTTACTACATGTGAGTCACCCCCTAAGGTAGACCCTAGCTAGCCCTATGGGCATAGTGCTATGTATGTAGAAGTCAGGACATGTGCCTAGTAGCTTGGCCTGTCCTGGTAGTGACAAACAGCCTATTTGGTTTCACACTGCTGTGAGTGCTGCCTTTTCATAGGGTTGCATTGGAAATGCCCTGCCTTATGTCTAGGGTGTATCGTGTGATTTATGAGGTGTAGCGTAGGCATGTTTGGTATGGTTGTAATGGTGAAATGCTTCCTACTGGTCTGGGTGGATTTTTTATTATCATTACAGAAATGCCACTTCTATAAAGTGAGCATTTCTCTATGCTTATGACTCTGGTTATTTTGCAGCTTGACTCCAATCCACGTCTGGGCAGAGTAACAGTTGGGCTTTGTGCATACTTTTCAGACAGCCTTTACACAGGGAGGTTGGAGGTGTCACAGAGGTGCATCTACATATTGAATAGTCTTCCTGGGCTGAGAGAAGGGAAGGCAAGGCACACTTCATCTGTAAAGGCTGTGCCCTGGCCTCACACAAAGGGCTCGTTTACCACCAACTGATGTTTGGAGCCTGTGCTGGAGGAGATATGGGACACTCCCAGAACCAGTAGTAACTGGTTGGGACTTCTTCTCCCTCTCGTTGTGAGTGCTTTGCAAAACTGAGTATAAGTACAGGGGATTTTTCCTCATTAAGACACACAAAGAAACATAGGGGCATATTTATACTCCGTCTGAGCCTCAAAAGTTTTGACGCACATTCAGCGCAAACGTTGCCCCATATTTAACGTTGCCCGAGCCCACAGATGACAAAATTCCACAGTGTGCATCATTTTTTGGATGCGGCAACCCGCCTTGCGTTAATGATATGCAAGGTAGGCATTCCCGTCAAAAACATGACTTAAACGGCCGTGTGCCGTATTTATGCTTTCGGGCAAAAATGACGCATAGCCCGATTTGCATCAAAATTTAACGCCTGGGTCAGGGCAGGTGTTAAAATGGGGCAAACACACCTGTATTTAATCAGAACAAACAGCAGAGCAGCAGAGCAGCAACAGGGAGCCATGGAGGTGATTCTAATCCAGCGTACACTCAGACGCAGAGCCCAGCAGCAACAACAGCAGCTACAACAACACCAGCAGGGACCCCAAAGGCAGCGCAGAAGGCAGGAGAGGATATTCCACCCCAGAACCACCCTTGAGGGCCTCAGGGAACACAACATCATCCAGAGGTACCGGTTGAAATGGCAGGCCATTCAGCAGCTGCTGTGCAACATTGAACCGCAGTTGGCCCCCACTTTGCTGACACCCCGCACCATCCCAACAGAAACCAAGCTGCTTGCCGTACTTCATATGCTGGCAAGTGGCTGTTTTCAAACAACTGGTTCCCTGGTTGCCGGAATATCACAACCATCATTCTCCGCCTTTTTGCCCAAAGTACTGGATGCCATCATTGGACTGACACCCCGCCACATCTGCTTCCCTAACACACTGCAGAAGCAGCAGGAAACAAAACAGGGGTTCTACCTCATCAGTTGCTTCCCACACGTCCTTCGTGCAATCAACTGCACACATGTACGCCTTGTGCCACCTGCTGCAACTGAACACCTCTACCGCAACAGGAAGCACACACATTCCATCAACGTGCAGGCCATAGTCGATCACCAGGGATTGATCACCAACATCGTGGCTAAATATCCTGGGAGTGTACATGACTCCTTCATCTTCCGTCACTGCACCATCAATGAACACTTCCAGGATGGACGGTATGGCAATGGACTACTTGTTGGTAAGTACAAAAACCTACTTATATACACACTGCACAGCAACCCTCTAGGAAATACAACACATACACCACAACAGCAACATGTGAACAGGAACACACTGAGGTCGTGACATCGTTAGCCATATTTCTTAGGTCACCATTGAACCTGTCACACATCGGAAATTACTGTACAGCCTAATGTTAAGACGTCAAAGATCACAACGTGTGGAGTGGGTTGCACAAATGTCACCTTGCAAAATGTAAGTGTCCCAATGACGTTTGCATTAATCCATTGCATAAGTCTAAAGGTATTGGATGTCCAGGGTACATTGATATGAACGTGTTAACAACACTGTCAATTTTAACCTGTGTATGGGACTATCATCTCACCCCCAGTGAAGACACACGGACACCTGTATCACAAGTCACAATGCTAGAGAGAGCACACTGTACTGCAAATCCCAAAACATACTGCTGACAACCGGTTAGCAGACAAACACTCGTTCAGCCAAGGAAACAACACAATGCAGATGGTACATCCTACAAGCCTAGGATGCTACATTATAACACAAAAGAGTCACAGACAACACAAGACAACTACTGCCATGAAAGGTCATTTCAATAGGGCCAGCTACATCAACATGATCCCAATCATTTTCTCTTGCAGCTGGTCAGGAGTATGGTATCCAGCCACGGATTATGACACCATTTGGCAACCCGAGTACTGCTGCAGAGCGTGCCTACAATAACGCACATACGAGGACATGCAGCATTGTCGAGAGGACCTTTGGCATCCTCAAGTCAAGGTTCCGGTGCCTCGACATCACTGGTGGTAGCCTCCTATATTCGCCGGAGATGGTCTGTAGGATCATACTAACATGTGCAATATTGCACAACATTTGCATCAAAAGGAACATTCCCCTCCTGGAACCAGAGCCACACATGCGTGGAGAGGAGGAAGAGGAGGATGCTGGCCTGCAACATGAGGGGGGACCTACAGAACACGGCCGCTGGTATACGCAGGCGGCAACAGATCGTCAACAATTTATTTTGAATATAATCACCTTCACCACTTTACTTAACTAATTTAAATAAACACCTATAATAATAACCATATCATGGTCTTGCTATTCATCTCTACTTATCAGAATAAGAGTGTTGCCTCATGGAGCATTGCTGAGATACTGATTAGGACACTGAACATCCCAGAGCTAAAGTAATGCCTAACATACAATGGTCACATACACACACACTGTTAATGACATATATCATGTACATTTCTCCTTTGAAGGCCAATAGCAGAGGACCACAACTATTTCACACATACATGTTGAAATCAAGGTCCAACGCAGCATATGGCACACAACTAAGACACCATCACTCAATAAGGGGAAAACAAGCCTCATACATGAGGCAGTCAATGTGCTTTTGCATCAGTAACAGAAATGTCTGACCAGACCCTTGACAGCAGTAAGTCCAACTGCATCCAATATTTGCAAGGACTATCTGTGACCAAAGTTCCGTAGAAGCAGAACATAGACAGCGCAAGTGCCACACATATGAGCAGCATTGCACACATGACATTCCATGTACATGTCAGCCCATTTCATAACTCCTGACACACCCATGCACCTGGTCACAACCCACCTGTCGGAAGAGGTCCCTGGAATACTAAGATGTGTACTCTGATATTCCCTCCTCTACACACACAGACCAACATTAGCAATCCAGTGTGCTACACCCTTTCCAATGGTATGCCATTGTCATAGAACTTCTGACTGCATGGACGTCAGGTTAATTTATACACTGTCTTCTAGTTTCAAAGCCCTGTTAGCACCTGTAGATTGCTTCCCGTGTGAAAATGTCTGTTGGCCCTTAGAATGCAAGTCTCACCTACAGGACTGGTGAGAAACAGATGCAGCCCACACCTGTGATCACCTCCATGCACACCACCCATTTCAAAAAGCACTGCCCCTGCTGATGCCTGGAACAGCATAGGAGTTGCCATTTAGTCAATTACACCGTTAAGCATTGATACTAATTAAGCTGTGTAACACAGCCCTTGGGTTCATTTGTCACCTTAAAAAACACAGGACATACACAGTTTGACATGTCAACTCTCTACTTTGTCCTCCAAACAGTCTGAGACAGACCACTGATTATGTAACTTGTCAAATTGCTGGATCCTGAATCACCCTGCATTCTGTCAGCCTGACTGGCATCTGTCTGTGCGTCACACTAAAGTATCCCTGTGTCTACATATGTACCACACTTGCGTTAGCAAACCTCTCATTCATCAGGGGGTATTGGGCATGGGCTTCTTCAATCCATACACAAATACATTGGATAGCATCATCTGCCTTTTAACTGTACCATTTGAGTTAAATCCTCTGGGAAAAGCAAAATTCATGGCCCATCCCTTGTCTGGGTCGCATTTATGCATGAATGACAAAGTGTGACAGTGTCCCAGGGCCGTAGGCAGGGATTGGGTACGGGGCTTTCAGCACAACCAGCAACTTCTGATAATGTCCATGAAAAATACACACATGTCAGGACCATGACAGTTTACACACAGAATCAAAGTGCTCACAACATAGTGATGGGCCGTGTGTGGTGAATAGCTGCAAGAATAATCAGCACAGGGGCTATGATGTTCCCAGATGCAGTGGAAATTGCAGAGGCTAACCTGTGTACAAATGTTGTAATGACACCTGCCGGAACATGACACCTGAGACATTATCTCACTCAGCACACCAAGGTTGCCCTGTTGACTGTCTCATTACACGTCTTTAGTGACAGGGTGGGACCATCCCCATGTAGGTTCACATGTCCACATCCACTTTACTCACATTGATCAACCAAGGATACTCAGTAGATACAGGAATAGCTGCCACTGACTCATGATGAGTCCTGGACCGAACTGTGACAAATTACACCCCAAAAAATATACAAGATCATCATTGGACCACACACATGAACAAGACACCTATGTGCAATTGATCACTGGAAATATGTGGACACGTGCTGTCTTGTATGCTGGTCCACCACAGCCACTTGATAGTTGGGGCTCACTTCTATGGCCTCAACTGTAGTGTCATCATACATTTGAGATTCACCCTTGTCTGTCTGTGCAAACAACATGGTACCCACTTCCTCAATGCATGTTTATGACTCACTGTGGGATTCACCAACTAGTGCCTAGGAAGCTGTTACCAATACTCTAGGACATAGGATGTAGAAAATGTGGACCATTGACATGAACAAGCGTCTGCCATCTCTCTGGTGCATGCTATGTCACATGTAGTGTCTACGTGACCCTAAATCTTGGAAGTCCACTATACGGATGTTGCTACATGTATGACTAATACATGCCCTCTCTCCTTTCCACAATGACTTTCATCGAAGGATTGGACACATGGACGTCACATTCATACAAGCATATGTACAAATATGCTTCATGTGTTACACACACACTTGGTCAACAAATACATTAGTTGCCAAAGAACACACTTTGAGCCAAAGGTACTTAGGTATTGTACATATGTGCGTCACATTGCTATCCTCTCCTTATGCCAAACATGCACAATTTGTGCAACACATATATGTAGGCCACACTTATGACCAACTATTGTGTCGGCCAACCATAAAAATACTGTGAAGGGAGACACCGTAGTGTCTTCAATCAGCCTATCTCTGATGTGTCCCAAATGTAACATAACAAAAAAACAAGAATAATTTACCAAAACCAGTTAATGCACTGAAATGTTGATGTTCCTAGCGTTATGCGTCATTTTTTGTCTACCAAAACAGTATTTGCGTCATTTTTTTTTACGCACAGAAGTGAAAATTTGCCCGCATCCAGATATTTGTACAGGCCATGTACTATTATGTGGATGCGGGCTAAATTTCACTCCTGTGCGGAAAAAAAAAAATGACACTACTACAGTTTTGGTACACAAAAAATGACGCATAATGCGAAAAAGGCGGGACTTTTCATACAGGAAGTGATGTAGTAGGATATCCTGTTTACAGATCATGTACAGTGGGTGTCCTTTTACTTTCAGTTTGCAGTCTATGATCCTTCTAGACTGTGTGGCTGTGTAGAGAGTGGTGGCCTGAGATTTTGTGCTTTTTTTTCCTGTGAACTATCTGTAAAATCCATTTGTGAAATAAATATTGTTGTTGTATACTGTACTACTGTGTTTTGTCTACATTTGTCCATTTATCTTGTGTTTTTGTTGTTTGTGGGAGTCTGTTGTGGGTAGTGTTAGTTTGGGGATAGTTGGGCTCTTTTAGTGGTTAAGTTTACTTTTTATCTGTATTTGTACCCCTACTTTCCCCTTTTCCCCTTTCTATTTCTTTTACCCCTATTCCCTTTCACTTTTCAAGTCTGTCTGGTAGGCCACGTCTTGGCAGGATGGGTGAAGAGGAGTTGGGGGGCTTCATCGGGCTTGTGTGCCATTTCTTGCCACTCATGATCCAGGCAGGGTGATACAGGGGTGTCCAACAGAGGCGCGCAGAATCCCGTGGGGAAATGTGCTGCATCACCTGCAGCGTGTGTATGCCAGCCAGAGGAGTGACCACAGCTGAAGCACCGGTGGGCTGACCTCATCACCAGGGAGCAGGATCTCTTGGACCACCTGGAAATCATGATTGGTGGCACTGTTGGTGAGTACTAATCATGTAAATGTGCACGATTAAATGCTCTGTAGTGACATCAGATGATTTGTACAATGTCTGCCAGCTAACTTGCTGACTGTGTGCAATACTGGGGAAACATAAAGGGATAATTGATGCACTATGGCAAGCATCACAATTGCTAGCTGTCAGGCAGCACGTGCTCAGCAAACTTACAGGATACTTTTCCATGAAGTAAATTGGTGCATCCTTTTTGTCAGAAAACCAAACAAAATAGGAGCCAATTATGTCTATATAGGGTACTATTGACAGAGAAGTAAAGATGTACCAACATATTGGCTAACTGTGTTGAGGCAATAGCTAGACTGACTTTAAAATCACTACATGATGCTGAAAATGAGTGCTGCCTTCAAGTCAATTGATAATAGCAAAGTGGCTCAGACATATGTCTCATGTGAGTCTGGTGAGTGTGGAAGGAAAATGTTCACGGAAGTAATATGAATGTTTGGGATTATTGTGTTCCTTGATCTTTTTGGATACATGTCAGCAAGGTGTGATGCAATGGGCAAGCTTTTCTCTTGTTCCATGAGTGGGAATTCAGTTTCTCACATGTTTTGAGTTGGCCAATGCGTATCCAATGGTATTATGTAGGGATTGTAGGCCATTCCTGTTGGCCCCACTGTGAGTACAGGGGTTAGTCATGTGGATGACACTTGTATCAACAAAGTCGCACTGGAAGTCAGCCCCGATTTAGTCAGCCTGTCAGACCCACATTCTCCAAGACTGGTACAGCAAATTGCTTTCCAATAGACATCTGCTTCCCTATTTACCTACTTAATTATGAAACCGTAGGTAGAACCTCCTAGCAGCATGTACTTCCACATGTAGTGCTATAAGTATGTGGCATTTGAGTGCAATGGCCTAGGTGTGCAAGGAATTCATGATCATGGGTGTTCCTGCAACTCTGTGTCTGATGTAAGTCAGGCCTTACTGGAAGTATATGTTGTGTACCAAGTTCTGCATTTCCTGACATGTGTGGCCCTTTGATTGGTCTAGGGTTTGCTGACTCCTAATTGTTGATAGACCTTACCTGTGGTGTGTGTGTAGAGCCAAACACGTGTGGAGTTTTCTATACACTCCTCGGTGTACATGTTGTTGGAAATTGATAGTTGTTTATCCACCCCACCTCGGGCATGGTTTGTGAATGGGGTGCCTAGTACTGATGCTACCAGTATGTTACACATACATGTGAATAAGTGACGGTTTGGTTGCAACCTAGTATACACACTCAGGTTTGGCACTTGGTACTATACTGGCAAGTCCAGTTACAACTTGCAGACCATGTGGCTTTAGTTTTGCTTTCCGTACACTGACATTTGGAGCCCACGTCTTGGCGGAGGATATGCAGCATGATTCTTAGCTGATGACTGCCAGAACTCAGATTGCAAGTCAAAGCCAGTTGTTACCCATCTTGTAGGTTATGGATGTGCTATGTGTGGTGTGACCTTTGTAGGCTGGTCAGCCATGTACTTCCTCAGGGACATTCAATGATCTGTATTGTGATATGAGCTGTTACAAGTACAGTAGATGTATTGTCTGATTAACTTCTTGTGCCATTGCACACAATGCAGTTACTAATGTAGAATATCTGCATTTGTCTTCACAGCTGCAAACATGACTCCAGACCAGGTCCGTGAATTCCAGCGCCGGGCCATGAGATACCAGCACATCCTGCTTGTGCAGTCGGGGTTCAGGAGGATGGCCCGGCGATATCGCCATGAACGGGCCTCTGGGGCATGGAGAGCCTTCCCACAGGGTGGCCCTACTTTGCCCACCACAGCCACCACCAGCACAACCACCAATCCAAGCCAGGTGGCCCCACCCACAGCTGGGACTGTTGGTCCTACATCTGCTGGACTTCCAGGACCCAGCATTGCCACCGGTGCAGGACAGCCCACTAGGCCTGGCACCACACACACACGGACCTCCTCCACCGGTACCCAGACTGCCACAGCTCCATCTGTTGACCCTGCAGCCTTCCACAACATGGAACGTAAGATGGACCGTGTGCTGCGCAAGTTGAGCCACCTGAGCCGGGATGTGCGCCACATTAACCGGCGTGTTAAGTCTATTAAGAGGACCCTCCGGAGGGCCAACCTCTAGACATTTTTTGATGGACATGATTCCCTCCCCTCCCTCCTCTTTCCTTGTTCTTATAGTTAATGGGCTTAGGGGGCTTAGTGTTAGGTTAGTATCGGCTGTTAGTTTAGTTAGTGTTAGTGGGTGGGGGGTCCTGATTCTTTCTATTTTTGCTTATTAAGTGTGTGGGTGGGTGAACGGGGGGCTTTGTTGGGGTTTTTGTGTGTTTAAAAAAAAATATATATATATATATTTATATATATATATATATATATATATATATATATTTGTTTAGGATAGTATAGTATGTGTTTAGGTTAGTATGTGTTGTCCTCCATGTGTCCCGTCTCATAAGGGGGGTGGGGGGTAGATGTTTAGAACGTTTCGTTGCATGTGATAAGTAAGTGTAGCTTATGTTAGTTAGGGACAGTTGTGGGTAATGAGTAGTCAGGGTAGATTAGGGTAGGTAAGATGTTTCCCTCAGTTTCCTCTATTGTGATTAGCATCTAATAAATATTTGGTTAACCGTTAATAGTATGTGTTGAATGGTACTTGATCATGGGTTTGGATTCAGTGTACCTAAATTTTGTACTATTACATTTGTGTCATATGATCCAAACAAATCCCAACTGAGCTGTACGATTGGCAGCTAGCCCAGAGCTACCTTGCAAAGTGTCAACCCTTCGTTGCAACCACCAATCACAGTTAATATGGATGACAATGTGTTTCTGTTGATAAGTGTGTTTTGAAAGTCACAAACAGTGCTTCCAGACTTGGTATTGGGGAAACAGTTTTAGGTCTGACTGCAGTGGGATGATCAAGGACACCC
Organism: Pleurodeles waltl; assembly: GCF_031143425.1. Lineage (NCBI taxonomy): Eukaryota > Metazoa > Chordata > Amphibia > Caudata > Salamandridae > Pleurodeles > Pleurodeles waltl. The sequence goes on along the minus strand of NC_090440.1, from coordinate 1,149,743,766 downwards.
TTATAAGATGAGTTCTCATTGGCACTCTTGTATTCTTGTCTTCATGACTCTCATACATCAATTGTGACACAGTTCAGCATGATTACCTATTTGTATGTAAACTCAGACACCTTCATTTATGCAGTTTTTGTAGTATTTGCTTAGATTAGTGTGCCATGTTATTTGTGTTATATTTCCATGTTGACAACATTTTGCGACCACTATTTGATGACTTAGTTATCCTCTGAGGAAGCATTCTTCTGTCCAACACAGCCTGATGGTGTATGGTTTCTCACTTCATCCGATTTGTCCCTCAGGATGGGCAGAGTATGATGCAATCATGGGCATTGTGCAGATTTCTCTGACTACATATTATCAGGACAGTTGTATTGACAAGCTACGTAATTTGACAGTAGGCACATTTCAGTTATCTACTGCACAGTTGATATGTCACATTATCCAGAGACAGATTTGTTGTGTAAGTGCTATGTATTGAAAAGTGCTGTAGTGCTATCTGTACATTGTCCATGATTGTGAGTCCATTATTGTGACATCTTATATTGTGATCCAACACAAGGGGTTACCAAAATGCTTTTGCCATGTTGGGATTGACGTTTCAGACAGTGCAGAGGGACAGATTTTGCCAATGAGTAGTAGAGAGATAATCACTGGGCTGGGGGACAAGATATACAGTGGTTAGCAGAACAGTCATTGAGTACAGTTGTTGCAAGACTGGCAAGTTACAAAGCGCAGGACCTTGGTAAATGTTGGCCAGGTGGCAGGGACTAGTGCTTCCGGGTCATTTTCCTTGTGAATGTGATCTGTTCCATGTCTTCTTCTTCTGATGTGTGTGTTGCCTCCTCTGTCCTTGTTGTTGTTGGTTGTGAAGGGGCAACACACACCTCAGTGTTAGATGAAGTGGAGTCAGACATCCCGGTCGCTGCTCCCTGTGAAGGTCTTAAGGGCAGTACTGCAGCAAGGAGTATCTGCTGGTTCTTGAGAATAGCAGCCACATCACGATGGTAGGCAGCCAGGTCGGCCCTGAAGGGTTCAATGTTGCATTCGTGCACGCGTTGACAGGATTGCTGTTGTAGGTGTTGGGTCAACTGTATTACAGCTGTGCTGATTTCCTTCTGGGTTTTCTGCAGTTCCTGCAAGTTAGATGTTAGGGCTTGCATAGCTGCAGCCTGATCTGCAGATGACGTCATGCACGAACGCATCCCCTCAAGGCTGGCTGCCATATTTTGCATCCCCACCCACACCTCCTTGGCCAGCTCCTGCTGTACTCCAACTACAGTTCTCTCAAAGCTGGTGCCAGTTTCGTCTGAGTCCTCAGCTGTATTGGAGCTGGCAGGTCTTACAATTGGGGTGGTGGGTGGATCCTCTGCAATGGCTGCTTGTTCTGTGCTCCTCCTTGTGACTGAAGGTGGGGTCTGGAGGGTTTCAAGGACCTTTTGGATAGTCTCCTGGGGAATGTTTATCGGCTCATCATCCATGTCATCAGGGACATCTGGGACAGGCATATCCGCAGGAGATCCATCTTTCTCTGCAATGAAACAGGGTACAATTAGTGTGTCTGTGTTGTGGCAATTTTGATGTGACGTGCCTGCCTTTTGATGAATTCACTTTATGCTCATGTTTTGTGTTAATTGCTCCAGTCCTTCAGATGGGCATTCTTCCAAGCCTATGGCCCACCTGCATGTCACATGTATTTTATTGAGTTATTAGACTTATCAGCATCATCACTTCTAGGTGCTGGTTTAGGCTAAATAGAAAATTGCCACCTTCTTGTCCTATTCAAGCCTCCGTCTACATCCATTCTCATGGTGAGACCTTTCACTGTCTGTGGGTGTTCTGATGGCCCTGGCAGCACACTTAACAATCTGGACCTGCCCCAATCTCTGATCTTTTACATCCACTTAAATGTATTTGACATGTGGCATATCCTATGCATGGCAATGTTATGATCTGATATGGATGTTGACACTGGTAATGTGTACTGCTGATGTTGGGGAATGTGTGTTACATTGGATTGCCCTGATAATCGTATCAGTGTCCTATTTCCTCCTCTGACTGTGCAGGTGTATTTCAGTGACCAGTTACATGTGCCCCCCCCCCAATGCTGTTGTCTGAGCAGTATGACATTTGGGATGTTGCATTGTTACCCAGGCAGAGGATGGACCCTGACATATTCAGCATGGGTGTGTCCTTAGTGCTGTGTAGCTCCTATTGTTGTTTACATTGGCTGATGTTTGCAACAACAATGGGCATTGACATTTGAGAGTACTGGGGCCTTTGTCTTGTTTCTGGGGATTGTTGAAGTTGTCATCCTCATCCCCAAATTTAGGTGTGTATGATCAATGGGGAGGTTACTGCCATTGGCTACTTGAGCTGCACACAGAGCGCAGGTGGTAGTGGCAACTGTTGTCGCAGTTACATTCCAATTGTCAGTATGGCTAGAGGTTGTTAAGAGGGCCCTAGTTAATGTAGGGGTATGGTGGTTAACGTGTGCTGGGAGGTCAGTTTGACGTTGTGGCCTTCCCTCCTGGCGTGGCTTTCCCTTTGCTCCATCGTTGGCATGACATCATGCCCCCATGGGACTGTTGTTGGTGTTGTGTAATGGTGTGCCCCAGGTCTTCTCAGAACGGGCCCTGCCCCCCTGCCGTGCCCCTTTACCCATGCCACTCCATGTATAAGATGACTTCCATGCATTTTGTGGTCGGTATCCCCCCCAGCTGTAGATGACATTATTGCATTTGAATTCCCCATGCGACTTACCCTGCATGTGCATTGTCTCCTGGTAGTCTGCGCTGTCCAGTACTTGAATCCCTGTGATGATCTCCTCAGGCATGACGGCTGGGACCATCTCCTCCATGTGATCCAGGGCCTCCTGGTGTGCTGGACTCCCCCCTCCAGTCTGCAGTGCTGCCTTCCTGTTCCTGCCCATCGTTTCCTTGTGTCGTTGCAGTCATGCCAGCGTTTCTTGCACTCAATGACAGTCTGCGTACTTCAACCACACTGTTAAACTTGTTGACAATTTGTTGTCATATAGCCTCTCTCCTACTGATTGGCAACTTTGAGGTGACAAACAGTTGGTGCTGGTGTTCCGTCACCTCTTTAATCAGAATTTCCTGTTCCTCTGTACTAAAGCAACACTTTCTTTTCTTCTTAAAAGTGTCCTGGTTCTTGTGTAGGTCCTCCTGGCTGGTTCCTGGTCTGCTGTCATCTTCCTGGGGTCTGTAGTGGCATCTGGGATCCATTTTGGCTCTCCTCTGGTTAAATGGCAGTGTTCACTGGGTTTTTTGACGCTATTGCGTCAAAAAACTGAGCATATCCGGTTTGCGGGGTCGTAAATCGACCCACAGTCATTTCTGCTGCGGTACCGTCGTTTTGCTTTATGACTTGACGCTGCGGTGTGCGTCAAAAATAATGACTCCCACCTGTGGTTTGCGCCGCCGTGCGTCAAAGTATAAATATGACACCCGCACAGCGCACAAAATGGCGTTATCTGGCAGTAATATTTGTGTGTCAAAAAGTATAAATATGGCCCATACTGTGAACTGGACACAGAATGCTGCTAGAGGGACTCACCCAGAACCGCCTTGGACTGCTGCTGCTGGGCTGACCTGTGACCTGCTAGGACAATAGGAGGAATTACCACTGACTGCAACCCTTTGTGATGGCCTGTTGCTGGGTCCTGATGCCCTGTGCTCCCCTAGTGTCATCCAGAGGCCGGGTGCTGTGGCCCCTGCCATCTGCAAACCATCGATTTCTAGAGCCAGGATAGCACTATACCTATTAGTCCCGGTGGTGGAGCTAAGCACCTGAGGAGCGATTTACCGTATGCCCTGAGCGCCTTGCAAGCGTTCGTTCCTTTAGTTCCTAGCACCTTGGGAATGCTTTGATTCAGGACTGCTGAGGGCTCACCACCACAACCCGGGTGGGTCATCTTCAGCAGAAAGCGCTCGCCATGCACCTTCCCTCTGTGCCCCTGGGGGATGGGAGCATGTTGGAAAGCTTCCCCAGGGCACCACCATGCACCTCCTATGGTGCATCACCGCCCCGGCCGGGGAAGTTAAACAGTCCGCCCCTGGAGCCTGTGAGGGCTCGGTACACACTCCCTGGACAAGGGAGGAGGCACGACTGGCTAGGGGGGACAGCCATCCTACTCCCACCCGAATAGGTATTGGTCCATGTATCGGAGCCAGGAGGCTCCCCAGTCAGGGAAATCCCTGGCCCCCTTTGGCAGAACGGGGAGTGGAACACACATCGGAGGGCCCGTCGGCTGTCCTAACGAATCCCTTTCGTCGTCTTGGTGTTGAGAGTAGCAGAGTCAGCAGGAGCCACCGGATTCCACCCCTTTTGTTACAACGTCGCTTTTCGGAGGGAATCAACCCCCAGGAGAGGAGCGGGTTGTTACCATATGTACTGCCAGGTACCCTAGACCTGGTGACCACAGAGCAGACGCGCTACAAATTTTGCATGCAGAAGTGTCCTGAAAACTTGCATGATCTATACCCCCTAGGAATGTTTTATTTGGATGGCTGGGCAGCCCTAATAATATTTAATATTTTTATTCTGCCTGGTGCCTGGTTAGCCATCATGACTCACCCTTGGGTTCTCTGATGTTCTAACGTTCCTTCGATGGGCATGTGTGTTTACTAAGACATGGGCATTTATGATAAGATGTGTTTTTCATGCCTTGCCATAGATTTTCTAACGTTCCTTTTATGGGCAGCTAGGATGATTTTATGACAAGTGCATTTCTTTAGTGATGCTTCCCTGACTACTGCTTATCTTGCAGAATAATCAGTAATCTATGTGTTTTATGTGACTACTGCTGGTTTTTGCCAACAGTTTGTAATGTTCTGCCAACAGTTTGGGTAGCAGGGTATTACTGACATGTTGTGTTTGGTCTAATGATGTAGTGTATAATTCAGTTTATTTATATATAACTTGTTGATGTGTTCCCCCTGTGGTGTATTTATTGCGTCACATGTGTTGTGTGTGTTGTGCAAACGCTTTATACATTGCTTCTGGGTCAGGCCTGACTGCTCGTGCCACGCTACCAAGAGGGTGAGCAGGGGTTATCTTGGATGTGTAACTCCCTTGTCCTGACTAGAGTGGGTGGGTTCTGCCTGGCTTAGGTGCATAACCTAGCAAACCAGAAACACCATTTCTAACACATATGAAAATCGCTGTGCCCTTCAGAGTGCCACACAAGCTACAACCCACATAGAGGACAGGCACATGATGTGCTGTAATGCATAGAAATGATGGAAATGTGAGTGTCAGGTAGGTTCTGTATGGTCAATCTGCAGAGACCAAGGCCTGTCATATGTCTCTCCCAGCATGGGACATAGGCCAGGCTGGGGTAGAGTTATTGTGACTATATTACTGTGGAACCAGGCCCACTCCCTGTAGACCTGAAGATCCTGGCATGTGACCACCATGAGTCTCCGGTGGCAAGACCTGCCCTGAAGGCATTTGAACATTGACTACATTAGGGATGGGTACAGAGGTTACTCCTTGAACTAGTACATTTGTGCATTTTGCCTCATTGTCAATGTGTGTCATTGGCTTATGACAGGTACCTTACTCCTACAGCTCTGTTGTCACATTAACATAAGTTATATGTGTCCAATGCTTTTTTCTTGCAAAGGATCCAAACCAACAGTGCAGATATTTGGTTGACTCTGGGGAGGGCATGACTTGTGATTTAGCTTGGTTACATGCAACCAATCAGACAAAACTGATCTAAGTATATTGGATGCCATCTCTGTAGGATTGCCACATATGATGAAAAGTGTGCTCTGTGCTACAAGAACATACTACAGCCACCCACCCTGAAGTGGTATGAGTTAGCATTGGGTAGCCCACATGTCCACAAATGCACAGGGATGTGAATGGAACTCCCGGGGGCCCTGTGCCTATAATTCCAACCACCAGGCCAGTGGTCACATGCCCAAATACCCTTGTTGGTTAACTCTCAATTGAAGTGTACTCACCTGAGGAGCATACCATTTGTCTAGTGTGTGAAGTAGAGGGAGTGACCTGACTGAAACTCCCAGAAGGCCCTGTGTCTGTAATTCTAACTACCTGCCCAGTGTTCACTTGTCCACATGCCCCTGTTTGTTATCTCTCAATTGAAGTATAATCACCTGGGAGGATACCATTTTTCAAGTATGTGAAGTAGATGGAGTGACCTGACTGCAACTACCAGGAGGCTCGGTGTCTGTAATGCCAACCACCAGCCCAGTGGTCACCTTCCTAAATCCACCTGTTTGTCAACTTTCAATTGAAGTTTACTCACCTATAAGTGAGCAATATACAGATCATACTCAATTCAGAGACGTGTCTGTCTACCTAGTAGTATAAGTTATATGTGTCCAATGCATGTTTATTGCAAAAGTTCCAAACCAACAGTGCAGATATTTGGTTGAGTCTGGGAAAGGGTATGACTTGTGATTTAGCTTGGTTACATGCAACCAATCAGACAAAACTGATCTAAGTATATTGGATGCCATCTCTGTAGGTTTGCCACATTTGGTGAAAAGTGTGCTCTGTGCTACAAGAACATACTACACCCACCCACCCTAAAGTGGTATGATTCAGCATTGGGTAGCCCACATGTCCACACATGCACAGGGAAAAGACTTTCCGTGTCACCTGTGGCAGCCTTTTCATTGTCACTTAAGCGTTGGGTGAGGAGGCTGTACTTTGGTAGTTGCCTGGAGGGACTGTATGCATTGAGTTAATGTGGCTGGATGTATGCATGTCTGTCCAGCTTGGCACATGAAGTTTACCCTTCAGAAGGCCACAGTGGCGTGTTGTGTGTCATTGTGGCTCACATCACAGTGCATGTTGCTTGAGCCTGGGCCAACTCACATTAGTAGGTTTGCTTAGTCAGAATAGGCCATGAGCAGCGTAGTAGGTTAGTCAGCAGATGACTCCAAAAGTATGTAGTTATGTCCCTGTATTCATTAACATGTGTGCTTTACACTTGTGTTGTGTTTAAAAGTACACCATTTTTCTGTGTGGTGTTTCTGAAATGTGTGTGACACAACCATTTTTGCAAAGAATGGATTTGTAACCTTTTGATGTGTGTCATGCATCCATACAGGTCAACACCCATCGGAAGAAAGGGATTTGGAGAGCCATGGCTTGGAAGGTGCAGACCCTGGGTGTCTATATCTGGAGGAGCACCCACTGTAAGAAGAGGTGGGAGGACGCTAGACCCAGAAGATCACAGAGGTCCAGCTGGGGCTGTCCTCCCAGCCTGGATGGGGTGCACGTTGGAGCCTGACCCTCCTAGTGGCCCGCATTTTGGTGATGTCTACCCTGAGCTTCATGGGCATTTGAGGGGAGCACAGCAGCAAGAAGGGGGTGAGTCCTGTGCATATTCCTTCCTGTTACATTGACAAGTTTATGTGTTAGAGTCTGCCATCTCTACCAGAAGATTGGAGATGGGCCATGTGTGACACACAGGATGAGTGATTGTTTATATAGGTATGGTCGAAGCTGCATGCTTATGCTCCTTGCCTGTTGGCCTAGTGACCTAGGTTCTCAACACAGTACAGTCCACCACCAAGTACCTCTCCAGGGTCAAAACACGGTTGAGTACAGTGATCAATCAGGTCATTTTGTTTGTTGTTGTGGGTGTCATTTGTACCCAACAATCCACTTGTCTTCAGTGTGTCAGCCCAAACAACATTGAGTAATAGATCACTATTCTCAGTATGCTCAGTGCATCTATTGGCATCTGGCCCCCACAGGCCAGTTTGTCTTCAGTGTGTGACGAGTGCTGGTGTCTCAATACTGCCTGTCATGTGAAGGTTGGCATCATACATGTGAGAGAGCATACATTTCCCTTTGGGTGCTGTCTCAGATCAATACTTTCCCTTGGTAAGTAGTGACACTCTAGTGACATGATTTTGTGACATCACTGTTGCCATCATTCCTTGTGGCTACAAGTTAGCATGTGCACCTTTCACTTTTGCCATACCACTTTTACTGTTGTTTCATGCATTGGCTACCTGTCTTCATGGGATGATGTCTGATTCCCTCACATGTGTGTGCATGCCAATATGTGTTTGGAATTGAACATATGTAATGGGGTTATAGTACATGTGGTGCCACAGACAAGAGTGTGTCACCATTGATTGGTGGCTCACACATACCCTCACCTGTGATTCCATGTAATTTGGCATGTACAACTGCAGTAGCAATGAAGGGCATGACAGGTAGGACTACAGTTTTTACCCACAATGGGATTTTCCCATGACATTGATTTAGAATCATTTAGCAACATGTTTAGCACATGTCAAATGACAAAGGTTCATTACCTAAGTTTTGACATGCATCAGGGAGTGACTTGCAGTAATATAGGAATCTTATGTGGTTGTGTGCAACCCTTCATCCAAGGAAATCTGTGTTTGCATGGCAAAAAAAGACAGTGAAATGCCTTCCCAATTGAGCAACATGTTAAGGACCTTTTACAAGTACTTGAGAATTCCTGGGCCTCTACAACATTCAATGGACTATTGGCTTCTACTAATGCAATCAGAAGATAATATTGTCAGGAGTACCAATCAAAAGAGGTGATTTCTCTGGTGCCACCTGATTAATAGTTGTATGGATTTTGTAGACATATCTCCCTGACATTTTGCCCAACCCGTCTCCAGTGTACATTTCTGGACAAGATATGTTATCTGTCTGAGCAACATTAGTACAACCTCCAGGAGTCCATTTAGAAAATGTGCATACATTCATATGATCATTGTTCATTTTTTCCAGTGTGACATGGGTGTTTCCATGTCACCTTCTTCTGGCTACTGTACTTCTTTCAGCAACATGGCTGGATTATTTGGCCATCATTTCTTCATGATATGGCATTGGCTATATGAGGAATAGCTGTGTGCATGACCTTGTGTGGAATCTTTGGAATTGAACTTGCCATTGCCATTCTATTGTGTGACAGCAGGCATCTGAGGGATGCTACAATGGGCAAACCATTTAAGTTGATGAGGATTCCTACTTGTTCAATGGGTACTGTAATTGCACAACTTCACCTGTGTAATTGGAGTTGTCTATGATTCTGAATTTCCTGTGGGCAACTGTCGACAGTTCATGTAGCATGCATGCACATGGTGTGGCACATATGGCAGCAAATTTGCTGGAGCTTGTGGCTGGCGGCTAATGTATGTCATGGTAATGTTTGCAAATCACAGCTGTTGTTGAATTGTGATCAGGCACATGTAGTGACCCTATTTGTCTTTGTGATTTCAGCATCATCCCAGGCAAGCGTAGGGGACAGGGTGGAAACAAGCGGGGAAGCAGCTGGCCATGGTAACTCCAGTCATGAGATAACTGACACGGAGGGACCCAGTGGCCCGGAAGGTGAGGGGAGAGCCATGGGGGACACAGAATCCACATTGTCATCTTTAGATTCTTCTTCCAGTGACCATTACCTATTGGTGGTGGGCCCATCAGGACCTGCTCCTGTTCCATCCTTGTCCATCTCCACCCTCCCTGTTGCTCCCCACCCATTTGGCTGTGCCTGCTCACCCAACCCCTGTCTCCCCTTCTGCGTTGAATGAGGAGGCTATTGACTGCCTGAGGAGTATCTTTGTGGGTCAGACTGCCATTCTGAATGCCATCCAGGTGCAGGGCAGCCAGCTCCAGCAGATGGTTGTGTATCTGGAAGGCATTTCGAGTGCAATGTCTAGCCTAAAGAAATCTTTTCATGCTCTGCCCTCCTCACTGATGGCAGCCTTCTACCCTACCATAAGCCTCCCCGACCACCTGCCTCTTCCCCAACCAATTTCCCTATTCCCCAACTTGTCCCAAGCACACAGACACATTCACCTCAACATACACAAGCAGCACACATAAACACAAGCACCACAAGACACACTAACACGCAAGCACTCAACAGTCACTCTCACACACCACAACATCTACCATTCACACAGACGGCACCCCCACTGACCCACACACCACAACCCCCATTCCCACAGACCTACCCCAACACCCACTGATACATCCACCACACCCACCATACCCCCAGACATCACCTCAACACCAACAGATCCACACACTACAGACACCATACCCCCAGACACCACCACAACACCCACAGACATAGCATCACATCTGCCATAACTCCAGATACCACCTTAACACCCACAAACACAGCCACCAAATCCACCATACCCCCAGATAGCATCCCCACACACACACAGACACACACACTGTCACCACATCCACCATACCCCAAGACACCACTCCAACAACCGGAAACACAGCCACCACATCCACCGTACCCCCAGACACCACCCCAACACACACAGTCACTGCAAACCACATTACCTAGCATATCCACCTCACAGATCCTGAAGAAACGCAAATGCCCACACTCACACATGCACAGACACAACCCAAACCAAATAATTCCTCAGACACGCACACACCAGCAGCATCAACACCCAGAGGCAAAACAAGCACTCCCTTAACCTTGAAACCCATCATCCTTTCTGCGGACCCTACCCATTTTCCCAAAGAAAGTTTCCTTTTTGACCTTGCCCTTACCCCTGTGATCACCACCCCCTTCCAAAACCAAGAGAACTCCATCTGCATCCCAACCCATCCCTTCCACATTGAAGTCCTCCCCTGTCACACCTGTCCCCTATGCAAGCAGCCATACCCCTCCCACCACAAAGAAGAAGGCCACCTATCCAAAGGTGAAGACCAACCCTCCTAAACTCAACCCCACCCATTTCAAATCCAAACCCACCCCACCCAAGAAAGATCCATGAAGTGCTTGCATTCCCACTTGATACCCCTTCCTATGGAGGTTATCTGGCAGTGATCAGAGTCAAGCTGGTGCACAGTACTGTGCAGAGACTTTCTAATGAACTGGCCAATGACCTTTTATTCTCATTATTCTTAATTTAACCCATTCTGTGCCGAGGACGTAGTGGTTACGTCCTTCGGCACAGTGCTGCTGTGCAGAGGACATAACCACTACGTCCTCGGCACACAGCCCAGAGGGAGCGCTCTCGCTCCCTCTGTGTGCTTCCCCCCACCTCCTCAAAGTCAGGGATGGAAGGGGAAGCCCTTGCCCTTCCACCCCCCCACCCTCCCATAATGACGTCAGCGCGTGATCGCGCGCTGACTTCATTATGGGGTTCTCGCTGCACAGGAAGCCATTTGCTTCCTGTGCGACGAGAAAGGAAGAGGTGAGTTTCTCTTCCCGGTGGGTGGGGGGTTTTGCCGAAAGAGGCACCGGGGGAAAGGAAAGGCTTTTCCTTTCCCCCGGTGTCTCTTTGAGCATTCCTGCTGCCCGATCGCATTGCGATCGGGCAGGAGGAATGCCCACTAGACAGCATGGATTTATTTATTTTTTATTTCTTTTGTGGTTTTGACTTGCGGGGAGCGGCCCCTTGGGCAAGGGTCGCTCCCCTTTTGGGGGCAATTACTTACGGCCATTTCTGACCCCCTTGGGGGCAGATTGGCCTACTATTTTAGGCGGATCTGCCCCCAAGGGGGGCAGAAACGACTGGATCACCAGGGATGTTGTTTTAGTCGTGTATTTATGTGGGGGGCTGCCCCCTTGGGCAAGGGGCGACCCCCCAAGGGGGCATAGAACTGTTGGCCTTTTCTGCCCCCCCTTGGGGGCAGATCGGCCTATTTATTTTAGGTCCATCTGCCCCCAAGGGGGGCAGAAGCCACTTAGACACCAGGGATAGTGTGTGTGTGTGTGTGTGTGTGTGTGTGTGTTAGTGGATGGGGGGGCCTTGGGCAAGGGTCGCCCCCCACTTTGGGGGCACATGTACCGAGGCCATTTCTGCACCCCTTGGAGACAGATCAGCCTATTATTTTTAGGCTGATCTGCCCCCAAGGGTGGCAGAAACCACTAGAACGCCAGGGATTTTTTTTATTTGTTTATTTTTGTGGGGGGGCGTCCCCTTGGGCACGGGGCGCCCCCCCTAAGGGGGGCATTGACCTGTTGGCCATTTCTGCCCCCCCGGGGGCAGATGGGCCTATTTTTTTAGGCCCACCTGCCCCCAAGGGGGGCAAAAGCCACTTAGACACCAGGGATAGTGTGTTTGTGTGTGTTAGTGGATGGGGGGGCTTGGGCAAGAGTAGCCCCCCACTTTGGGGGCAAATGTACCGAGGCCATTTCTGCACCCCTTGGAGACAGATCAGCCTTTTATTTTTAGGCTGATCTGCCCCCAAGGGGGGCAGAAACCACTAGAATGCCAGGGATTTTTTTTATTTGTTTATTTTTGTGGGGGGGCATCCCCTTGGGCACGGGGCGCCCCCCCCCAAGGGGGGCATTGACCTGTTGGCCATTTCTGTCCCCCATGGGGGCAGATGGGCCTATTTTTTTAGGCCCACTGTCCCCAAGGGGGGCAGAAGCCACTTAGACACCAGGGATAGTGTGTGTGTGTGTGTTAGTGGATGGGGGGGGGCCTTGGGCAAGGGTCGCCCCGCACTTTGGGGGCACATGTACCGAGGCCATTTCTGCACCCCTTGGAGACAGATCAGCCTATTAATTTTAGGCTGATCTACCCCCAAGGGGGGCAGAAGCCACTTAGGCACCAGGGATAGTGTTGTGTGTGCTTTTTTGTTTTTTTTGTTTGGGGGCTGTCCCCTTTAGCAAGGGTCGCTCCCCATGGGGACACACTACTAAAGGTATTTTTTGGCCTCCTTGGGGCAGATAGGTCTATTTTTTTAGTAGGCCCATCTGCCCCTATGGCAGAATCCACTTAGGCATCAATTTATAAATGTTTGATGGTGGGGTGTTTGTCAACTGATGAAGTATTTGCATTTGTGATAAAAAATGTTTTCCTCCTTTTTGTTCTAGTTCAAAGCTTTTGCTTTATTTGCTGTGGCTCCTTGCGGTTTTGGCGGTGGTTGACCTGCAGTTTGCACAGTTGCATGTTTTAGTTAAGTAAAAACAATTTACTCCAAAGGAGTATTGTTGCCATGCATGAATGACATGTTTGTAGGGGGTGTACTAAATGCAGGATTGTGTGTGAAATTGTCCTTAGATTTGTGCATAATGATATTTGTTTTCTCTTATTTCTAATTTGCCTTTCTTTCTTTCTTTTTAGTGGGATATCATTGGTGATTGCTGTGTCTGTGCAGAGTAGTTGCTGGTTAATCAAGCTTTTTCAGGCAAGTGAGCGATATAGTTTTTGAGTTTATAACTCTTACTAACAAAGCTACACTTTGTTACTTGTCTTACACAGTGCTGGTTGTTGGTGGTGAATTTGTCCAGTTAATTTTAGTAGGAGAGATCATGGCTAGCCGCAGGATGACCGCTCAGCAGGTGGTTGGTATGCTTTTTGAGTCACTGTCTGATCATGATTATGAGACGGACTCTGCATCTGAGGCAGAGGAGGAAGTGAGAGATTCTGGCAGTGATATTTCTGTTGGAGGGGAATCTTCTGATGATGAAGCCACACTCAGTGCAGATGAAGGGCCTGTTTTAGAGGAGGACACTGATGTGCCAATAGTGCAGCAAGCTGGGGCTGAAAGGTTTCCCGTTATAAGACCTGATGTCTGGGTTGCCCCAAACATGGAGCAGCCAGAGTTGCCTGCCTTTACTGGTCTCCCGGGGTGTAACGCCAATACAGAGAACTTTTTGCCTATCAATTTCTTTGAGTTATTCATGGATGATTTGTTTTTGGAAGAGATTGTTGATCAGACTAATTTGTATGCAGAGCAGCATTTGAGGGACAACGCTGGTAGACTTAGGCCACACTCTAGAGCTGCTCAGTGGATTCCCACAAATTTGGAGGAGATAAAAAAGTTTTTGGGTTTGACTTTTTTGATGGGGTTGATAAGGAAGCCGTCACTGGCTTCTTATTGGTCTACTAGTCCCTTGATGGCAACAGCTATATTTCCTGCGACCATGAGTCGTAATCGGTATTTGCTTCTTCTTAGGATGCTGCATTTTGTTGACAATGCATTAGCCTTACCACGAGATCACCCAGATTCTGACCGTCTTTTTAAGATTAGGCCTGTCCTTGATCATTTTGTAGATCGGTTTTCTGAGGTCTATGTTCCAGGCAAAGAGATAAGTGTGGACGAGTCTTTGGTCCTCTTCAACGGTCGTTTGTTTTTTAGGCAGTACATTCCTAGCAAAAGGGCACGATATGGAATTAAATTGTATATGCTGTCTGAAAGTAGTACAGGATATGTGTATAATTTCCGTATCTACACTGGTAGGGATTCCAATATTGAGCCCCTGGTTGTCCTCCCACTTTTGGAGTTACTGAGAAAATTGTGTGGGATCTTGGTAGACGACTGTTCAACAAAGGTCACCATTTGTATGTAGAGAACTTCTACAATGGAGTGCAGTTGTTCAAGGAATTGTTTAGAGTGGACACTGTTGCTTGTGGCACAATCCGTTCTAACCGGAAAGGCTATCCAAGGGAGCTTGTCTGTAAAAAACTTGAGAGGGGACAGTGCTGTGCCTTGCGGAATGATGAGCTGCTAGCTTTGACATTTTCAGACAAGAGGGATGTCTACATGCTAAGTACCATCCATGATGAGAGTACTTCCCCCGTGACTGTTTGGGGCCAGGTTGCTGAAGTGCGCAAACCTGTGTGCATTTTAGATTATAATAAGCATATGGGAGGTGTAGATAGAGTTGATCAGAGGTTGGAACCTTATACTGCTATTCGTAAGTCTTACGTTTGGTATAAGAAGTTAGCAATTCACCTCTTCCACTTAGCAACCTTCAATGCTTTTATTGTGTTTAGGGATAGGTCTCCAGAGTCAAAGATGACATTTGTGAAATTTCAGGAGTCAGTGATAGGGAGCCTTATTGTGGTGGAACAGGCCAGAGTTCCTAGAGAAGCAGTGGTGAAGGATGTGGCTAGATTTAAAGATTGCCACTTTGCTGAGCACATTCCTCCCACACCCAAAAAAGACTTTCCAGCTAAGAAATGTAGAGTGTGTTTTCGAAGAGGTATCCAGAGGGAGACTCGAATGTACTGCCCAGATTGTCCTTCAAAGCCTGGGCTGTGTGTGGGTGGTTGTTTTAAGAATTACCACACCCAGAAGAATTTCTGGGAACAACCATGAGTGTAAACTCATGTATGTTTTGTATTTTCATATGTTCAGTTTCATGGTTAGCATTTCTGTCATGTACTTAGTTAGAGCTTTTGTGTTTGTAGTTTTGTAATTCTTTCTACTTAGTTAGGGGTTCCTCTGTTTAAAAAAAAAAAAAATGATGCCATTGTGTGTGGAGTGGGGCTTGGCTGCGAATGTACATATTGGCTTGCTGTTGGCTACTGCAACACACTGCCAGCCAAACACCAGTCCACACAGTCCCATCAGCTGGTGTGATTGTTGTATCAGGCATGTGGGCGTATGTAAGTGATGGGCCCTTGAGTGGCGCTGTCTGTCGATGTGAGTGTTGTAATGTGCTGGGCCCATGGCTGGCGGTGTGAATGGTCTTGTGTGTGTCATGTATGAAAGTTGTGTGACTGGACTGTAAAGCGGTTGGCGCCTTGTCGCGGCTTTACAGCTCACGAGCTGTGAGTCATTGGTTCAGTTTTTTGCCTTTCAGTTATTAACAGTGCATTTCATTTTTGTGAAAGCTCTTGTTAATAAAATTTTATCCACTGAACCATCACTCACCCTCGTGCCAAATCCAACCAGTATGTGTGGTAAAAATGACAAAACCTGCTCCGCTGTAATCAGGTGTCGCAGCACACCTGTGACACGCTAGGTGCCTCAGGTGGGACCCCGATGATGAAGCATGCCACCAACTTGGTTGGTGGGTGAGGGGTCTTTTTCACATAACCTAAGTGCGTTTCCTTTCACAATTTTAGTGTTTGGCACATCACGGACATATGTGGACACATCAAAACTATATATTACAAAACTACCTGTGTTTGGGGGGGAGAGGGCACCTATGTTTTTGGTCCTGGGTGCGGCCTTCATCTAGGGAAACCTACCAAACCCAGACATTTTTTTAAACTAGACACCCCAAGGAGTCCAGGGAGGTGTGGCTTGCGTGGATCCCCCAACATTTTCTTACCCAGACTCCTCTGTAAACCTCAAAATGTGCTTAAAAAAGCATATTTTCCTGACTTTTCTTCGTAGGATCACAGCTCCAGCACAAACTTCCTGCTCCCCAGTGTTCCCCTCAGTCTCCCAAGTAAAATGACACCTCACTTATGTGGGTCCCCAAAGCAGAGTCAGTCTAAAGATGTATAAAAAAATATGTCCTTATAAACTCGCTGTGCTATCCCATCTATCTCTACAAGTTTTGGGCCTTATTCTGTTGCAGGCACCTGGCCCACCCACACAAGTGAGGTATCATTTTTACCGAGAGACATGGGGGAACGCTGGGTGGAAGGAAATTTGTCCCTCCTCTCAGATTCCAGAACTTTCTATCACCGAAATGTGAGGAAAACGTGTTTCATTAGCCAAATTTTGAGGTTTGCAAAGGATTCTGGGTAACAGAACCTGGTAGGAGCCACACAAGTCACCCCATCTTGGATTCCACTAGGTCTCTAGTTTTAAAAAATGCACAGGTTTGGTAGGTTTCCCTAGGTGCCGGCTGAGCTAGAGGCCAAAATCTACAGTTAGGCACTGTTTTCAATGAAAAAATGTGATGTGTCCACGTTGTGTTTTGGGCCATTTCCTGTTGCGGGCGCTAGGCCTACCCACACAAGTGAGGTATCATTTTTATCGGGAGACTTGGGGAAACGCTGGGTGGATGGAAATTTGTGGCTTCTCTCAGATTCCAGAACTTTCTGTCACCGAAATGTGAGGAAAATGTGTTATTTAGCCACAATTTGAGGTTTGCAAAGGATTCTGGGTAACAGAACCTGGTCAGAGCCCCACAAGTCATCCCATCTTGGATTCCCCTAGGTCTCTAGTTTTCAAAAATGCACAGGTTTGGTAGGTTTCCCTAGGTGCCGGCTGAGCTAGAGGACAAAATCTACAGGTAGGCACTTTGCAAAAAACAGCTCTGTTTTCTTTAAAAAAATGGGATGTGTCCACGTTGCGTTTTGGGGCATTTCCTGTAGCGGGCGCTAGGCCTACCCACACAAGTGAGGTATCATTTTTATCGGGAGACTTGGGGAAACGCTGGGTGGATGGAAATTTGTGGCTCCTCTCAGATTCCAGAACTTTCTGTCACCGAAATGTGAGGAAAATGTATTTTTTTAGCCAAAATTTGAGGTTTGCAACGGATTCTGGGTAACAGAACCTGGTCAGAGCCCCACAAGTCACCCCATCTTGGATTCCCCTAGGTCTCTAGTTTTCAGAAATGCACAGGTTTGGTAGGTTTCCCTAGGTGCCGGCTGAGCTAGAGGCCAAAATCTACAGGTAGGCACTTTGCAAAAAACAGCTCTGTTTTCTTATAAAAAATGGGATGTGTCCATGTTGTGTTTTGGGGCATCTCCTGTCGCGGGCGCTAGGCCTACCCACACAAGTGAGGTATCATTTTTATCGGGAGACTTGGGGGAACGCTGGGTGGTAGGAAATTTGTGGCTCCTCTCAGATTCCAGAACTTTCTGTCACCGAAATGTGAGGAAAATGTGTTTTTTTAGCCAAAATTTGAGGTTTGCAAAGGATTCTGGTTAACAGAACCTGGTCAGAGCCCCACAAGTCACCCCATCTTGGATTCCCCTAGGTCTCTAGTTTTCAAAAATGCACAGGTTTGGTCGGTTTCCCTAGATGCCGGCAGAGCTAGAGGCCAAAATCTACAGGTAGGCACTTTGCAAAAAACAGCTCTGTTTTCTTTAAAAAAATGGGATGTGTCCACTTTGCGTTTTGGGGCGTTTCCTGTCGCGGGCGCTAGGCCTAACCACACAAGTGAGGTATCATTTTTATCAGGAGACTTGGGGGAACGCTGGGTGGAAGGAAATGTGTGGCTCCTCTCAGATTCCAGAACTTTCTGTCACTGAAATGTGAGGAAAATGTATTTTTTAGCCAAAATTTGAGGTTTGCAAAGGATTCTGGGTAACAGAACCTGGTCAGAGCCCCACAAGTCACCCCATCTTGGATTCCCCTAGGTCTCTAGTTTTCAAAAATGCACAGGTTTGGTTGGTTTCCCTAGATGCCGGCAGAGCTAGAGGCCAAAATCTACAGGTAGGCACTTTGCAAAAAACAGCTCTGTTTTCTTTCAAAAAATGGGATGTGTCCACGTTGCGTTTTGGGGCGTTTCCTGTCGCGGGCGCTAGGCCTAACCACACAAGTGAGGTATCATTTTCATCAGGAGACTTGGGGGAACGCTGGGTGGAAGGAAATTTGTGGCTCCTCTCAGATTCCAGAACTTTCTGTCACCAAAATGTGAGGAAAATGTGTTTTTTTAGCCAAAATTTGAGGTTTGCAAAGGATTCTGGGTAACAGAACCTGGTCAGAGCCCCACAAGTCACCCCATCTTGGATTTCCCTAGGTCTCTAGTTTTAAAAAATTCACAGGTTTGGTAGGTTTCCCTAGGTGCCGGCTGAGCTAGAGGCCAAAATCTACGGATAGGCACTTTGTAAAAAACAGCTCTGTTTTCTTTAAAAAAATGGGATTTGTCCACGTTGTGTTTTAGGGCGTTTCCTATGGCGGACGCTAGGCCTACCCACACAAGTGAGGTATCATTTTTTATCGGGAGACTTGGGGGAACGCTGGGTGGAAGGAAATTTGTGGCTCCTCTCAGATTCCAGAACTTTCTGTTACCGAAATGTTAGGAAAATGTGTTTTTTTAGCCCAAATTTGAGGTTTGCAAAGGATTCTGGGTAGAAGGAACCTGGTCCGAGCCACACAAGTCACCCCATCTTGGATTCCCGTAGGTCTCTAGTTTTAAAAAATGCACAGGTTTGGTAGGTTTCCCTAGGTGCCGGCTGAGCTAGATGCCTAAATCTACAGGTAGGCACTTTGCAAAAAACAGCTCTGTTTTCTTTCAAAAAATGGGATGTGTCCACATTGTGTTTTGGGGCGTCTCCTGTCGCGGGCGCTAGACCTACCCACACAAGTGAGGTATAATTTTTATCAGGAGACATGGGGGAACGCTGGGTGGAAGGAAATTTGTGGCTCCTCTCAGATTCCAGAACTTTCTGTCACCGAAATGTGAGGAAAATTTGCTTTTTTAGCCAAAATTTGAGGTTTGCAAAGGATTCTGGGTAACAGAACCGGGTCAGAGCCCCACAAGTCACACCATCTTGGATTCCCCTAGGTTTCTAGTTTAATAAAATGCACAGGTTTGGTAGGTTTCCCTAGGTGCCGGCTGAGCTAGAGGCCAAAATCTACAGGTAGGCACTTTGCAAAAAACAGCTCTGTTTTCTTTCAAAAAATGGGATGTGTCCACGTTGCGTATTGGGGCGTTTCCTGTCGCGGGCGCTAGGCCTTCCCACACAAGTGAGGTATCATTTTTATCGGGAGACTTCGGGGAACGCTGGGTGGAAAGAAATTTGTGGCTCCTCTCAGATTCCAGAACATTCTGTCACCGAAATGTGAGGAAAATTTGTTTTTTTAGCCAAAATTTGAGGTTTGCAAAGGATTCTGGGTAGAAGGAACCTGGTCAGAGCCCCACAAGTCACCCCATCTTGGATTCCCCTAGGTCTCTAGTTTTCAAAAATGCACAGGTTTGGTAGGTTTCCCTAGGTGCCGGCTGAGCTAGAGGCCTAAATCTACAGGTAGGCACTTTTCAAAAAACAGCTCTGTTTTCTTTAAAAAAATGGGATGTGTCCACATTGTGTTTTGGGCCGTTTCCTGTCGCGGGCGCTAGGCCTACCCACACAAGTGAGGTATCATTTTTATCTGGAGACATGGGGGAACGCTGGGTGGAAGGAAATTTGTGGCTCCTCTCAGATTCCAGAACTTTCTGTCACCAAAATGTGAGGAAAATGTGCTTTTTTAGCCACAATTTAAGGTTTGCAAAAGATTCTAGGTAACAGAACCGGGTCAGAGCCCCACAAGTCACACCATCTTGGATTCCCCTAGGTTTCTAGTTTTAAAAAATGCACAGGTTTGGTAGGTTTCCCTGGGTGCCGGCTGAGCTAGAGGCCAAAATCTATAGGTAGGCACTTTGCAAAAATCAGCTCTGTTTTTTTTAAAAAAATGGGATGTGTCCACGTTGCGTTTTAGGGCGTTTCCTGTGGCGGGCGCTAGGCCTACCCACACAAGTGAGGTATCATTTTTATCGGGAGACTTGGGGGAACGCTGGGTGGAAGGAAATTTGTGGCTCCTCTCAGATTCCAGAACTTTCTGTCACCGAAATGTGAGGAAAATGTGTTTTTTTAGCCAAAAATTTAGGTTTGCAAAGGATTCTGGGTAACAGAACCTGGTCAGAGCCCCACAAGTCACCCCATCTTGGATTCCCCTAGGTCTCTAGTTTTCAAAAATGCACAGGTTTGGTTGGTTTCCCTAGATGCCGGCAGAGCTAGAGGCCAAAATCTACAGGTAGGCACTTTGCAAAAAACAGCTCTGTTTTCTTTCAAAAAATGGGATGTGTCCACGTTGCGTTTTGGGGCGTTTCCTGTCGCGGGCGCTAGGCCTAACCACACAAGTGAGGTATCATTTTCATCAGGAGACTTGGGGGAACGCTGGGTGGAAGGAAATTTGTGGCTCCTCTCAGATTCCAGAACTTTCTGTCACCAAAATGTGAGGAAAATGTGTTTTTTTAGCCAAAATTTGAGGTTTGCAAAGGATTCTGGGTAACAGAACCTGGTCAGAGCCCCACAAGTCACCCCATCTTGGATTTCCCTAGGTCTCTAGTTTTAAAAAATTCACAGGTTTGGTAGGTTTCCCTAGGTGCCGGCTGAGCTAGAGGCCAAAATCTACGGATAGGCACTTTGTAAAAAACAGCTCTGTTTTCTTTAAAAAAATGGGATTTGTCCACGTTGTGTTTTAGGGCGTTTCCTATGGCGGACGCTAGGCCTACCCACACAAGTGAGGTATCATTTTTTATCGGGAGACTTGGGGGAACGCTGGGTGGAAGGAAATTTGTGGCTCCTCTCAGATTCCAGAACTTTCTGTTACCGAAATGTTAGGAAAATGTGTTTTTTTAGCCCAAATTTGAGGTTTGCAAAGGATTCTGGGTAGAAGGAACCTGGTCCGAGCCACACAAGTCACCCCATCTTGGATTCCCGTAGGTCTCTAGTTTTAAAAAATGCACAGGTTTGGTAGGTTTCCCTAGGTGCCGGCTGAGCTAGATGCCTAAATCTACAGGTAGGCACTTTGCAAAAAACAGCTCTGTTTTCTTTCAAAAAATGGGATGTGTCCACATTGTGTTTTGGGGCGTCTCCTGTCGCGGGCGCTAGACCTACCCACACAAGTGAGGTATAATTTTTATCAGGAGACATGGGGGAACGCTGGGTGGAAGGAAATTTGTGGCTCCTCTCAGATTCCAGAACTTTCTGTCACCGAAATGTGAGGAAAATTTGCTTTTTTAGCCAAAATTTGAGGTTTGCAAAGGATTCTGGGTAACAGAACCGGGTCAGAGCCCCACAAGTCACACCATCTTGGATTCCCCTAGGTTTCTAGTTTAATAAAATGCACAGGTTTGGTAGGTTTCCCTAGGTGCCGGCTGAGCTAGAGGCCAAAATCTACAGGTAGGCACTTTGCAAAAAACAGCTCTGTTTTCTTTCAAAAAATGGGATGTGTCCACGTTGCGTATTGGGGCGTTTCCTGTCGCGGGCGCTAGGCCTTCCCACACAAGTGAGGTATCATTTTTATCGGGAGACTTCGGGGAACGCTGGGTGGAAAGAAATTTGTGGCTCCTCTCAGATTCCAGAACATTCTGTCACCGAAATGTGAGGAAAATTTGTTTTTTTAGCCAAAATTTGAGGTTTGCAAAGGATTCTGGGTAGAAGGAACCTGGTCAGAGCCCCACAAGTCACCCCATCTTGGATTCCCCTAGGTCTCTAGTTTTCAAAAATGCACAGGTTTGGTAGGTTTCCCTAGGTGCCGGCTGAGCTAGAGGCCTAAATCTACAGGTAGGCACTTTTCAAAAAACAGCTCTGTTTTCTTTAAAAAAATGGGATGTGTCCACATTGTGTTTTGGGCCGTTTCCTGTCGCGGGCGCTAGGCCTACCCACACAAGTGAGGTATCATTTTTATCTGGAGACATGGGGGAACGCTGGGTGGAAGGAAATTTGTGGCTCCTCTCAGATTCCAGAACTTTCTGTCACCAAAATGTGAGGAAAATGTGCTTTTTTAGCCACAATTTAAGGTTTGCAAAAGATTCTAGGTAACAGAACCGGGTCAGAGCCCCACAAGTCACACCATCTTGGATTCCCCTAGGTTTCTAGTTTTAAAAAATGCACAGGTTTGGTAGGTTTCCCTGGGTGCCGGCTGAGCTAGAGGCCAAAATCTATAGGTAGGCACTTTGCAAAAATCAGCTCTGTTTTTTTTAAAAAAATGGGATGTGTCCACGTTGCGTTTTAGGGCGTTTCCTGTGGCGGGCGCTAGGCCTACCCACACAAGTGAGGTATCATTTTTATCGGGAGACTTGGGGGAACGCTGGGTGGAAGGAAATTTGTGGCTCCTCTCAGATTCCAGAACTTTCTGTCACCGAAATGTGAGGAAAATGTGTTTTTTTAGCCAAAAATTTAGGTTTGCAAAGGATTCTGGGTAACAGAACCTGGTCAGAGCCCCCACAAGAAACCCCATCTTGGATTTCCCTAGGTCTCTAGTTTTAAAAAATTCACAGGTTTGGTAGGTTTCCCTAGGTGCCGGCTGAGCTAGATGCCAAAATCTACAGGTAGCCACTTTGCAAAAAACAGCTCTGTTTTCTTTCAAAAAATGGGATGTGTCCACATTGCGTTTTAGGGCGTTTCCTGTGGCGGTCGCTAGGCCTACCCACACAAGTGAGGTATCATTTTTATCGGGAGACTTGGGGAACGCTGGGTGGAAGGAAATTTGTGGCTCCTCTCAGATTCCAGAACTTTCTGTCACTGAAATGTGAGGAAAATGTGTTTTTTTAGCCAAAATTTGAGGTTTGCAAAGGATTCTGGGTAGAAGGAACCTGGTCCGAGCCCCACAAGTCACCCCATCTTGGATTCCCCTAGGTCTCTAGTTTTCAAAAATGCACAGGTTTGGTAGGTTTCCCTAGGTGCCGGCTGAGCTAGAGGCCTAAATCTACAGGTAGGCACTTTGCAAAAAACAGCTCTGTTTTCTTTCAAAAAATGGGATGTGTCCACATTGTGTTTTGGGGCGTCTCCTGTCGCGGGCGCTAGACCTACCCACACAAGTGAGGTATCATTTTTATCGGGAGACATGGGGGAACGCTGGGTGGAAGGAAATTTGTGGCTCCTCTCAGATTCCAGAACTTTCTGTCACCGAAATGTGAGGAAAATGTGTTTTTTTAGCCAAAATTTGAGGTTTGCAAAGGATTCTGGGTAGAAGGAACCTGGTCCGAGCCCCACAAGTCACCCCATCTTGGATTCCCCTAGGTCTCTAGTTTTCAAAAATGCACAGGTTTGGTAGGTTTCCCTAGGTGCCGGCTGAGCTAGAGGCCTAAATCTACAGGTAGGCACTTTGCAAAAAACAGCTCTGTTTTCTTTCAAAAAATGGGATGTGTCCACATTGTGTTTTGGGGCGTCTCCTGTCGCGGGCGCTAGACCTACCCACACAAGTGAGGTATCATTTTTATCGGGAGACATGGGGGAACGCTGGGTGGAAGGACATTTGTGGCTCCTCTCAGATTCCAGAACTTTCTGTCACCGAAATGTGAGGAAAATGTGTTTTTTTAGCCAAAATTTGAGGTTTGCAAAGGATTCTGGGTAGAAGGAACCTGGTCCGAGCCCCACAAGTCACCCCATCTTGGATTCCCCTAGGTCTCTAGTTTTCAAAAATACACAGGTTTGGTAGGTTTCCCTAGGTGCCGGCTGAGCTAGAGGCCTAAATCTACAGGTAGGCACTTTGCAAAAAACAGCTCTGTTTTCTTTCAAAAAATGGGATGTGTCCACATTGTGTTTTGGGGCGTCTCCTGTCGCGGGCGCTAGACCTACCCACACAAGTGAGGTATCATTTTTATCGGGAGACATGGGGGAACGCTGGGTGGAAGGACATTTGTTGCTCCTCTCAGATTCCAGAACTTTCTGTCACCGAAATGTGAGGAAAATGTGCTTTTTTAGCCAAAATTTGAGGTTTGCAAAGGATTCTGGGTAATAGAACCGGGTCAGAGCCCCACAAGTCACACCATCTTGGATTCCCCTAGGTTTCTAGTTTTAAAAAATGCACAGGTTTGGTAGGTTTCCCTAGGTGCCGGCAGAGCTAGAGGCCAAAATCTACAGGTAGGCACTTTGCAAAAAACAGCTCTGTTTTCTTTCAAAAAATGGCATGTGTCCACGTTGCGTTTTGGGGCGTTTCCTGTCGCGGGCGCTAGGCCTACCCACACAAGTGAGGTATCATTTTTATCGGGAGACTTGGGGGAACGCTGGGTGGAAGGAAATTTGTGGTTCCTCTCAGATTCCAGGACATTCTGTCACCGAAATGTGAGGAAAATGTGTTTTTTTAGCCAAAATTTGAGGTTTGCAAAGGATTCTGGGTAGAAGGAACCTGGTCAGAGCCCCACAAGTCACCCCATCTTGGATTCCCCTAGGTCTCTAGTTTTCAAAAATGCACAGGTTTGGTAGGTTTCCCTAGGTGCCGGCTGAGCTAGAGGCCTAAATCTACAGGTAGGCACTTTGCAAAAAACAGCTCTGTTTTCTTTCAAAAAATGGGATGTGTCCACATTGTGTTTTGGGGCGTCTCCTGTCGCGGGCGCTAGGCCTACCCACACAAGTGAGGTAGAATTTTTATCGGGAGACATGGGGGAACGCTGGGTGGAAGGAAATTTGTGGCTCCTCTCAGATTCCAGAACTTTCTGTCACCGAAATGTGAGGAAAATGTGCTTTTTTAGCCAAAATTTGAGGTTTGCAAAGGATTCTGGGTAACAGAACCGGGTAAGAGCCCCACAAGTCACACCATCTTGGATTCCCCTAGGTTTCTAGTTTAAAAAAATGCACAGGTTTGGTAGGTTTCCCTAGGTGCCGGCTGAGCTAGAGGCCAAAATCTACAGGTAGGCACTTTGCAAAAAACAGCTCTGTTTTCTTTCAAAAAATGGGATGTGTCCACATTGCGTTTTAGGGCGTCTCCTGTGGCGGACGCTAGGCCTACCCACACAAGTGAGGTATCATTTTTATCGGGAGACTTGGGGGAACGCTGGGTGGAAGGAAATTTGTGGCTCCTCTCAGATTCCAGGACATTCTGTCACCGAAATGTGAGGAAAATGTGTTTTTTTAGCCAAAATTTGAGGTTTGCAAAGGATTCTGGGTAGAAGGAACCTGGTCAGAGCCCCACAAGTCACCCCATCTTGGATTCCCCTAGGTCTCTAGTTTTCAAAAATGCACAGGTTTGGTAGGTTTCCCTAGGTGCTGGCTGAGCTAGAGGCCTAAATCTACAGGTAGGCACTTTGCAAAAAACAGCTCTGTTTTCTTTCAAAAAATGGGATGTGTCCACATTGTGTTTTGGGGCGTCTCCTGTCGCGGGCGCTAGGCCTACCCACACAAGTGAGGTAGAATTTTTATCGGGAGACATGGGGGAACGCTGGGTGGAAGGAAATTTGTGGCTCCTCTCAGATTCCAGAACTTTCTGTCACCGAAATGTGAGGAAAATGTGCTTTTTTAGCCCAAATTTGAGGTTTGCAAAGGATTCTGGGTAACAGAACCGGGTAAGAGCCCCACAAGTCACACCATCTTGGATTCCCCTAGGTTTCTAGTTTAAAAAAATACACAGGTTTGGTAGGTTTCCCTAGGTGCCGGCTGAGCTAGAGGCCAAAATCTACAGGTAGGCACTTTGCAAAAAACAGCTCTGTTTTCTTTAAAAAAATGGGATGTGTCCACATTGCGTTTTAGGGCGTCTCCTGTGGCGGACGCTAGGCCTACCCACACAAGTGAGGTATCATTTTTATCGGGAGACTTGGGGGAACGCTGGGTGGAAGGAAATTTGTGGCTCCTCTCAGATTCCAGAACTTTCTGTCACTGAAATGTGAGGAAAATGTGTTTTTTTAGCCAAAATTTGAGGTTTGCAAAGGATTCTGGGTAGAAGGAACCTGGTCCGAGCCCCACAAGTCACCCCATCTTGGATTCCCCTAGGTCTCTAGTTTTCAAAAATGCACAGGTTTGGTAGGTTTCCCTAGGTGCCGGCTGAGCTAGAGGCCAAAATCTACAGGTAGGCACTTTGCAAAAAACAGCTCTGTTTTCTTTCAAAAAATGGGATGTGTCCACATTGCGTTTTAGGGCGTCTCCTGTGGCGGACGCTAGGCCTACCCACACAAGTGAGGTATCATTTTTATCGGGAGACTTGGGGGAACGCTGGGTGGAAGGAAATTTGTGGCTCCTCTCAGATTCCAGGACATTCTGTCACCGAAATGTGAGGAAAATGTGTTTTTTTAGCCAAAATTTGAGGTTTGCAAAGGATTCTGGGTAGAAGGAACCTGGTCAGAGCCCCACAAGTCACCCCATCTTGGATTCCCCTAGGTCTCTAGTTTTCAAAAATGCACAGGTTTGGTAGGTTTCCCTAGGTGCTGGCTGAGCTAGAGGCCTAAATCTACAGGTAGGCACTTTGCAAAAAACAGCTCTGTTTTCTTTCAAAAAATGGGATGTGTCCACATTGTGTTTTGGGGCGTCTCCTGTCGCAGGCGCTAGGCCTACCCACACAAGTGAGGTAGAATTTTTATCGGGAGACATGGGGGAACGCTGGGTGGAAGGAAATTTGTGGCTCCTCTCAGATTCCAGAACTTTCTGTCACCGAAATGTGAGGAAAATGTGCTTTTTTAGCCAAAATTTGAGGTTTGCAAAGGATTCTGGGTAACAGAACCGGGTAAGAGCCCCACAAGTCACACCATCTTGGATTCCCCTAGGTTTCTAGTTTAAAAAAATACACAGGTTTGGTAGGTTTCCCTAGGTGCCGGCTGAGCTAGAGGCCAAAATCTACAGGTAGGCACTTTGCAAAAAACAGCTCTGTTTTCTTTAAAAAAATGGGATGTGTCCACATTGCGTTTTAGGGCGTCTCCTGTGGCGGACGCTAGGCCTACCCACACAAGTGAGGTATCATTTTTATCGGGAGACTTGGGGGAACGCTGGGTGGAAGGAAATTTGTGGCTCCTCTCAGATTCCAGAACTTTCTGTCACTGAAATGTGAGGAAAATGTGTTTTTTTAGCCAAAATTTGAGGTTTGCAAAGGATTCTGGGTAGAAGGAACCTGGTCCGAGCCCCACAAGTCACCCCATCTTGGATTCCCCTAGGTCTCTAGTTTTCAAAAATGCACAGGTTTGGTAGGTTTCCCTAGGTGCCGGCTGAGCTAGAGGCCTAAATCTACAGGTAGGCACTTTGCAAAAAACAGCTCTGTTTTCTTTCAAAAAATGGGATGTGTCCACATTGCGTTTTAGGGCGTCTCCTGTGGCGGACGCTAGGCCTACCCACACAAGTGAGGTATCATTTTTATCGGGAGACTTGGGGGAACGCTGGGTGGAAGGAAATTTGTGGCTCCTCTCAGATTCCAGAACTTTCTGTCACTGAAATGTGAGGAAAATGTGTTTTTTTAGCCAAAATTTGAGGTTTGCAAAGGATTCTGGGTAGAAGGAACCTGGTCCGAGCCCCACAAGTCACCCCATCTTGGATTCCCCTAGGTCTCTAGTTTTCAAAAATGCACAGGTTTGGTAGGTTTCCCTAGGTACCGGCTGAGCTAGAGGCCTAAATCTACAGGTAGGCACTTTGCAAAAAACAGCTCTGTTTTCTTTCAAAAAATGGGATGTGTCCACATTGTGTTTTGGGGCGTCTCCTGTCGCGGGCGCTAGACCTACCCACACAAGTGAGGTATCATTTTTATCGGGAGACATGGGGGAACGCTGGGTGGAAGGAAATTTGTGGCTCCTCTCAGATTCCAGAACTTTCTGTCACCGAAATGTGAGGAAAATGTGCTTTTTTAGCCAAAATTTGAGGTTTGCAAAGGATTCTGGGTAATAGAACCGGGTCAGAGCCCCACAAGTCACACCATCTTGGATTCCCCTAGGTTTCTAGTTTTAAAAAATGCACAGCTTTGGTAGGTTTCCCTAGGTGCCGGCAGAGCTAGAGGCCAAAATCTACAGGTAGGCACTTTGCAAAAAACAGCTCTGTTTTCTTTAAAAAAATGGGATGTGTCCACGTTGCGTTTTGGGGCGTTTCCTGTCGCGGGCGCTAGGCCTACCCACACAAGTGAGGTATCATTTTTATCGGGAGACTTGGGGGAACGCTGGGTGGAAGGAAATTTGTGGCTCCTCTCAGATTCCAGAACATTCTGTCACCGAAATGTGAGGAAAATGTGTTTTTTTAGCCAAAATTTGAGGTTTGCAAAGGATTCTGGGTAGAAGGAACATGGTCAGAGCCCCACAAGTCACCCCATCTTGGATTCCCCTAGGTCTCTAGTTTTCAAAAATGCACAGGTTTGGTAGGTTTCCCTAGGTGCTGGCTGAGCTAGAGGCCTAAATCTACAGGTAGGCACTTTGCAAAAAACAGCTCTGTTTTCTTTCAAAAAATGGGATGTGTCCACATTGTGTTTTGGGGCGTCTCCTGTCGCGGGCGCTAGGCCTACCCACACAAGTGAGGTAGAATTTTTATCGGGAGACATGGGGGAACGCTGGGTGGAAGGAAATTTGTGGCTCCTCTCAGATTCCAGAACTTTCTGTCACCGAAATGTGAGGAAAATGTGCTTTTTTAGCCAAAATTTGAGGTTTGCAAAGGATTCTGGGTAACAGAACCGGGTAAGAGCCCCACAAGTCACACCATCTTGGATTCCCCTAGGTTTCTAGTTTAAAAAAATACACAGGTTTGGTAGGTTTCCCTAGGTGCCGGCTGAGCTAGAGGCCAAAATCTACAGGTAGGCACTTTGCAAAAAACAGCTCTGTTTTCTTTAAAAAAATGGGATGTGTCCACATTGCGTTTTAGGGCGTCTCCTGTGGCGGACGCTAGGCCTACCCACACAAGTGAGGTATCATTTTTATCGGGAGACTTGGGGGAACGCTGGGTGGAAGGAAATTTGTGGCTCCTCTCAGATTCCAGAACTTTCTGTCACTGAAATGTGAGGAAAATGTGTTTTTTTAGCCAAAATTTGAGGTTTGCAAAGGATTCTGGGTAGAAGGAACCTGGTCCGAGCCCCACAAGTCACCCCATCTTGGATTCCCCTAGGTCTCTAGTTTTCAAAAATGCACAGGTTTGGTAGGTTTCCCTAGGTGCCGGCTGAGCTAGAGGCCTAAATCTACAGGTAGGCACTTTGCAAAAAACAGCTCTGTTTTCTTTCAAAAAATGGGATGTGTCCACATTGCGTTTTAGGGCGTCTCCTGTGGCGGACGCTAGGCCTACCCACACAAGTGAGGTATCATTTTTATCGGGAGACTTGGGGGAACGCTGGGTGGAAGGAAATTTGTGGCTCCTCTCAGATTCCAGAACTTTCTGTCACTGAAATGTGAGGAAAATGTGTTTTTTTAGCCAAAATTTGAGGTTTGCAAAGGATTCTGGGTAGAAGGAACCTGGTCCGAGCCCCACAAGTCACCCCATCTTGGATTCCCCTAGGTCTCTAGTTTTCAAAAATGCACAGGTTTGGTAGGTTTCCCTAGGTGCCGGCTGAGCTAGAGGCCTAAATCTACAGGTAGGCACTTTGCAAAAAACAGCTCTGTTTTCTTTCAAAAAATGGGATGTGTCCACATTGTGTTTTGGGGCGTCTCCTGTCGCGGGCGCTAGACCTACCCACACAAGTGAGGTTTCATTTTTATCGGGAGACATGGGGGAACGCTGGGTGGAAGGAAATTTGTGGCTCCTCTCAGATTCCAGAACTTTCTGTCACCGAAATGTGAGGAAAATGTGCTTTTTTAGCCAAAATTTGAGGTTTGCAAAGGATTCTGGGTAATAGAACCGGGTCAGAGCCCCACAAGTCACACCATCTTGGATTCCCCTAGGTTTCTAGTTTTAAAAAATGCACAGCTTTGGTAGGTTTCCCTAGGTGCCGGCAGAGCTAGAGGCCAAAATCTACAGGTAGGCACTTTGCAAAAAACAGCTCTGTTTTCTTTAAAAAAATGGGATGTGTCCACGTTGCGTTTTGGGGCGTTTCCTGTCGCGGGCGCTAGGCCTACCCACACAAGTGAGGTATCATTTTTATCGGGAGACTTGGGGGAACGCTGGGTGGAAGGAAATTTGTGGCTCCTCTCAGATTCCAGAACATTCTGTCACCGAAATGTGAGGAAAATGTGTTTTTTTAGCCAAAATTTGAGGTTTCCAAAGGATTCTGGGTAGAAGGAACCTGGTCAGAGCCCCACAAGTCACCCCATCTTGGATTCCCCTAGGTCTCTAGTTTTAAAAAATGCACAGGTTTGGTAGGTTTCCCTAGGTGCAGGCTGAGCTAGAGGCCTAAATCTACAGGTAGGCACTTTGCAAAAAACAGCTCTGTTTTCTTTCAAAAAATGGGATGTGTCCACATTGTGTTTTGGGGCGTCTCCTGTCGCAGGCGCTAGGCCTACCCACACAAGTGAGGTAGAATTTTTATCGGGAGACATGGGGGAACGCTGGGTGGAAGGAAATTTGTGGCTCCTCTCAGATTCCAGAACTTTCTGTCACCGAAATGTGAGGAAAATGTGTTTTTTTAGCCAAAATTTGAGGTTTGCAAAGGATTCTGGGTAGAAGGAACCTGGTCAGAGCCCCACAAGTCACCCCATCTTGGATTCCCCTAGGTCTCTAGTTTTCAAAAATGCACAGGTTTGGTAGGTTTCCCTAGGTGCCGGCTGAGCTAGAGGCCAAAATCTACAGGTAGGCACTTTGCAAAAAACAGCTCTGTTTTCTTTCAAAAAATGGGATGTGTCCACATTGCGTTTTAGGGCGTTTCCTGTCGCGGGCGCTAGGCCTACCCACACAAGTGAGGTATCATTTTTATCTGGAGACATGGGGGAACGCTGGGTGGAAGGAAATTTGTGGCTCCTCTCAGATTCCAGAACTTTCTGTCACCAAAATGTGAGGAAAATGTGCTTTTTTAGCCACAATTTAAGGTTTGCAAAGGATTCTAGGTAACAGAACCGGGTCAGAGCCCCACAAGTCACACCATCTTGGATTCCCCTAGGTTTCTAGTTTTAAAAAATGCACAGGTTTGGTAGGTTTCCCTGGGTGCCGGCTGAGCTAGAGGCCAAAATCTATAGGTAGGCACTTTGCAAAAATCAGCTCTGTTTTTTTTTAAAAAATGGGATGTGTCCACGTTGCGTTTTAGGGCGTTTCCTGTGGCGGGCGCTAGGCCTACCCACACAAGTGAGGTATCATTTTTATCGGGAGACTTGGGGGAACGCTGGGTGGAAGGAAATTTGTGGCTCCTCTCAGATTCTAGAACTTTCTGTCACCGAAATGTGAGGAAAATGTGTTTTTTTAGCCAAAAATTGAGGTTTGCAAAGGATTCTGGGTAACAGAACCTGGTCAGAGCCCCCACAAGTCACACCATCTTGGATTCCCCTAGGTCTCTAGTTTTAAAAAATTCACAGGTTTGGTAGGTTTCCCTAGGTGCCGGCTGAGCTGGAGGCCAAAATCTACAGGTAGCCACTTTGGAAAAAACAGCTCTGTTTTCTTTCAAAAAATGGGATGTGTCCACATTGCGTTTTAGGGCGTTTCCTGTGGCGGACGCTAGGCCTACCCACACAAGTGAGGTATCATTTTTATCGGGAGACTTGGGGAACGCTGGGTGGAAGGAAATTTGTGGCTCCTCTCAGATTCCAGAACTTTCTGTCACTGAAATGTGAGGAAAATGTGTTTTTTTAGCCAAAATTTGAGGTTTGCAAAGGATTCTGGGTAGAAGGAACCTGGTCCGAGCCCCACAAGTCACCCCATCTTGGATTCCCCTAGGTCTCTAGTTTTAAAAAATGCACAGGTTTGGTAGGTTTCCCTAGGTGCCGGCTGAGCTAGAGGCCTAAATCTACAGGTAGGCACTTTGCAAAAAACAGCTCTGTTTTCTTTCAAAAAATGGGATGTGTCCACATTGTGTTTTGGGGCGTCTCCTGTCGCGGGCGCTAGACCTACCCACACAAGTGAGGTATCATTTTTATCGGGAGACATGGGGGAACGCTGGGTGGAAGGAAATTTGTGGCTCCTCTCAGATTCCAGAACTTTCTGTCACCGAAATGTGAGGAAAATGTGTTTTTTTAGCCAAAATTTGAGGTTTGCAAAGGATTCTGGGTAGAAAGAACCTGGTCCGAGCCCCACAAGTCACCCCATCTTGGATTCCCCTAGGTCTCTAGTTTTCAAAAATGCACAGGTTTGGTAGGTTTCCCTAGGTGCCGGCAGAGCTAGAGGCCAAAATCTACAGGTAGGCACTTTGCAAAAAACAGCTCTGTTTTCTTTAAAAAAATGGGATGTGTCCACGTTGCGTTTTGGGGCGTTTCCTGTCGCGGGCGCTAGGCCTACCCACACAAGTGAGGTATCATTTTTATCGGGAGACTCGGGGGAACGCTGGGTGGAAGGAAATTTGTGGCTCCTCTCAGATTCCAGAACATTCTGTCACCGAAATGTGAGGAAAATGTGTTTTTTTAGCCAAAATTTGAGGTTTGCAAAGGATTCTGGGTAGAAGGAACCTGGTGAGAGCCCCACAAGTCACCCCATCTTGGATTCCCCTAGGTCTCTAGTTTTAAAAAATGCACAGGTTTGGTAGGTTTCCCTAGGTGCCGGCTGAGCTAGAGGCCTAAATCTACAGGTAGGCACTTTGCAAAAAACAGCTCTGTTTTCTTTCAAAAAATGGGATGTGTCCACATTGTGTTTTGGGGCGTCTCCTGTCGCGGGCGCTAGGCCTACCCACACAAGTGAGGTAGAATTTTTATCGGGAGACATTGGGGAACGCTGGGTGGAAGGAAATTTGTGGCTCCTCTCAGATTCCAGAACTTTCTGTCACCGAAATGTGAGGAAAATGTGCTTTTTTAGCCAAAATTTGAGGTTTGCAAAGGATTCTGGGTAACAGAACCTGGTCAGAGCCCCACAAGTCACACCATCTTGGATTCCCCTAGGTTTCTAGTTTAAAAAAATGCACAGGTTTGGTAGGTTTCCCTAGGTGCCGGCTGAGCTAGAGGCCAAAATCTACAGGTAGGCACTTTGCAAAAAACAGCTCTGTTTTCTTTCAAAAAATGGGATGTGTCCACGTTGCGTATTGGGGCGTTTCCTGTCGCGGGCGCTAGGCCTACCCACACAAGTGAGGTATCATTTTTATCGGGAGACTTGGGGGAACGCTGGGTGGAAGGAAATTTGTGGCTCCTCTCAGATTCCAGAACTTTCTGTCACCGAAATGTGAGGAAAATGTGCTTTTTTATCCAAAATTTGAGGTTTGCAAAGGATTCTGGGTAATAGAACCGGGTCAGAGCCCCACAAGTCACACCATCTTGGATTCCCCTAGGTTTCTAGTTTTAAAAAATGCACAGGTTTGGTAGGTTTCCCTAGGTGCCGGCAGAGCTAGAGGCCAAAATCTACAGGTAGGCACTTTGCAAAAATCAGCTCTGTTTTCTTTAAAAAAATGGGATGTGTCCACGTTGCGTTTTGGGGCGTTTCCTGTCGCGGGCGCTAGGCCTACCCACACAAGTGAGGTATCATTTTTATCGGGAGACTTGGGGAAACGCTGGGTGGTAGGAAATTTGTGGCTCCTCTCAGATTCCAGAACTTTCTGTCACCGAAATGTGAGGAAAATGTGTTTTTTTAGCCAAAATTTGAGGTTTGCAAAGGATTCTGGGTAACAGAACCTGGTGAGAGCCCCACAAGTCACCCCATCTTGGATTCCCCTAGGTCTCTAGTTTTCAAAAATGCACAGGTTTGTTCGGTTTCCCTAGATGCCGGTAGAGCTAGAGGCCAAAATCTACAGGTAGGCACTTTGCAAAAAACAGCTCTGTTTTCTTTCAAAAAATGGGATGTGTCCACGTTGCGTTTTGGGGCGTTTCCTGTCGCGGGCGCTAGGCCTAACCACACAAGTGAGGTATCATTTTTATCAGGAGACTTGGTGGAACGCTGGGTGGAAGGAAATTTGTGGCTCCTCTCAGATTCCAGAACATTCTGTCACCGAAATGTGAGGAAAATGTGTTTTTTTAGCCAAAATTTGAGGTTTGCAAAGGATTCTGGGTAGAAGGAACCTGGTCAGAGCCCCACAAGTCACCCCATCTTGGATTCCCCTAGGTCTCTAGTTTTAAAAAATGCACAGGTTTGGTAGGTTTCCCTAGGTGCCGGCTGAGCTAGAGGCCTAAATCTACAGGTAGGCACTTTGCAAAAAACAGCTCTGTTTTCTTTCAAAAAATGGGATGTGTCCACATTGTGTTTTGGGGCGTCTCCTGTCGCGGGCGCTAGGCCTACCCACACAAGTGAGGTAGAATTTTTATCGGGAGACATGGGGGAACGCTGGGTGGAAGGAAATTTGTGGCTCCTCTCAGATTCCAGAACTTTCTGTCACCGAAATGTGAGGAAAATGTGCTTTTTTAGCCAAAATTTGAGGTTTGCAAAGGATTCTGGGTAACAGAACCTGGTCAGAGCCCCACAAGTCACACCATCTTGGATTCCCCTAGGTTTCTAGTTTAAAAAAATGCACAGGTTTGGTAGGTTTCCCTAGGTGCCGGCTGAGCTAGAGGCCAAAATCTACAGGTAGGCACTTTGCAAAAAACAGCTCTGTTTTCTTTAAAAAAATGGGATGTGTCCACGTTGCGTATTGGGGCGTTTCCTGTCGCGGGCGCTAGGCCTACCCACACAAGTGAGGTATCATTTTTATCGGGAGACTTGGGGGAACGCTGGGTGGAAGGAAATTTGTGGCTCCTCTCAGATTCCAGAACATTCTGTCACCGAAATGAGAGGAAAATGTGTTTTTTTAGCCAAAATTTGAGGTTTGCAAAGGATTCTGGGTAGAAGGAACCTGGTCAGAGCCCCACAAGTCACCCCATCTTGGATTCCCCTAGGTCTCTAGTTTTCAAAAATGCACAGGTTTGGTAGGTTTCCCTAGGTGCCGGCTGAGCTAGAGGCCAAAATCTACAGGTAGGCACTTTGCAAAAAACAGCTCTGTTTTCTTTAAAAAAATGGGATGTGTCCACATTGCGTTTTAGGGCGTTTCCTGTGGCGGACGCTAGGCCTACCCAAACAAGTGAGGTATCATTTTTATCGGGAGACTTGGGGGAACGCTGGGTGGAAGGAAATTTGTGGCTCCTCTCAGATTCCAGAACTTTCTGTCACTGAAATGTGAGGAAAATGTGTTTTTTTAGCCAAAATTTGAGGTTTGCAAAGGATTCTGGGTAGAAGGAACCTGGTCCGAGCCCCACAAGTCACCCCATCTTGGATTCCCCTAGGTCTCTAGTTTTCAAAAACCCACAGGTTTGGTAGGTTTCCCTAGGTGCCGGCTGAGCTAGAGGCCTAAATCTACAGGTAGGCACTTTGCAAAAAACATCTCTGTTTTCTTTCAAAAAATGGGATGTGTCCACATTGTGTTTTGGGGCGTCTCCTGTCGCGGGCGCTAGACCTACCCACACAAGTGAGGTATCATTTTTATCGGGAGACATGGGGGAACGCTGGGTGGAAGGAAATTTGTGGCTCCTCTCAGATTCCAGAACTTTCTGTCACCGAAATGTGAGGAAAATGTGCTTTTTTATCCAAAATTTGAGGTTTGCAAAGGATTCTGGGTAATAGAACCGGGTCAGAGCCCCACAAGTCACACCATCTTGGATTCCCCTAGGTTTCTAGTTTTAAAAAATGCACAGGTTTGGTAGGTTTCCCTAGGTGCCGGCAGAGCTAGAGGCCAAAATCTACAGGTAGGCACTTTGCAAAAATCAGCTCTGTTTTCTTTAAAAAAATGGGATGTGTCCACGTTGCGTTTTGGGGCGTTTCCTGTCGCGGGCGCTAGGCCTACCCACACAAGTGAGGTATCATTTTTATCGGGAGACTTGTGGGAACGCTGGGTGGAAGGAAATTTGTGGCTCCTCTCAGATTCCAGAACATTCTGTCACCGAAATGTGAGGAAAATGTGTTTTTTTAGCCAAAATTTGAGGTTTGCAAAGGATTCTGGGTAGAAGGAACCTGGTCAGAGCCCCACAAGTCACCCCATCTTGGATTCCCCTAGGTCTCTAGTTTTCAAAAATGCACAGGTTTGGTAGGTTTCCCTAGGTGCCGGCTGAGCTAGAGGCCTAAATCTACAGGTAGGCACTTTGCAAAAAACAGCTCTATTTTCTTTCAAAAAATGGGATGTGTCCACATTGTGTTTTGGGGCGTCTCCTGTCGCGGGCGCTAGGCCTACCCACACAAGTGAGGTAGAATTTTTATCGGGAGACATGGGGGAACGCTGGGTGGAAGGAAATTTGTGGCTCCTCTCAGATTCCAGAACTTTCTGTCACCGAAATGTGAAGAAAATGTGCTTTTTTAGCCAAAATTTGAGGTTTGCAAAGGATTCTGGGTAACAGAACCGGGTCAGAGCCCCACAAGTCACACCATCTTGGATTCCCCTAGGTTTCTAGTTTTAAAAAATGCACAGGTTTGGTAGGTTTCCCTAGGTGCCGGCAGAGCTAGAGGCCAAAATCTACAGGTAGGCACTTTGCAAAAAACAGCTCTGTTTTCTTTAAAAAAATGGGATGTGTCCACGTTGCGTTTTGGGACGTTTCCTGTCGCGGGCGCTAGGCCTACCCACACAAGTGAGGTATCATTTTTATCGGGAGACTTGGGGGAACGCTGGGTGGTAGGAAATTTGTGGCTCCTCTCAGATTCCAGAACTTTCTGTCACCGAAATGTGAGGAAAATGTGTTTTTTTAGCCAAAATTTGAGGTTTGCAAAGGATTCTGGGTAACAGAACCTGGTGAGAGCCCCACAAGTCACCCCATCTTGGATTCCCCTAGGTCTCTAGTTTTCAAAAATGCACAGGTTTGTTCGGTTTCCCTAGATGCCGGCAGAGCTAGAGGCCAAAATCTACAGGTAGGCACTTTGCAAAAAACAGCTCTGTTTTCTTTCAAAAAATGGGATGTGTCCACGTTGCGTTTTGGGGCGTTTCCTGTCGCGGGCGCTAGGCCTAACCACACAAGTGAGGTATCATTTTTATCAGGAGACTTGGGGGACGCTGGGTGGAAGGAAATTTGTGGCTCCTCTCAGATTCCAGAACTTTCTGTCACTGAAATGTGAGGAAAATGTATTTTTTAGCCAAAATTTGAGGTTTGCAAAGGATTCTGGGTAACAGAACCTGGTCAGAGCCCCACAAGTCACCCCATCTTGGATTCCCCTAGGTCTCTAGTTTTCAAAAAGGCACAGGTTTGGTCGGTTTCCCTAGATGCCGGCAGAGCTAGAGGCCAAAATCTACAGGTAGGCACTTTGCAAAAAACACCTCTGTTTTCTTTCAAAAAATGGGATGTGTCCACGTTGCGTTTTGGGGCGTTTTCTGTCGCGGGCGCTAGGCCTAACCACACAAGTGAGGTATCATTTTTATCGGGAGACTTGGGGGAACGCTGGGTGGAAGGAAATTTGTGGCTCCTCTCAGATTCCAGAACTTTCTGTCACCAAAATGTGAGGAAAATGTGTTTTTTTAGCCAAAATTTGAGGTTTGCAAAGGATTCTGGGTAACAGAACCTGGTCAGAGCCCCACAAGTCACCCCATCTTGGATTTCCCTAGGTCTCTAGTTTTAAAAAATTCACAGGTTTGGTAGGTTTCCCTAGGTGCCGGCTGAGCTAGAGGCCAAAATCTACGGATAGGCACTTTGTAAAAAACAGCTCTGTTTTCTTTAAAAAAATGGGATTTGTCCACGTTGCGTTTTAGGGCGTTTCCTATGGCGGACGCTAGGCCTACCCACACAAGTGAGGTATCATTTTTTATCGGGAGACTTGGGGGAACGCTGGGTGGAAGGAAATTTGTGGCTCCTCTCAGATTCCAGAACTTTCTGTCACCGAAATGTGAGGAAAATGTGTTTTTTTAGCCAAAATTTGAGGTTTGCAAAGGATTCTGGGTAGAAGGAACCTGGTCCGAGCTCCACAAGTCACCCCATCTTGGATTCCCCTAGGTCTCTAGTTTTCAAAAATGCACAGGTTTGGTAGGTTTCCCTAGGTGCCGGCTGAGCTAGAGGCCTAAATCTACAGGTAGGCACTTTGCAAAAAACAGCTCTGTTTTCTTTCAAAAAATGGGATGTGTCCACATTGTGTTTTGGGGCGTCTCCTGTCGCGGGCGCTAGACCTACCCACACAAGTGAGGTATCATTTTTATCCGGAGACATGGGGGAACGCTGGGTGGAAGGAAATTTGTGGCTCCTCTCAGATTCCAGAACTTTCTGTCACCGAAATGTGAGGAAAATGTGCTTTTTTAGCCAAAATTTGAGGTTTGCAAAGGATTCTGGGTAGAAGGAACCTGGTCAGAGCCCCACAAGTCACCCCATCTTGGATTCCCCTAGGTCTCTAGTTTTCAAAAATGCACAGGTTTGGTAGGTTTCCCTAGGTGCCGGCTGAGCTAGAGGCCTAAATCTACAGGTAGGCACTTTGCAAAAAACAGCTCTATTTTCTTTCAAAAAATGGGATGTGTCCACATTGTGTTTTGGGGCGTCTCCTGTCGCGGGCGCTAGGCCTACCCACACAAGTGAGGTAGAATTTTTATCGGGAGACATGGGGGAACGCTGGGTGGAAGGAAATTTGTGGCTCCTCTCAGATTCCAGAACTTTCTGTCACCGAAATGTGAAGAAAATGTGCTTTTTTAGCCAAAATTTGAGGTTTGCAAAGGATTCTGGGTAACAGAACCGGGTCAGAGCCCCACAAGTCACACCATCTTGGATTCCCCTAGGTTTCTAGTTTTAAAAAATGCACAGGTTTGGTAGGTTTCCCTAGGTGCCGGCAGAGCTAGAGGCCAAAATCTACAGGTAGGCACTTTGCAAAAAACAGCTCTGTTTTCTTTAAAAAAATGGGATGTGTCCACGTTGCGTTTTGGGACGTTTCCTGTCGCGGGCGCTAGGCCTACCCACACAAGTGAGGTATCATTTTTATCGGGAGACTTGGGGGAACGCTGGGTGGTAGGAAATTTGTGGCTCCTCTCAGATTCCAGAACTTTCTGTCACCGAAATGTGAGGAAAATGTGTTTTTTTAGCCAAAATTTGAGGTTTGCAAAGGATTCTGGGTAACAGAACCTGGTGAGAGCCCCACAAGTCACCCCATCTTGGATTCCCCTAGGTCTCTAGTTTTCAAAAATGCACAGGTTTGTTCGGTTTCCCTAGATGCCGGCAGAGCTAGAGGCCAAAATCTACAGGTAGGCACTTTGCAAAAAACAGCTCTGTTTTCTTTCAAAAAATGGGATGTGTCCACGTTGCGTTTTGGGGCGTTTCCTGTCGCGGGCGCTAGGCCTAACCACACAAGTGAGGTATCATTTTTATCAGGAGACTTGGGGGACGCTGGGTGGAAGGAAATTTGTGGCTCCTCTCAGATTCCAGAACTTTCTGTCACTGAAATGTGAGGAAAATGTATTTTTTAGCCAAAATTTGAGGTTTGCAAAGGATTCTGGGTAACAGAACCTGGTCAGAGCCCCACAAGTCACCCCATCTTGGATTCCCCTAGGTCTCTAGTTTTCAAAAAGGCACAGGTTTGGTCGGTTTCCCTAGATGCCGGCAGAGCTAGAGGCCAAAATCTACAGGTAGGCACTTTGCAAAAAACACCTCTGTTTTCTTTCAAAAAATGGGATGTGTCCACGTTGCGTTTTGGGGCGTTTTCTGTCGCGGGCGCTAGGCCTAACCACACAAGTGAGGTATCATTTTTATCGGGAGACTTGGGGGAACGCTGGGTGGAAGGAAATTTGTGGCTCCTCTCAGATTCCAGAACTTTCTGTCACCAAAATGTGAGGAAAATGTGTTTTTTTAGCCAAAATTTGAGGTTTGCAAAGGATTCTGGGTAACAGAACCTGGTCAGAGCCCCACAAGTCACCCCATCTTGGATTTCCCTAGGTCTCTAGTTTTAAAAAATTCACAGGTTTGGTAGGTTTCCCTAGGTGCCGGCTGAGCTAGAGGCCAAAATCTACGGATAGGCACTTTGTAAAAAACAGCTCTGTTTTCTTTAAAAAAATGGGATTTGTCCACGTTGCGTTTTAGGGCGTTTCCTATGGCGGACGCTAGGCCTACCCACACAAGTGAGGTATCATTTTTTATCGGGAGACTTGGGGGAACGCTGGGTGGAAGGAAATTTGTGGCTCCTCTCAGATTCCAGAACTTTCTGTCACCGAAATGTGAGGAAAATGTGTTTTTTTAGCCAAAATTTGAGGTTTGCAAAGGATTCTGGGTAGAAGGAACCTGGTCCGAGCTCCACAAGTCACCCCATCTTGGATTCCCCTAGGTCTCTAGTTTTCAAAAATGCACAGGTTTGGTAGGTTTCCCTAGGTGCCGGCTGAGCTAGAGGCCTAAATCTACAGGTAGGCACTTTGCAAAAAACAGCTCTGTTTTCTTTCAAAAAATGGGATGTGTCCACATTGTGTTTTGGGGCGTCTCCTGTCGCGGGCGCTAGACCTACCCACACAAGTGAGGTATCATTTTTATCCGGAGACATGGGGGAACGCTGGGTGGAAGGAAATTTGTGGCTCCTCTCAGATTCCAGAACTTTCTGTCACCGAAATGTGAGGAAAATGTGTTTTTTTAGCCAAAATTTGAGGTTTGCAAAGGATTCTGGGTAGAAGGAACCTGGTCCGAGCCCCACAAGTCACCCCATCTTGGATTCCCCTAGGTCTCTAGTTTTCAAAAATGCACAGGTTTGGTAGGTTTCCCTAGGTGCCGGCTGAGCTAGAGGCCTAAATCTACAGGTAGGCACTTTGCAAAAAACAGCTGTTTTCTTTCAAAAAATGGGATGTGTCCACATTGTGTTTTGGGGCGTCTCCTGTCGCGGGCGCTAGACCTACCCACACAAGTGAGGTATCATTTTTATCGGGAGACATGGGGGAACGCTGGGTGGAAGGACATTTGTGGCTCCTCTCAGATTCCAGAACTTTCTGTCACCGAAATGTGAGGAAAATGTGCTTTTTTAGCCAAAATTTGAGGTTTGCAAAGGATTCTGGGTAATAGAACCGGGTCAGAGCCCCACAAGTCACACCATCTTGGATTCCCCTAGGTTTCTAGTTTTAAAAAATGCACAGGTTTGGTAGGTTTCCCTAGGTGCCGGCAGAGCTAGAGGCCAAAATCTACAGGTAGGCACTTTGCAAAAAACAGCTCTGTTTTCTTTCAAAAAATGGGATGTGTCCACGTTGCGTTTTGGGGCGTTTCCTGTCGCGGGCGCTAGGCCTACCCACACAAGTGAGGTATCATTTTTATCGGGAGACTTGGGGGAACGCTGGGTGGAAGGAAATTTGTGGCTCCTCTCAGATTCCAGAACTTTCTGTCACCAAAATGTGAGGAAAATGTGTTTTTTTAGCCAAAATTTGAGGTTTGCAAAGGATTCTGGGTAACAGAACCGGGTAAGAGCCCCACAAGTCACACCATCTTGGATTCCCCTAGGTTTCTAGTTTAAAAAAATGCACAGGTTTGGTAGGTTTCCCTAGGTGCCGGCTGAGCTAGAGGCCAAAATCTACAGGTAGGCACTTTGCAAAAAACAGCTCTGTTTTCTTTCAAAAAATGGGATGTGTCCACATTGCGTTTTAGGGCGTCTCCTGTGGCGGACGCTAGGCCTACCCACACAAGTGAGGTATCATTTTTATCGGGAGACTTGGGGGAACGCTGGGTGGAAGGAAATTTGTGGCTCCTCTCAGATTCCAGAACTTTCTGTCACTGAAATGTGAGGAAAATGTGTTTTTTTAGCCAAAATTTGAGGTTTGCAAAGGATTCTGGGTAGAAGGAACCTGGTCCGAGCCCCACAAGTCACCCCATCTTGGATTCCCCTAGGTCTCTAGTTTTCAAAAATGCACAGGTTTGGTAGGTTTCCCTAGGTGCCGGCTGAGCTAGAGGCCTAAATCTACAGGTAGGCACTTTGCAAAAAACAGCTCTGTTTTCTTTCAAAAAATGGGATGTGTCCACATTGTGTTTTGGGGCGTCTCCTGTCGCGGGCGCTAGACCTACCCACACAAGTGAGGTATCATTTTTATCGGGAGACATGGGGGAACGCTGGGTGGAAGGAAATTTGTGGCTCCTCTCAGATTCCAGAACTTTCTGTCACCGAAATGTGAGGAAAATGTGCTTTTTTAGCCAAAATTTGAGGTTTGCAAAGGATTCTGGGTAATAGAACCGGGTCAGAGCCCCACAAGTCACACCATCTTGGATTCCCCTAGGTTTCTAGTTTTAAAAAATGCACAGGTTTGGTAGGTTTCCCTAGGTGCCGGCAGAGCTAGAGGCCAAAATCTACAGGTAGGCACTTTGCAAAAAACAGCTCTGTTTTCTTTAAAAAAATGGGATGTGTCCACGTTGCGTTTTGGGGCGTTTCCTGTCGCGGGCGCTAGGCCTACCCACACAAGTGAGGTATCGTTTTTATCGGGAGACTTGGGGGAACGCTGGGTGGAAGGAAATTTGTGGCTCCTCTCAGATTCCAGAACTTTCTGTCACCGAAATGTGAGGAAAATGTGCTTTTTTAGCCAAAATTTGAGGTTTGCAAAGGATTCTGGGTAACAGAACCGGGTCAGAGCCCCACAAGTCACACCATCTTGGATTCCCCTAGGTTTCTAGTTTTAAAAAATGCACAGGTTTGGTAGGTTTCCCTAGGTGCCGGCTGAGCTAGAGGCCTAAATCTACAGGTAGGCACTTTGCAAAAAACAGCTCTGTTTTCTTTCAAAAAATGGGATGTGTCCACATTGTGTTTTGGGGCGTCTCCTGTCGCGGGCGCTAGACCTACCCACACAAGTGAGGTATCATTTTTATCGGGAGACATGGGGGAACGCTGGGTGGAAAGACATTTGTGGCTCCTCTCAGATTCCAGAACTTTCTGTCACCGAAATGTGAGGAAAATGTGCTTTTTTAGCCAAAATTTGAGGTTTGCAAAGGATTCTGGGTAATAGAACCGGGTCAGAGCCCCACAAGTCACACCATCTTGGATTCCCCTAGGTTTCTAGTTTTAAAAAATGCACAGGTTTGGTATGTTTCCCTAGGTGCCGGCAGAGCTAGAGGCCAAAATCTACAGGTAGGCACTTTGCAAAAAACAGCTCTGTTTTCTTTCAAAAAATGGGATGTGTCCACGTTGCGTTTTGGGGCGTTTCCTGTCGCGGGCG
The DNA here is from genome assembly GCF_031143425.1 of Pleurodeles waltl. Classification (NCBI taxonomy): domain Eukaryota; kingdom Metazoa; phylum Chordata; class Amphibia; order Caudata; family Salamandridae; genus Pleurodeles; species Pleurodeles waltl. The sequence goes on along the minus strand of NC_090440.1, from coordinate 1,149,700,650 downwards.
CTAGGCCTACCCACACAAGTGAGGTATCATTTTTATCGGGAGACTTGGGGGAACGCTGGGTGGAAGGAAATTTGTGGCTCCTCTCAGATTCCAGAACTTTCTGTCACCAAAATGTGAGGAAAATGTGTTTTTTTAGCCAAAATTTGAGGTTTGCAAAGGATTCTGGGTAACAGAACCGGGTAAGAGCCCCACAAGTCACACCATCTTGGATTCCCCTAGGTTTCTAGTTTAAAAAAATGCACAGGTTTGGTAGGTTTCCCTAGGTGCCGGCTGAGCTAGAGGCCAAAATCTACAGGTAGGCACTTTGCAAAAAACAGCTCTGTTTTCTTTCAAAAAATGGGATGTGTCCACATTGCGTTTTAGGGCCTCTCCTGTGGCGGACGCTAGGCCTACCCACACAAGTGAGGTATCATTTTTATCGGGAGACTTGGGGGAACGCTGGGTGGAAGGAAATTTGTGGCTCCTCTCAGATTCCAGAACTTTCTGTCACTGAAATGTGAGGAAAATGTGTTTTTTTAGCCAAAATTTGAGGTTTGCAAAGGATTCTGGGTAGAAGGAACCTGGTCCGAGCCCCACAAGTCACCCCATCTTGGATTCCCCTAGGTCTCTAGTTTTCAAAAATGCACAGGTTTGGTAGGTTTCCCTAGGTGCCGGCTGAGCTAGAGGCCTAAATCTACAGGTAGGCACTTTGCAAAAAACAGCTCTGTTTTCTTTCAAAAAATGGGATGTGTCCACATTGCGTTTTAGGGTGTCTCCTGTGGCGGACGCTAGGCCTACCCACACAAGTGAGGTATCATTTTTATCGGGAGACTTGGGGGAACGCTGGGTGGAAGGAAATTTGTGGCTCCTCTCAGATTCCAGAACTTTCTCTCACTGAAATGTGAGGAAAATGTGTTTTTTTAGCCAAAATTTGAGGTTTGCAAAGGATTCTGGGTAGAAGGAACCTGGTCCGAGCCCCACAAGTCACCCCATCTTGGATTCCCCTAGGTCTCTAGTTTTCAAAAATGCACAGGTTTGGTAGGTTTCCCTAGGTGCCGGCTGAGCTAGAGGCCTAAATCTACAGGTAGGCACTTTGCAAAAAACAGCTCTGTTTTCTTTCAAAAAATGGGATGTGTCCACATTGTGTTTTGGGGCGTCTCCTGTCGCGGGCGCTAGACCTACCCACACAAGTGAGGTATCATTTTTATCGGGAGACATGGGGGAACGCTGGGTGGAAGGAAATTTGTGGCTCCTCTCAGATTCCAGAACTTTCTGTCACCGAAATGTGAGGAAAATGTGCTTTTTTAGCCAAAATTTGAGGTTTGCAAAGGATTCTGGGTAATAGAACCGGGTCAGAGCCCCACAAGTCACACCATCTTGGATTCCCCTAGGTTTCTAGTTTTAAAAAATGCACAGGTTTGGTAGGTTTCCCTAGGTGCCGGCAGAGCTAGAGGCCAAAATCTACAGGTAGGCACTTTGCAAAAAACAGCTCTGTTTTCTTTCAAAAAATGGGATGTGTCCACGTTGCGTTTTGGGGCGTTTCCTGTCGCGGGCGCTAGGCCTACCCACACAAGTGAGGTATCGTTTTTATCGGGAGACTTGGGGGAACGCTGGGTGGAAGGAAATTTGTGGCTCCTCTCAGATTCCAGAACATTCTGTCACCGAAATGTGAGGAAAATGTGTTTTTTTAGCCAAAATTTGAGGTTTGCAAAGGATTCTGGGTAGAAGGAACCTGGTCAGAGCCCCACAAGTCACCCCATCTTGGATTCCCCTAGGTCTCTAGTTTTCAAAAATGCACAGGTTTGGTAGGTTTCCCTAGGTGCCGGCTGAGCTAGAGGCCTAAATCTACAGGTAGGCACTTTGCAAAAAACAGCTCTGTTTTCTTTCAAAAAATGGGATGTGTCCACATTGTGTTTTGGGGCGTCTCCTGTCGCGGGCGCTAGGCCTACCCACACAAGTGAGGTAGAATTTTTATCGGGAGACATGGGGGAACGCTGGGTGGAAGGAAATGTGTGGCTCCTCTCAGATTCCAGAACTTTCTGTCACCGAAATGTGAGGAAAATGTGTTTTTTTAGCCAAAATTTGAGGTTTGCAAAGGATTCTGGGTAACAGAACCGGGTCAGAGCCCCACAAGTCACACCATCTTGGATTCCCCTAGGTCTCTAGTTTTCAAAAATGCACAGGTTTGGTAGGTTTCCCTAGGTGCCGGCTGAGCTAGAGGCCAAAATCTACAGGTAGGCACTTTGCAAAAAACAGCTCTGTTTTCTTTCAAAAAATGGGATGTGTCCACATTGCGTTTTAGGGCGTTTCCTGTGGCGGACGCTAGGCCTACCCACACAAGTGAGGTATCATTTTTATCGGGAGACTTGGGGGAACGCTGGGTGGAAGGAAATTTGTGGCTCCTCTCAGATTCCAGAACTTTCTGTCACTGAAATGTGAGGAAAATGTGTTTTTTTAGCCAAAATTTGAGGTTTGCAAAGGATTCTGGGTAGAAGGAACCTGGTCCGAGCCCCACAAGTCACCCCATCTTGGATTCCCCTAGGTCTCTAGTTTTCAAAAACCCACAGGTTTGGTAGGTTTCCCTAGGTGCCGGCTGAGCTAGAGGCCTAAATCTACCGGTAGGCACTTTGCAAAAAACAGCTCTGTTTTCTTTCAAAAAATGGGATGTGTCCACATTGTGTTTTGGGGCGTCTCCTGTCGCGGGCGCTAGACCTACCCACACAAGTGAGGTATCATTTTTATCGGGAGACAAGGGGGAACGCTGGGTAGAAGGAAATTTGTGGCTCCTCTCAGATTCCAGAACTTTCTGTCACCGAAATGTGAGGAAAATGTGTTTTTTTAGCCAAAATTTGAGGTTTGCAAAGGATTCTGGGTAGAAGGAACCTGGTCCGAGCCCCACAAGTCACCCCATCTTGGATTCCCCTAGGTCTCTAGTTTTCAAAAATGCACAGGTTTGGTAGGTTTCCCTAGGTGCCGGCTGAGCTAGAGGCCTAAATCTACAGGTAGGCACTTTGCAAAAAACAGCTCTGTTTTCTTTCAAAAAATGGGATGTGTCCACATTGTGTTTTGGGGCGTCTCCTGTCGCGGGCGCTAGACCTACCCACACAAGTGAGGTATCATTTTTATCGGGAGACATGGGGGAACGCTGGGTGGAAGGAAATTTGTGGCTCCTCTCAGATTCCAGAACTTTCTGTCACCGAAATGTGAGGAAAATGTGCTTTTTTATCCAAAATTTGAGGTTTGCAAAGGATTCTGGGTAATAGAACCGGGTCAGAGCCCCACAAGTCACACCATCTTGGATTCCCCTAGGTTTCTAGTTTTAAAAAATGCACAGGTTTGGTAGGTTTCCCTAGGTGCCGGCAGAGCTAGAGGCCAAAATCTACAGGTAGGCACTTTGCAAAAATCAGCTCTGTTTTCTTTAAAAAAATGGGATGTGTCCACGTTGCGTTTTGGGGCGTTTCCTGTCGCGGGCGCTAGGCCTACCCACACAAGTGAGGTATCATTTTTATCAGGAGACTTGGGGGAACGCTGGGTGGAAGGAAATTTGTGGCTCCTCTCAGATTCCAGAACATTCTGTCATCGAAATGTGAGGAAACTGTGTTTTTTTTGCCAAAATTTGAGGTTTGCAAAGGATTCTGGGTAGAAGGAACCTGGTCAGAGCCCCACAAGTCACCCCATCTTGGATTCCCCTAGGTCTCTAGTTTTCAAAAATGCACAGGTTTGGTAGGTTTCCCTAGGTGCCGGCTGAGCTAGAGGCCTAAATCTACAGGTAGGCACTTTGCAAAAAACAGCTCTGTTTTCTTTCAAAAAATGGGATGTGTCCACATTGTGTTTTGGGGCGTCTCCTGTCGCGGGCGCTAGGCCTACCCACACAAGTGAGGTAGAATTTTTATCGGGAGACATGTGGGAACGCTGGGTGGAAGGAAATTTGTGGCTCCTCTCAGATTCCAGAACTTTCTGTCACCGAAATGTGAGGAAAATGTGCTTTTTTAGCCAAAATTTGAGGTTTGCAAAGGATTCTGGGTAACAGAACCGGGTCAGAGCCCCACAAGTCACACCATCTTGGATTCCCCTTGGTTTCTAGTTTAAAAAAATGCACAGGTTTGGTAGGTTTCCCTAGGTGCCGGCTGAGCTAGAGGCCAAAATCTACAGGTAGGCACTTTGCAAAAAACAGCTCTGTTTTCTTTCAAAAAATGGGATGTGTCCACGTTGCGTATTGGGGCGTTTCCTGTCGCGGGCGCTAGGCCTACCCACACAAGTGAGGTATCATTTTTATCGGGAGACTTGGGGGAACGCTGGGTGGAAGGAAATTTGTGGCTCCTCTCAGATTCCAGAACATTCTGTCACCGAAATGAGAGGAAAATGTGTTTTTTTAGCCAAAATTTGAGGTTTGCAAAGGATTCTGGGTAGAAGGAACCTGGTCAGAGCCCCACAAGTCACCCCATCTTGGATTCCCCTAGGTCTCTAGTTTTCAAAAATGCACAGGTTTGGTAGGTTTCCCTAGGTGCCGGCTGAGCTAGAGGCCTAAATCTACAGGTAGGCACTTTGCAAAAAACAGCTCTGTTTTCTTTCAAAAAATGGGATGTGTCCACATTGTGTTTTGGGGCGTCTCCTGTCGCGGGCGCTAGACCTACCCACACAAGTGAGGTATCATTTTTATCGGGAGACATGGGGGAACGCTGGGTGGAAGGAAATTTGTGGCTCCTCTCAGATTCCAGAACTTTCTGTCACCGAAATGTGAGGAAAATGTGCTTTTTTAGCCAAAATTTGAGGTTTGCAAAGGATTCTGGGTAACAGAACCGGGTCAGAGCCCCACAAGTCACACCATCTTGGATTCCCCTTGGTTTCTAGTTTAAAAAAATGCACAGGTTTGGTAGGTTTCCCTAGGTGCCGGCTGAGCTAGAGGCCAAAATCTACAGGTAGGCACTTTGCAAAAAACAGCTCTGTTTTCTTTCAAAAAATGGGATGTGTCCACGTTGCGTTTTGGGGCGTTTCCTGTCGCGGGCGCTAGGCCTACCCACACAAGTGAGGTATCATTTTTATCGGGAGACTTGGGGGAACGCTGGGTGGAAGGAAATTTGTGGCTCCTCTCAGATTCCAGAACTTTCTGTCACCAAAATGTGAGGAAAATGTGTTTTTTTAGCCAAAATTTGAGGTTTGCAAAGGATTCTGGGTAACAGAACCGGGTAAGAGCCCCACAAGTCACACCATCTTGGATTCCCCTAGGTTTCTAGTTTAAAAAAATGCACAGGTTTGGTAGGTTTCCCTAGGTGCCGGCTGAGCTAGAGGCCAAAATCTACAGGTAGGCACTTTGCAAAAAACAGCTCTGTTTTCTTTCAAAAAATGGGATGTGTCCACATTGCGTTTTAGGGCCTCTCCTGTGGCGGACGCTAGGCCTACCCACACAAGTGAGGTATCATTTTTATCGGGAGACTTGGGGGAACGCTGGGTGGAAGGAAATTTGTGGCTCCTCTCAGATTCCAGAACTTTCTGTCACTGAAATGTGAGGAAAATGTGTTTTTTTAGCCAAAATTTGAGGTTTGCAAAGGATTCTGGGTAGAAGGAACCTGGTCCGAGCCCCACAAGTCACCCCATCTTGGATTCCCCTAGGTCTCTAGTTTTCAAAAATGCACAGGTTTGGTAGGTTTCCCTAGGTGCCGGCTGAGCTAGAGGCCTAAATCTACAGGTAGGCACTTTGCAAAAAACAGCTCTGTTTTCTTTCAAAAAATGGGATGTGTCCACATTGCGTTTTAGGGTGTCTCCTGTGGCGGACGCTAGGCCTACCCACACAAGTGAGGTATCATTTTTATCGGGAGACTTGGGGGAACGCTGGGTGGAAGGAAATTTGTGGCTCCTCTCAGATTCCAGAACTTTCTCTCACTGAAATGTGAGGAAAATGTGTTTTTTTAGCCAAAATTTGAGGTTTGCAAAGGATTCTGGGTAGAAGGAACCTGGTCCGAGCCCCACAAGTCACCCCATCTTGGATTCCCCTAGGTCTCTAGTTTTCAAAAATGCACAGGTTTGGTAGGTTTCCCTAGGTGCCGGCTGAGCTAGAGGCCTAAATCTACAGGTAGGCACTTTGCAAAAAACAGCTCTGTTTTCTTTCAAAAAATGGGATGTGTCCACATTGTGTTTTGGGGCGTCTCCTGTCGCGGGCGCTAGACCTACCCACACAAGTGAGGTATCATTTTTATCGGGAGACATGGGGGAACGCTGGGTGGAAGGAAATTTGTGGCTCCTCTCAGATTCCAGAACTTTCTGTCACCGAAATGTGAGGAAAATGTGCTTTTTTAGCCAAAATTTGAGGTTTGCAAAGGATTCTGGGTAATAGAACCGGGTCAGAGCCCCACAAGTCACACCATCTTGGATTCCCCTAGGTTTCTAGTTTTAAAAAATGCACAGGTTTGGTAGGTTTCCCTAGGTGCCGGCAGAGCTAGAGGCCAAAATCTACAGGTAGGCACTTTGCAAAAAACAGCTCTGTTTTCTTTCAAAAAATGGGATGTGTCCACGTTGCGTTTTGGGGCGTTTCCTGTCGCGGGCGCTAGGCCTACCCACACAAGTGAGGTATCGTTTTTATCGGGAGACTTGGGGGAACGCTGGGTGGAAGGAAATTTGTGGCTCCTCTCAGATTCCAGAACATTCTGTCACCGAAATGTGAGGAAAATGTGTTTTTTTAGCCAAAATTTGAGGTTTGCAAAGGATTCTGGGTAGAAGGAACCTGGTCAGAGCCCCACAAGTCACCCCATCTTGGATTCCCCTAGGTCTCTAGTTTTCAAAAATGCACAGGTTTGGTAGGTTTCCCTAGGTGCCGGCTGAGCTAGAGGCCTAAATCTACAGGTAGGCACTTTGCAAAAAACAGCTCTGTTTTCTTTCAAAAAATGGGATGTGTCCACATTGTGTTTTGGGGCGTCTCCTGTCGCGGGCGCTAGGCCTACCCACACAAGTGAGGTAGAATTTTTATCGGGAGACATGGGGGAACGCTGGGTGGAAGGAAATGTGTGGCTCCTCTCAGATTCCAGAACTTTCTGTCACCGAAATGTGAGGAAAATGTGCTTTTTTAGCCAAAATTTGAGGTTTGCAAAGGATTCTGGGTAACAGAACCGGGTCAGAGCCCCACAAGTCACACCATCTTGGATTCCCCTAGGTCTCTAGTTTTCAAAAATGCACAGGTTTGGTAGGTTTCCCTAGGTGCCGGCTGAGCTAGAGGCCAAAATCTACAGGTAGGCACTTTGCAAAAAACAGCTCTGTTTTCTTTCAAAAAATGGGATGTGTCCACATTGCGTTTTAGGGCGTTTCCTGTGGCGGACGCTAGGCCTACCCACACAAGTGAGGTATCATTTTTATCGGGAGACTTGGGGGAACGCTGGGTGGAAGGAAATTTGTGGCTCCTCTCAGATTCCAGAACTTTCTGTCACTGAAATGTGAGGAAAATGTGTTTTTTTAGCCAAAATTTGAGGTTTGCAAAGGATTCTGGGTAGAAGGAACCTGGTCCGAGCCCCACAAGTCACCCCATCTTGGATTCCCCTAGGTCTCTAGTTTTCAAAAACCCACAGGTTTGGTAGGTTTCCCTAGGTGCCGGCTGAGCTAGAGGCCTAAATCTACCGGTAGGCACTTTGCAAAAAACAGCTCTGTTTTCTTTCAAAAAATGGGATGTGTCCACATTGTGTTTTGGGGCGTCTCCTGTCGCGGGCGCTAGACCTACCCACACAAGTGAGGTATCATTTTTATCGGGAGACAAGGGGGAACGCTGGGTAGAAGGAAATTTGTGGCTCCTCTCAGATTCCAGAACTTTCTGTCACCGAAATGTGAGGAAAATGTGTTTTTTTAGCCAAAATTTGAGGTTTGCAAAGGATTCTGGGTAGAAGGAACCTGGTCCGAGCCCCACAAGTCACCCCATCTTGGATTCCCCTAGGTCTCTAGTTTTCAAAAATGCACAGGTTTGGTAGGTTTCCCTAGGTGCCGGCTGAGCTAGAGGCCTAAATCTACAGGTAGGCACTTTGCAAAAAACAGCTCTGTTTTCTTTCAAAAAATGGGATGTGTCCACATTGTGTTTTGGGGCGTCTCCTGTCGCGGGCGCTAGACCTACCCACACAAGTGAGGTATCATTTTTATCGGGAGACATGGGGGAACGCTGGGTGGAAGGAAATTTGTGGCTCCTCTCAGATTCCAGAACTTTCTGTCACCGAAATGTGAGGAAAATGTGCTTTTTTATCCAAAATTTGAGGTTTGCAAAGGATTCTGGGTAATAGAACCGGGTCAGAGCCCCACAAGTCACACCATCTTGGATTCCCCTAGGTTTCTAGTTTTAAAAAATGCACAGGTTTGGTAGGTTTCCCTAGGTGCCGGCAGAGCTAGAGGCCAAAATCTACAGGTAGGCACTTTGCAAAAATCAGCTCTGTTTTCTTTAAAAAAATGGGATGTGTCCACGTTGCGTTTTGGGGCGTTTCCTGTCGCGGGCGCTAGGCCTACCCACACAAGTGAGGTATCATTTTTATCAGGAGACTTGGGGGAACGCTGGGTGGAAGGAAATTTGTGGCTCCTCTCAGATTCCAGAACATTCTGTCATCGAAATGTGAGGAAACTGTGTTTTTTTTGCCAAAATTTGAGGTTTGCAAAGGATTCTGGGTAGAAGGAACCTGGTCAGAGCCCCACAAGTCACCCCATCTTGGATTCCCCTAGGTCTCTAGTTTTCAAAAATGCACAGGTTTGGTAGGTTTCCCTAGGTGCCGGCTGAGCTAGAGGCCTAAATCTACAGGTAGGCACTTTGCAAAAAACAGCTCTGTTTTCTTTCAAAAAATGGGATGTGTCCACATTGTGTTTTGGGGCGTCTCCTGTCGCGGGCGCTAGGCCTACCCACACAAGTGAGGTAGAATTTTTATCGGGAGACATGTGGGAACGCTGGGTGGAAGGAAATTTGTGGCTCCTCTCAGATTCCAGAACTTTCTGTCACCGAAATGTGAGGAAAATGTGCTTTTTTAGCCAAAATTTGAGGTTTGCAAAGGATTCTGGGTAACAGAACCGGGTCAGAGCCCCACAAGTCACACCATCTTGGATTCCCCTTGGTTTCTAGTTTAAAAAAATGCACAGGTTTGGTAGGTTTCCCTAGGTGCCGGCTGAGCTAGAGGCCAAAATCTACAGGTAGGCACTTTGCAAAAAACAGCTCTGTTTTCTTTCAAAAAATGGGATGTGTCCACGTTGCGTATTGGGGCGTTTCCTGTCGCGGGCGCTAGGCCTACCCACACAAGTGAGGTATCATTTTTATCGGGAGACTTGGGGGAACGCTGGGTGGAAGGAAATTTGTGGCTCCTCTCAGATTCCAGAACATTCTGTCACCGAAATGAGAGGAAAATGTGTTTTTTTAGCCAAAATTTGAGGTTTGCAAAGGATTCTGGGTAGAAGGAACCTGGTCAGAGCCCCACAAGTCACCCCATCTTGGATTCCCCTAGGTCTCTAGTTTTCAAAAATGCACAGGTTTGGTAGGTTTCCCTAGGTGCCGGCTGAGCTAGAGGCCTAAATCTACAGGTAGGCACTTTGCAAAAAACAGCTCTGTTTTCTTTCAAAAAATGGGATGTGTCCACATTGTGTTTTGGGGCGTCTCCTGTCGCGGGCGCTAGACCTACCCACACAAGTGAGGTATCATTTTTATCGGGAGACATGGGGGAACGCTGGGTGGAAGGAAATTTGTGGCTCCTCTCAGATTCCAGAACTTTCTGTCACCGAAATGTGAGGAAAACGTGCTTTTTTAGCCAAAATTTGAGGTTTGCAAAGGATTCTGGGTAACAGAACCGGGTCAGAGCCCCACAAGTCACACCATCTTGGGTTCCCCTAGGTTTCTAGTTTTAAAAAATGCACAGGTTTGGTAGGTTTCCCTAGGTGCCGGCAGAGCTAGAGGCCAAAATCTACAGGTAGGCACTTTGCAAAAAACAGCTCTGTTTTCTTTAAAAAAAATGGGATGTGTCCACGTTGCGTTTTGGGACGTTTCCTGTCGCGGGCGCTAGGCCTACCCACACAAGTGAGGTATAATTTTTATCGGGAGACTTGGGGGAACGCTGGGTGGTAGGAAATTTGTGGCTCCTCTCAGATTCCAGAACTTTCTGTCACCGAAATGTGAGGAAAATGTGTTTTTTTAGCCAAAATTTGAGGTTTGCAAAGGATTCTGGGTAACAGAACCTGGTCAGAGCCCCACAAGTCACCCCATCTTGGATTCCCCTAGGTCTCTAGTTTTCAAAAATGCACAGGTTTGTTCGGTTTCCCTAGATGCCGGCAGAGCTAGAGGCCAAAATCTACAGGTAGGCACTTTGCAAAAAACAGCTCTGTTTTCTTTCAAAAAATGGGATGTGTCCACGTTGCGTTTTGGGGCGTTTCCTGTCGCGGGCGCTAGGCCTAACCACACAAGTGAGGTATCATTTTTATCAGGAGACTTGGGGGAACGCTGGGTGGAAGGAAATTTGTGGCTCCTCTCAGATTCCAGAACTTTCTGTCACTGAAATGTGAGGAAAATGTATTTTTTAGCCAAAATTTGAGGTTTGCAAAGGATTCTGGGTAACAGAACCTGGTCAGAGCCCCACAAGTCACCCCATCTTGGATTCCCCTAGGTCTCTAGTTTTCAAAAATGCACAGGTTTGGTCGGTTTCCCTAGATGCCGGCAGAGCTAGAGGCCAAAATCTACAGGTAGGCACTTTGCAAAAAACAGCTCTGTTTTCTTTCAAAAAATGGGATGTGTCCACGTTGCGTTTTGGGGCATTTCCTGTCGCGGGCGCTAGGCCTAACCACACAAGTGAGGTATCATTTTTATCGGGAGACTTGGGGGAACGCTGGGTGGAAGGAAATTTGTGGCTCCTCTCAGATTCCAGAACTTTCTGTCACCAAAATGTGAGGAAAATGTGTTTTTTTAGCCAAAATTTGAGGTTTGCAAAGGATTCTGGGTAACAGAACCTGGTCAGAGCCCCACAAGTCACCCCATCTTGGATTTCCCTAGGTCTCTAGTTTTAAAAAATTCACAGGTTTGCTAGGTTTCCCTAGGTGCCGGCTGAGCTAGAGGCCAAAATCTACGGATAGGCACTTTGTAAAAAACAGCTCTGTTTTCTTTAAAAAAATGGGATTTGTCCACGTTGCGTTTTAGGGCGTTTCCTATGGCGGACGCTAGGCCTACCCACACAAGTGAGGTATCATTTTTTATCGGGAGACTTGGGGGAACGCTGGGTGGAAGGAAATTTGTGGCTCCTCTCAGATTCCAGAACTTTCTGTCACCGAAATGTGAGGAAAATGTGTTTTTTTAGCCAAAATTTGAGGTTTGCAAAGGATTCTGGGTAGAAGGAACCTGGTCCGAGCCCCACAAGTCACCCCATCTTGGATTCCCCTAGGTCTCTAGTTTTCAAAAATGCACAGGTTTGGTAGGTTTCCCTAGGTGCCGGCTGAGCTAGAGGCCTAAATCTACAGGTAGGCACTTTGCAAAAAACAGCTCTGTTTTCTTTCAAAAATGGGATGTGTCCACTATGTGTTTTGGGGCGTCTCCTGTCGCGGGCACTAGGCCTACCCACACAAGTGAGGTATAATTTTTATCAGGAGACATGGGGGAACGCTGGGTGGAAGGAAATTTGTGTCTCCTCTCAGATTCCAGAACTTTCTGTCACCGAAATGTGAGGAAAATGTGCTTTTTTAGCCAAAATTTGAGGTTTGCAAAGGATTCTGGGTAAGAGAACCGGGTCAGAGCCCCACAAGTCACACCATCTTGGATTCCCCTAGGTTTCTAGTTTAATAAAATGCACAGGTTTGGTAGGTTTCCCTAGGTGCCGGCTGAGCTAGAGGCCAAAATCTACAGGTAGGCACTTTGCAAAAAACAGCTCTGTTTTCTTTCAAAAAATGGGATGTGTCCACGTTGCGTATTGGGGCATTTCCTGTCGCGGGCGCTAGGCCTACCCACACAAGTGAGGTATCATTTTTATCGGGAGACATGGGGAAACGCTGGGTGGAAGGAAATTTGTGGCTCCTCTCAGATTCCAGAACATTCTGTCACCGAAATGTGAGGAAAATGTGTTTTTTTAGCCAAAATTTGAGGTTTGCAAAGGATTCTGGGTAGAAGGAACCTGGTCAGAGCCCCACAAGTCACCCCATCTTGGATTCCCCTAGGTCTCTAGTTTTAAAAAATGCACAGGTTTGGTAGGTTTCCCTAGGTGCCGGCTGAGCTAGAGGCCTAAATCTACAGGTAGGCACTTTGCAAAAAACAGCTCTGTTTTCTTTAAAAAAATGGGATGTGTCCACATTGTGTTTTGGGGCGTTTCCTGTCGCGGGCGCTAGGCCTACCCACACAAGTGAGGTATCATTTTTATCTGGAGACATGGGGGAACGCTGGGTGGAAGGAAATTTGTGGCTCCTCTCAGATTCCAGAACTTTCTGTCACCAAAATGTGAGGAAAATGTGCTTTTTTAGCCACAATTTAAGGTTTGCAAAGGATTCTGGGTAACAGAACCGGGTCAGAGCCCCACAAGTCACACCATCTTGGATTCCCCTAGGTTTCTAGTTTTCAAAAATGCACAGGTTTGGTAGGTTTCCCTAGGTGCCGGCTGAGCTAGAGGCCAAAATCTACAGGTAGGCACTCTGCAAAAATCAGCTCTGTTTTTTAAAAAAAAATCGGATGTGTCCACGTTGCGTTTTATGACGTTTCCTGTGGCGGGCGCTAGGCCTACCCACACAAGTGAGGTATCATTTTTATCGGGAGACTTGGGGGAACGCTGGGTGGAAGGAAATTTGTGGCTCCTCTCAGATTCCAGAACTTTCTGTCACCGAAATGTGAGGAAAATGTGTTTTTTTAGCCAAAATTTGAGGTTTGCAAAGGATTCTGGGTAACAGAACCTGGTCAGAGCCCCCACAAGAAACCCCATCTTGGATTTCCCTAGGTCTCTAGTTTTAAAAAATTCACAGGTTTGGTAGGTTTCCCTAGGTGCCGGCTCAGCTAGAGGCCAAAATCTACGGATAGGCACTTTGTAAAAAACAGCTCTGTTTTCTTTAAAAAAATGGGATTTGTCCACATTGTGTTTTAGGGCGTTTCCTATGGCGGACGCTAGGCCTACCCACACAAGTGAGGTATCATTTTTTATCGGGAGACTTGGGGGAACGCTGGGTGGAAGGAAATTTGTGGCTCCTCTCAGATTCCCGAACTTTCTGTCACCGAAATGTGAGGAAAATGTGTTTTTTTAGCCAAAATTTGAGGTTTGCAAAGGATTCTGGGTAGAAGGAACCTGGTCCGAGCCCCACAAGTCACCCCATCTTGGATTCCCCTAGGTCTCTAGTTTTCAAAAATGCACAGGTTTGGTAGGTTTCCCTAGGTGCCGGCTGAGCTAGAGGCCTAAATCTACAGGTAGGCACTTTGCAAAAAACAGCTCTGTTTTCTTTCAAAAATGGGATGTGTCCACATTGTGTTTTGGGGCGTCTCCTGTCGCGGGCCCTAGGCCTACCCACACAAGTGAGGTATAATTTTTATCAGGAGACATGGGGGAACGCTGGGTGGAAGGAAATTTGTGGCTCCTCTCAGATTCCAGAACTTTCTGTCACCGAAATGTGAGGAAAATGTGCTTTTTTAGCCAAAATTTGAGGTTTGCAAAGGATTCTGGGTAAGAGAACCGGGTCAGAGCCCCACAAGTCACACCATCTTGGATTCCCCTAGGTTTCTAGTTTAATAAAATGCACAGGTTTGGTAGGTTTCCCTAGGTGCCGGCTGAGCTAGAGGCCAAAATCTACAGGTAGGCACTTTGCAAAAAACAGCTCTGTTTTCTTTCAAAAAATGGGATGTGTCCACGTTGCGTATTGGGGCGTTTCCTGTCGCGGGCGCTAGGCCTACCCACACAAGTGAGGTATCATTTTTATCGGGAGACTTGGGGAAACGCTGGGTGGAAGGAAATTTGTGGCTCCTCTCAGATTCCAGAACATTCTGTCACCGAAATGTGAGGAAAATGTGTTTTTTTAGCCAAAATTTGAGGTTTGCAAAGGATTCTGGTTAGAAGGAACCTGGTCAGAGACCCACAAGTCACACCATCTTGGATTCCCCTAGGTTTCTAGTTTTCAAAAATGCACAGGTTTGGTAGGTTTCCATAGGTGCCGGCTGAGCTAGAGGCCAAAATCTACAGGTAGGCACTCTGCAAAAATCAGCTCTGTTTTTTTTTAAAAAATCGGATGTGTCCACATTGCGTTTTAGGGCGTTTCCTGTGGCGGACGCTAGGCCTACCCACACAAGTGAGGTATCATTTTTATCGGGAGACTTGGGGGAACGCTGGGTGGAAGGAAATTTGTGGCTCCTCTCAGATTCCAGAACTTTCTGTCACCAAAATGTGAGGAAAATGTGCTTTTTTAGCCACAATTTAAGGTTTGCAAAGGATTCTGGGTAGAAGGAACCTGGTCAGAGCCCCACAAGTCACCCCATCTTGGATTCCCCTAGGTTTCTAGTTTTCAAAAATGCACAGGTTTGGTAGGTTTCCCTAGGTGCCGGCTGAGCTAGAGGCCTAAATCTACAGGTAGGCACTTTGCAAAAAACAGCTCTGTTTTCTTTCAAAAAATGGGATGTGTCCACGTTGCGTATTGGGGCGTTTCCTGTCGCGGGCGCTAGGCCTACCCACACAAGTGAGGTATCATTTTTATCGGGAGACTTGGGGAAACGCTGGGTGGAAGGAAATTTGTGGCTCCTCTCAGATTCCAGAACATTCTGTCACCGAAATGTGAGGAAAATGTGTTTTTTTAGCCAAAATTTGAGGTTTGCAAAGGATTCTGGTTAGAAGGAACCTGGTCAGAGACCCACAAGTCACTCCATCTTGGATTCCCCTAGGTTTCTAGTTTTCAAAAATGCACAGGTTTGGTAGGTTTCCATAGGTGCCGGCTGAGCTAGAGGCCAAAATCTACAGGTAGGCACTCTGCAAAAATCAGCTCTGTTTTTTTTAAAAAAATCGGATGTGTCCACATTGCGTTTTAGGGCGTTTCCTGTGGCGGACGCTAGGCCTACCCACACAAGTGAGGTATCATTTTTATCGGGAGACTTGGGGGAACGCTGGGTGGAAGGAAATTTGTGGCTCCTCTCAGATTCCAGAACTTTCTGTCACCAAAATGTGAGGAAAATGTGCTTTTTTAGCCACAATTTAAGGTTTGCAAAGGATTCTGGGTAGAAGGAACCTGGTCAGAGCCCCACAAGTCACCCCATCTTGGATTCCCCTAGGTTTCTAGTTTTCAAAAATGCACAGGTTTGGTAGGTTTCCCTAGGTGCCGGCTGAGCTAGAGGCCTAAATCTACAGGTAGGCACTTTGCAAAAAACAGCTCTGTTTTCATTCAAAAAATGGGATGTGTCCACATTGTGTTTTGGGGCGTCTCCTGTCGCGGGCGCTAGACCTACCCACACAAGTGAGGTATCATTTTTATCGGGAGACATGGGGGAACGCTGGGTGGAAGGAAATTTGTGGCTCCTCTCAGATTCCAGAACTTTCTGTCACCGAAATGTGAGGAAAATGTGTTTTTTTAGCCAAAATTTGAGGTTTGCAAAGGATTCTGGGTAGAAGGAACCTGGTCCGAGCCCCACAAGTCACCCCATCTTGGATTCCCCTAGGTCTCTAGTTTTCAAAAATGCACAGGTTTGGTAGGTTTCCCTAGGTGCCGGCTGAGCTAGAGGTCTAAATCTACAGGTAGGCACTTTGCAAAAAACAGCTCTGTTTTCTTTCAAAAAATGGGATGTGTCCACATTGTGTTTTGGGGCGTCTCCTGTCGCGGGCGCTAGACCTACCCACACAAGTGAGGTATCATTTTTATCGGGAGACATGGGGGAACGCTGGGTGGAAGGAAATTTGTGGCTCCTCTCAGATTCCAGAACTTTCTGTCACCGAAATGTGAGGAAAATGTGCTTTTTTATCCAAAATTTGAGGTTTGCAAAGGATTCTGGGTAATAGAACCGGGTCAGAGCCCCACAAGTCACACCATCTTGGATTCCCCTAGGGTTCTAGTTTTCAAAAATGCACAGGTTTGGTAGGTTTCCCTAGGTGCCGGCAGAGCTAGAGGCCAAAATCTACAGGTAGGCACTCTGCAAAAATCAGCTCTGTTTTTTAAAAAAAAATCGGATGTGTCCACGTTGCGTTTTAGGGCGTTTCCTGTGGCGGGCGCTAGGCCTACCCACACAAGTGAGGTATCATTTTTATCGGGAGACTTGGGGAAACGCTGGGTGGAAGGAAATTTGTGGCTCCTCTCAGATTCCAGAACATTCTGTCACCGAAATGTGAGGAAAATGTGTTTTTTTAGCCAAAATTTGAGGTTTGCAAAGGATTCTGGGTAATAGAACCGGGTCAGAGCCCCCACAAGAAAGCCCATCTTGGATTTCCCTAGGTCTCTAGTTTTAAAAAATTCACAGGTTTGGTAGGTTTCCCTAGGTGCCGGCTGAGCTAGAGGCCAAAATCTACAGGTGGGCACTTTGCAAAAAACAGCTCTGTTTTCTTTCAAAAAATGGGATGTGTCCACATTGCGTTTTAGGGCGTTTCCTGTGGCGGACGCTAGGCCTACCCACACAAGTGAGGTATCATTTTTATCGGGAGACTTGGGGGAACGCTGGGTGGAAGGAAATTTGTGGCTCCTCTCAGATTCCAGAACTTTCTGTCACTGAAATATGAGGAAAATGTGTTTTTTTAGCCAAAATTTGAGGTTTGCAAAGGATTCTGGGTAGAAGGAACCTGGTCCGAGCCCCACAAGTCACCCCATCTTGGATTCCCCTAGGTCTCTAGTTTTCAAAAATGCACAGGTTTGGTAGGTTTCCCTAGGTGCCGGCTGAGCTAGAGGCCTAAATCTACAGGTAGGCACTTTGCAAAAAACAGCTCTGTTTTCTTTCAAAAAATGGGATGTGTCCACATTGCGTTTTAGGGTGTCTCCTGTGGCGGACGCTAGGCCTACCCACACAAGTGAGGTATCATTTTTATCGGGAGACTTGGGGGAACGCTGGGTGGAAGGAAATTTGTGGCTCCTCTCAGATTCCAGAACTTTCTCTCACTGAAATGTGAGGAAAATGTGTTTTTTTAGCCAAAATTTGAGGTTTGCAAAGGATTCTGGGTAGAAGGAACCTGGTCCGAGCCCCACAAGTCGCCCCATCTTGGATTCCCCTAGGTCTCTAGTTTTCAAAAATGCACAGGTTTGGTAGGTTTCCCTAGGTGCCGGCTGAGCTAGAGGCCTAAATCTACAGGTAGGCACTTTGCAAAAAACAGCTCTGTTTTCTTTAAAAAAATGGGATGTGTCCACATTGTGTTTTAGGGCGTCTCCTGTCGCGGGCGCTAGACCTACCCACACAAGTGAGGTATCATTTTTATCGGGAGACATGGGGGAACGCTGGGTGGAAGGAAATTTGTGGCTCCTCTCAGATTCCAGAACTTTCTGTCACCGAAATGTGAGGAAAATGTTCTTTTTTAGCCAAAATTTGAGGTTTGCAAAGGATTCTGGGTAATAGAACCGGGTCAGAGCCCCACAAGTCACACCATCTTGGATTCACCTAGGTTTCTAGTTTTAAAAAATGCACAGGTTTGGTAGGTTTCCCTAGGTGCCGGCAGAGCTAGAGGCCAAAATCTACAGGTAGGCACTTTGCAAAAAACAGCTCTGTTTTCTTTAAAAAAATGGGATGTGTCCACGTTGCGTTTTGGGGCATTTCCTGTCGCGGGCGCTAGGCCTACCCACACAAGTGAGGTATCATTTTTATCGGGAGACATGGGGGAACGCTGGGTGGAAGGAAATTTGTGGCTCCTCTCAGATTCCAGAACATTCTGTCACCGAAATGTGAGGAAAATGTGTTTTTTTAGCCAAAATGTGAGGTTTGCAAAGGATTCTGGGTAGAAGGAACCTGGTCAGAGCCCCACAAGTCACCCCATCTTGGATTCCCCTAGGTCTCTAGTTTTCAAAAATGCACAGGTTTGGGAGGTTTCCCTAGGTACCGGCTGAGCTAGAGGCCAAAATCTACAGGTAGGCACTTTGCAAAAAACAGCTCTGTTTTCTTTCAAAAAATGGGATGTGTCCACGTTGCGTATTGGGGCGTTTCCTGTCGTGGGCGCTAGGCCTACCCACACAAGTGAGGTATCATTTTTATCGGGAGACTTGGGGGAACGCTGGGTGGAAGGAAATTTGTGGCTCCTCTCAGATTCCAGAACATTCTGTCACCGAAATGAGAGGAAAATGTGTTTTTTTAGCCAAAATTTGAGGTTTGCAAAGGATTCTGGGTAGAAGGAACCTGGTCAGAGCCCCACAAGTCACCCCATCTTGGATTCCCCTAGGTCTCTAGTTTTCAAAAATGCACAGGTTTGGTAGGTTTCCCTAGGTGCCGGCTGAGCTAGAGGCCTAAATCTACAGGTAGGCACTTTGCAAAAAACAGCTCTGTTTTCTTTCAAAAAATGGGATGTGTCCACATTGTGTTTTGGGGCGTCTCCTGTCGCGGGGCGCTAGGCCTACCCACACAAGTGAGGTAGAATTTTTATCGGGAGACATGTGGGGAACGCTGGGTGGAAGGAAATTTGTGGCTCCTCTCAGATTCCAGAACTTTCTGTCACCGAAATGTGAGGAAAATGTGCTTTTTTAGCCAAAATTTGAGGTTTGCAAAGGATTCTGGGTAACAGAACCGGGTCAGAGCCCCACAAGTCACACCATCTTGGATTCCCCTTGGTTTCTAGTTTAAAAAAATGCACAGGTTTGGTAGGTTTCCCTAGGTGCCGGCTGAGCTAGAGGCCAAATCTACAGGTAGGCACTTTGCAAAAAACAGCTCTGTTTTCTTTCAAAAAATGGGATGTGTCCACGTTGCGTATTGGGGCGTTTCCTGTCGCGGGCGCTAGGCCTACCCACACAAGTGAGGTATCATTTTTATCGGGAGACTTGGGGGAACGCTGGGTGGAAGGAAATTTGTGGCTCCTCTCAGATTCCAGAACATTCTGTCACCGAAATGAGAGGAAAATGTGTTTTTTTAGCCAAAATTTGAGGTTTGCAAAGGATTCTGGGTAGAAGGAACCTGGTCAGAGCCCCACAAGTCACCCCAT